>NC_134023.1:27239420-27560253 GCF_040712315.1 Castanea sativa
CAACAACAACTAACCGTCATGTGTGGAATGCTTAGAAGCTTGAGCAAATTGCATCAGCATGTTTTTTTTTTTTTTTTTTGAGAAGAGCATTAGCATGTTTCTAGAATATGAGAATTGTGGAATTTATTTTGTTGTTGGATGTCTTAGAATGTTATGTGATCGTCAGCCTGAATATTAGAACCAAGCTTTTTGTTAAGCTGTGGTCTTTAGTGAGATAAATTATTCCTGCGTATTAGGTCTTTTTGGATATACACCACTATAAATTTCTTTAAAACCTTGTCCCCTTTCTCCGTGTGTGTGTGTTAAAAATATTTAGTATTCTAAAAAAAAAAAAATTATTCCTGCGTATTTAATCGAGATGTGAAAAACTTTTAACTTTTACTTGGGAACCTTATAAAGGTAAATGTAATTCATTTTCATTTGATAGGTGAAAAAGATCCACTAATATAAATAGCGGTTGATTGCTTTTTCTAATCTGATCTATATTAATCATTTTATATGTATCTGAATGGTCTACTTAGGGTGTTATTGCTTAGAATTTGTTTCCCCTCATTTCCCATAAAATTTATTTTCTATACGGTACACTTAACAGTTTACGGGTAGGATTAACACCCTGTTTTTAGTGAAACAGAAGAAATTCAGTCTTTCCAAGCAACTTCAATTAAAAAACTATTATGCCCATACTTATATATGAACTTGTATTTTGATGTGCTTACCATGTTGTGGGTATAGATTGTTATTAAGCATAAGTGTATCACTACTAAATACGATACTTTCATCACATAATGTCTTGCCTTTTATTTTATTTTTTACCCTTTGTTTTGATTTATTGTCCAATTTATTTTATTTATGTTAACTCACTGCTTTTTTTTTTCTCTTCTTCCATAGAAAAAAGAGAGTAGAATCTTATAAAAAAAAAAAGTGTTAACAATTTAGAGGACAAAGAGATCTTGTGTGGGAGGGATAGAGTTAGGCCTAAAGAAAGAGGAAATAAGGTGAATTCTCATATTTTACAATAACCACATCAACATTCGATATCAACAATTTCTATAGCTAATGACGAGTATCAAGATGAGATCGTCTAGGTAAAAGACGATCTTATCCACACCCAAGTCGGGGACGAGAGTAAGTGTAAAATCCCGGCATCATACGTCGTCCTTTAAGGCAAGCCAAACCAGCACTCATTAAAGGCACAAATAAATGCAATCAGGACAGGTAATAAGTAATGGCTGCACTGGACCAATTACAAGAGCAATGATGGTTTAACGGTCACCCGTTACACCTTAAATGGAATCATCTATTACACCTCAAATGGAATCATCATTGTCAATTAATGCCGCGTTCCTCTTAGGAGAAAAATGCTTAAAACAGCATTAACAAACATAAACTGCACAGACCCAAAGCAAACTATAAAAAGGAAATGGAACTCAAGTAAAGGGACATGAGAAAAAAAGTGAGAAAACTGTGATGTGGCGTTTGGTACGGGGGAATCTACATTACTCTTGGCATCTAGATTCCTAGGAATGTGATTCCTAGGAATCACATTCCTAAGAATGTAGCTATTCCTATATTTGGTTTCATTGGGAATATCTTAAGATTCCTAGGAATGTGAGATGATAACGCTTGGTTTATTCCCAGGAATCTTAAATGAATTATTTATTTTTCCTATTCTATCCTTAGATTTGAATGTGAACTACCAAGTTCTTAAAAAAAAAATCTCCCTCTAAATAAATAATGAAAAACCAAATATAAACTATTAATTATGAAAAATTCATTAAAATTATAGTCTAATATTTCTAAATGACAGGTACAATACAAAAATAACTATTTAAATTCTCAAATGCTTTTATTCTTAATAATAATTTTAAAAGAGTTTAATCCATAATAATTTGTTTTATATTTTATGTTAATTGCTTAAATGATAATGAAAAAGGGTTAAAATTGTCAATTTATAAAAAATACAATTTCCTTTAAGCTTGGGAATCTAGATTCCCACCTATTTTAAAGGGAATCCACATTCCTACTGAGAGGGGAATCTAGATTCCCCTAGCATCTGATTCCTTAGTGTGATTTGCAACCAACCATAAGAATCTTTAAACATTCTTGGGAATCCTAAAATATTACCCCGTACCAAATGCCACATGAGTAACTTCTTTTGAGAACCGATAAGCTGACTTTAGCATTGGAGTGTTCTCAGCTGGTTCCAAGCCAGCGAAAATCTCTTTTGCCTTTCTTTTCTTAACAGTAGGTACCGGAGATTGTCCATCGGTAGTGACGAGGAGCATATTGACGAGGTCAAGTGGCTTCATCAGCTGAGCCTCTCAAAAGAAAAAAGGGGTAGGAAAGATCCACTAGTTGAAGATATTGCACATATTGATTCCTCTCTAAATGAGTATTGTTCCTCTCCAATAGGGTACTTCATAGTAAAGACATATATTTTGGGTATTCTATCCGTATTTGTTGTGAAAAACTCATGTATCTTGGGCTCTCTCTCTCTCTCTCTCTCTCTCTCTCTCTCTCTCTCTCTATATATATATATATATATATATATAACATTTTAGTTTTTAAGAGTTGGCAAGACATTTTTTAGTTGGCTATGATGGAAGATATTTAGTAATCATTTTGTCAATTGAATTATCAGTAGTACTTCATGCCCTACATGTGTGTGTGTGTGTGTGTATATATATATATATATAGAGAGAGAGAGAGAGAGAGAGAGAGAGAGAGTCAAAGCTTGCATTTGTTAAAAATATTGCTAAAATTAAAATGCAAAATGTTTAAAATAATAATAATTGAAAGAATATTTTATTGATTTAAAAAATCCATATCCAAATCTAAATTTAGGTATTAAAACAATTTAATTTCAAATGATGAATTTCAAATCCTTCATTGTATAAAAGGACTCAAACAATAAATTTTAAAATCAACAAATATAGAATTAAGGCATTTTAAATTTATTGATTGAAAATTCAAATGCAAATCTTTCCTTTCAAAAATACAACCTAGATATATTCTGCAGAAAGTTTTTTTTTTTGGATTTCAAGAACAAAGTTGTGGAAGAGAAATATATCGATCTTGGTGATACAGAGGGTAAAGGGTGTGGTATTCTTGAAATTGCGATCGGTTAAAGATGAACAAATTGGGTTTATATGGACATCCATATAAAGAATCTGCTATGGCAAAATAGTGTTTTGGCTGGACATTTTGTGAAGGAAGGTTTGGGATGATATGGAGGGAGATTAAATAGTTTGATAGAACTTTGAGGTACTTTAAGAGGAAGAACATGAGCTGGCCGAAAGTTGAGAAAGGAAGAGATTTTGCTATGGCAGACCCGAATGCAAGAAAGAATTCCTCTCAATTCATTGGAACAAAGATGGTAAACACTAAATTTCAAGTTTGGAAATCAAACGATTGAAATAATTTCACAAATGTAAATTTGTATTGAGGAATTTGCGAATACAATTCTTTGTATTCAAATTCTATTACAACATAATACTCCTCTAATTTAGATTCTTTTCAAAAGTTTTCAATTCAAGAATACGTGTTACAAGGGAAGGGGGCGTGGACGCCCTAAACTTGATCATTGTAGGGCTCTTGGACATTGGAGGGATAAGTGTTACAAGCTACACGGTTATCCCCTGGTAGGTTCTAAAGATTTATGATTAAATGTTTAGAGTCTCAATTTGTATATGTTGGCAAACCAAGAACAAAATCATGTCTAGGATAGGTGTTAGACATTGCTCAAAGTGGTTCATGTCAAGACTTAGGAATATACAAGCTGCAAGAAAAAGAATTGAAATTCTATGAAGCTCAATTGATTGAATATCACATAAAAAGAATTTATGCAGATTTTTAAAATAGGCCCAAGCCCGCAAAAACGTTTCGGGTTTCAGTCCAACACTCCTATGTATACAGGGAAAACCCTCGCCACATTTTGAAGACTTTTGGAAGACTTGTGAGTTACTCCTATGAGATCTAAGAGGTTCTATAGCTTCTAACTCTACAAATGTCTACCGGAAAAGATCTACAATCAAGTGTTGGTGGAATCTAATTGCTGCAAGATCAATAAGCCGTGATCTGAAACCTTTAAGTGGGATTTCAAAGTCACAAGCGTGGGTGCTTGTGTGGTGCAACTTCAAGAGAGAAGGAGTCCATGGATTCAGAGCTTGCACATGGTCGTGTCAGTAAGTTACTAATAGAAGTAACAATAGATTCAGGGTTAAATCTTATTTTAAAAACTTCAATTCTCTCATAGTGGATTTTTTTTTACCTTGAAGATAGCTACGTCAAATCCTCCACAGGTTTTTACCTTGAAACGGTTTGTTTCATTGGTTTTCTTCAGTAATTATATTCTTGTGTTCTTTATTTTTTCGCTGCTGTGCATGATATGATATATCCTTATTTAGCCTAAATCTTATAATTAACCTAAGTAATCACTTAACTAATATATTAAGTTAAACGATCTTTTTTAAGGAGTCCAAATAAACAAACAAGTGGTATCATAGCAGATTAGCTCTAGTTTGGGTAGTTTACCTTGAGTTGATCCTTGACCTTTGCTGTCATAGAACACGGTCACTCTCTTGTGAACCCTCTCCATTTTGATGGGAACAACGATGCTTACTAGAAAGTTAGGATGAAAGCCTTTTTGAAATCCCTAGATAAGAGGGTATGGCTCTCTGTTGAGAATGGTTGGGAGAGACCAACTACTGCTGTTAGTGAATGGACCACTGCATAAAAAGAAGTAGCAAGCATTAATAGCAAGGCTATAAATGCTATATTTAATGATTTTTTTATGGAAGAATTTAAAAGGATCTCTAATGGAGAGATTGCTCATACTGCCTAGAATATTTTGCAAAAGGTGCATGAAGGCACTAAGGCAGTAAAAATTAATAAATTGCAGCCACTAACCTCTAGGTTTAAAAGTATTAGGATGTCTGATGATGAGACTTTTGATGAGTTCTATGCCAAATTGAATGACATAGTGAACTCTACCTTTAATTTGGGTGAAGTTTATGATCAACATAAGTTGTAAGGAAGATTCTTAGATCCTTGACTGAGGATTTTAGACCCAAAATCACTGATATAACAAAAAGTAAGGATATGGACACCATCCCTATTGATGAACTTGCAGGATCTCTTCAATCCTATGAGTCTGATCTCTTCAATCTATTGATGATGTAGATGATTGTGGATTTAATGATGAAATCTCTTCTATAGAGATAGCTTAGCTTGCCAAGAACTTTAGAAACTTTTTGAGGAACAATATAGAAGGGCAAGAAATCAAAACAATGTTGACCCTAAGAATATGAAGAAGAATGAAACAACCAAAAACAACAATTCTGAAAAATCAAAAGATAAGGTTGTTCAATCCTCTAACAATTCTTTAGGTCAACAGTGTTTTGGTTGTCAGGGATACAGTCACCTTAGGTCAGAATGTCCTACTTACTTGAGATCTAAGGGAAAAGTTATGGTTGTTACCCTTAGTGATGATGAAGTTTCTGATTATGAGTTTGAAAGTGATCAAGAAGGAAATTTCATGGCTTTCATTGTTACTGTTGTAGTAAGTGAGTTTGAAATTGTTGAGGAGAACCCTTTTGATGGGGAACTCTCTGAGAATGCTGACTTGAAAGAGGCTTACAACAAGCTTTCCAAGATTGGAGTAAAGGATGCCATGAATGTTGACATATGTTTGAAGAAGATAAACACTCTAGAACAAGAAAAGAAAAATCTCTTGGTTAAATTGTTGGATGCAAATGAACTCATAACCTCTGTTAAGATTAAGAACATGTCATCGATTGAGAAAGTCAAAAGTTTAGAATCTTAATTATCTGTTACTAGAGAACAACTTGATAAGACTTCTACTTCTAAACTAGATACTATGTTGAATGTTCAAAAATATTTTTTTGATATGATAGGGTTAGGGTTCGTTGAGAGTGTTTCTACTTTACTTGTTCATCCTCCTAAGTTTGTACCTACTACATCTATTTCTACTCCAGAAGTTAAGGTACCTAAGGAAGAGATTCTAGCTACTAGGAAGATTAGGGTAGATCTAAGTAAGTCAAAACCCAAGAAACCCAATCATCTTAGAAGCAAGAAACAACACAAACCTCAATGCTATTGTCATTTTCTGGTGGAGTTGGGCATACATGCCCAAATTTTTTTAAGTTGCAAGCTTTAAAGCAAGCAACCAAACAAAAAGTGTCTATGCCAAAAGTACAAAATTCTATGGCACTTATTCATGAATTGGTAAAGGTTTTTAACCTTAATGCCTATACAGGAGTTGAGTTTAGGTCTAGGTCAACTAGAAACTCCAATCCCAAGTTTGCATCTAAGAGAGTGGATGCAAAAGACCCAGTCTTAGTGAGTCTGTCTAACATGGTACTTGTGTTTAATCTTTCAATCTCTTGTGACCAAAATGTTTTTCATTAGGATTTTCACTTGCATTTCATTCATGCATTTCATTCTAGGTTTGTTTATAATGTTTTTAATTTTTTTTAATAAAAAATAAAATAAAATAAAAATCTGCATTACACATCTTCAAGTGTGTAATTGAGGTTGGCCTATGAAATTTGCATTTCATGACTGTATAACTTGTTTAGCTTAGATGAGTTATTTTTCTGCACTATGCTAGTTTGGGTTATGTAGTGCTTAAATTGTGTGAGTTATTTATGGTTTTTAAACACATGCTCTTGATTTTAAAGTCACATTCTTTTACTTGTAAGAAATAAAAAATCCTAGAGAAAGGCATAAATAACCATCTCACAAATGTTACTTGTTAGGATGTGTGCCCTTAAATCCTATTGTATGATGCTACGTATGACATTATGTATGACTTAATGTTGTGATTAATAAAGTTGTTTTATTATAATATAAAATATTGATAGCATGAATATTGGACATTATCATATAGTCCATGAGATGCATAGTATGTGATTTATGTGAAAAGTCACAGAAGATATAAATCACAAGTTCTTTGTAAACTCAGAATTATAGTTCGTAGTCGATGATAAAACTGGGCATTTCATCTGCGAAGACTATAACATATCAACTAAGATGATTTGTCTTGAGCATGGAAGTAAAGACTTCTAGCTGGTACGTTGATATGTTTTAAGAGTTAAAACATATTGAACTAGACCGCTGTAAGATTTATTATTCTCCTAACGACTGTTAAAGAAATAATAAATCTCACGACTTCTATTTACATGAACTTTTAATCCTGAGAGGATAATGAACCTAATCATGAAATTTAGGTTGCTTTGATATATCAGGAGTGAGATCTAAAGACACGATCAAAACTTCAGTATGTTGGGCAGCCACATTTAGTGTTGATGAAACATATATTCTCAAGATGGAATTTATAGTCTCTTAACAAAGATACAAAATATTCCCTTGAGATAAGTTTAATGGGTTTGGTTATTCAGAGCGTTAGGCTGAACCACTTTAGTAAAGAGTTACTAAAGTATACATTTATGAAATTGGATTTCATAAATATATGATGAATAACATAGATGATTAAACCAGGTACTCAATGATAAGATGTAGTAATTTACAAAGTGACAGTCTACATTCATGACTTTGTATTACTACAAATATTTTATGAAGTGGTTGCGTGTATAATAAAGTCTTGGGATATAATTTATAAATAAGGCCTAGAGTGCAGCTATATTTATATAGTAGTATTAAATATAGTTAATGGTAACTTTGGACTTGTCAAGAGTTGACAGAAAAACCCAAGGCCCATTGGAGCTAGTGTCTTATTGGTCCCTTTTGGTCCCACTCTAAGCCACATACTAAAGCCCAATTGGAAAGGCCCAAAAGGCTAGCCCAATTAGATAATCAGTTGTAAGGAGAGAAACATACAAAATTTTGGTAAAAGAGATTATGAAATGGTGTTTATGTGAGTATGAGACACTCTTTTATTCTCCTTTTGAAAACTAATTGAGAGACCACACTTCTTGGAATTAGAGTGAAGATTAAAAGTGTTCCCAAGTGCTTCTAATCTGTAATTTTGAACATCACCGAATCAAGATACACTCTCTTGTTCTTATATTCTAAAACTTACATAACACATGTTATCAATTGCGAATGAAGTAGATCCGTTAATTTTCTGCTGCGTATGTTTTTTATGCAATACAAACATGTATTTAACCAACATTGCTCACCAATGATGAACACCTATGTGCAAATTATAAAAACTATGCTCAGTAAGGTGTAGCATTTGCACAGCAAGATTAAACAAGGTGTTAAATATAAAAATAATGTGAAAAAAAAAAGCTTTTATATGGTTGTAAGCATGTTTTCTAGGAGATGTGAGAGTTATATGATGTAACTTTTTAGGTGATAGTCACTTTCAAACTTTTGTGATTGATGGTGTAGAAATTGTATTTAATTACTATCTACATGTCACTTTTTATATATCTCATACACTTACTAGTTGCACACACCACACACAAATCTTTGTTAAACACTGTAAATGTGATTGTGTGTGAATTAATGCGGCCATCCAAAATTGTGCATCTTGAAATGCTTAATACTCTTTTTGAGGTTTAGGTAGAAATTTTTGAGGAGAAAATTTTTGAATCTTGATAAAAAATTTATTTGATTGAAGAGAAAGTGTTTTTGAAAACATTTGGAATCATTGACATGCATTTCATATCTTAAAATCTGTTTTAAAAGTGTTTCGGCTAAAAATTTCCAAGTTTTCAAAATTTTCAGGTTTTTCAAGTCTCGATCAATCGAACCTGTTTCTCGACCAATCGAAAAATTCAATTTTCAAGGCTAAAAGTCTCGGCCTTCTTCGATTCCTGCTTTGATTCCACTCGATCAATCAAATCTTTTTTAAGACCTCTTCGATTCCTAGCTCGATTCCTCCCGACCAATCGAAGGTAGTTTTTAAAAGAAAACAAAAAGGAATTAGATCACATGTTCTTCAAATTTTTGTCTTCTTCTTTCGATTCCATTCGATTGCTCTTCACTCTTTTTTTTTTTTTTGTTCTTTTCTAAGTCAAATCTTCAAAGGTTTTCTTCGTCAACACTTAGTGAGACACTTTTACCCCTCCTTTTTGTTTAAATTGCATTCATTCATGCATTTTCATCAATTTTTTCAAAAATTTTGAACCAAAAGATTTTTGGGGTTTTTGATGATTTTGGTTGTTTTGATCCAAATCGTTGGATGGTTTTTTTTTTTTTTTTTTCATGCATCATTTAAACACGATTCCCTTACTTTAATTTCAAAATTGCAAAATTAGGGCTTATGTGTTCTTGAGAAATTGGGGATTTTGTTCAATTGGGTGAAATTGAGTGAAATTGGCTTGTGATATTGTTTAATTGAGTAATTATAACATGTTTTATACTTGTTGTATTGTTCAATTGATCAATATATGGATTTTTGAAAAAATTAGGGTTTCAAAATTGGGGATTTTACTAAATTTTCCTGGTCAAATTTTAAAATTAAGATAAAGTTAAACTTTTTTTTGTGCATTAGTTCATGCATCATATGTTTCTTTGCATATGCATCATATAGTTTTTGAAAATTCTTTCTATATTGTGCTCTAACTCTATCTGATGCAGTCTACCCTTAGTTTTTGTTTTTGTTTTGGTTTTTCCTTTTTCTTTAACTCTTAGACATGGCTCCTAAGGTTGGCAAAAAGGTTTAAAACCAAAGGCAATAGGAACTCAACATCCTCTTCTTCTTCTTCTTCTTCTTCTTCTTCTCTAGTTGATAGGGTTAGGTTTCCTACAGCTAAGACTGAGCAATTTTTTAAGACTTTGATAAACTATAGGTCTACTTGGGGGGAAAGACAGATTGTTCTAGATGAGTTAGATCCTTCCATTCATAGGAGTCTAGTTTCTAGAAACTAGGTTTCCTTGTGTGATGTTTCTCATCCCCCTCCTGCTACCTTGATCAAAGAATTCTACTTGAATCTCTCTATATATTCGGAGGATACATATGGTCATTATTAGACTACTTGGATTAGAGGTAAAGAGTTAAAGATAACTAAACATACAGTCTCTAAAACTCTAGGTGTACCTTTAGTACATAAACCTACTTTCCCATACACTGAGTCTCCTCCTATATATGATGTAATGTCTTTGCTTTATGGAAGATCAGTCACTTGGGGATCTGAACCAAGGATAAACTCAAGTGAGTTGACTGAGCTTAACTATCTTTTCTTTAGAATAGCATGCCATAACATCTTTCCTATCTCTCACATTCACACTATTCCTTTGGACAGGTCTGCTTTTGTTTATGCCCTTATCACAGATGGGTCCATGTGCTTTCCTTCCCTTTTATTCAAACCATTGTTGAAGTTTATAGGAGTAAATCTAAAGCACATATGCTACTCTTTCTTGTGTTTATCTATAGGGTTTTGATCTTTATAGAGTTAGCTGACTTTCCTACTCTAGAGTTAGTTCATATTACTGCCCTATAGGAGCCCATTTTCTTAGATAGCAATTGGCTCAGATGATGAGTGTTGAACCAAGTACTAGAACTTCAAAGAGACCAAGAGGTGAAGCTTCTACTGCTACTCCTACTTTTGGTGATCAGCCTGCTGCTGAGGAGGTTCATACGGATCCTTCTACTGCTGTGGATCCTGTTGGTAATGATGATACTATTGATCCTACAGTTACTCCTCCTCTCTCACCCCATGCCATGATGGAGACGTTTATGACTACTCAGGCAGCTCATGGACAGCTCATTGATGAGCTACTTACTAAGGTTGCTACCTTGAGAGCTGACTTTGTTGAGTATAGGAGTGCATTTCCACCTCCTCCACCCTTTGATCCTTGATGGTTGCCTTTGGCAATGCATAACAAAAAGGGGGAGTAGGTTTTAGGATATTGCTCGTCTAATTAAGGGGAGAGTTAGAGAGTTTCATATTTAGGGGGTGTTTTAGTATTTAGTTAATGATGAGAGTTTTTGATGTATACGCCTCTCTCTATTCTCAATGCACACCAGCCTCTACTCTTTGGCATCTACAATGGGAATACCCGTCTTCTTCCAGCATCCCTACAAGTCTCCCTATTTCCCAAAGGGATTTTTTTTTCCCATAATGTCTCCTTCGTCGAACATGTATTTCCTTTTCAAAACACACCTCCAACTTCTCTTTCCGTGCGTATTGTTCCTCTCCCTGTAACAGAGCCTTCCTTTCCAACTTCACCTACACTACCACAATCACCCACTAACTCTCCACCTACACCACGTACATCTTTGCTTCCTCCCCCCACACCACCTTCTCATCCTAAATGCCCTCTCACATGTTCTGCCTATCTCCAAGACTACATTTGTCCTACTCTTCCATCTGGATCGTCCACGACTTCACCTGCTCCCCGGCTTTCTTCAACTACAGCCCATTCCTTATTCTCCTTACTTTCTTATCATCGTTTTTCTATCAATCATTGTGCTTTCCTTACGGCCCTTTCTCATTAAGCAAATCCCACTACATATTCTCAAGTTGTGCGTCACTCTCATTAGCATGACTCCATAGCTGCTAAGCTCCAAGCCTTGGAAGCTAACCATTCATGGACCTTGGCATCTCTTCCTCCTAATAAGAAACCAATTGCTATAGGTGGGTTTTCAAAAAAAAATTTGAGGCCGTTAGATCCATTGTGTCATAAGGCTCGCCTTGTGACCAAGGGTTACACTCAAGTTGAAGGTCTTGACTATTTGGCACCTTTGCTCCAATTGCAAAACTTGTTACCGTCCATTTTTGTTGTTACTGCTGCTAAAAATTGATCTCTCCATCAATTGGATGTGACCAATGCTTTTCTCCATGGTGATCTCCATGAAGAAATTTACATGATCCCTCCACCAAGATATTACCAACTAAGGGAGACTCGTGTTTGTTGCCTACAAAAATCTCTCTATGGACTCAAAAAGGCCTCTCGTAATTGGTTTTTCAAGCTCTCTTCTAGTTTGCTTCCTGCTAGTTTTTGACATTCTCATGCTGACCACTCCTTCTTTACCCTTTCACATAGAACATCATTTACTCATGTTCTTGTTTATGTTGATGATCTTTTTGTGGTAGGTAATGATCTCTCTATTATCGGTATGCTCAAGTCTTTTCTTGCCTAGACATTCAAAATTAAAGATCTTGGTACATTAAAATATTTTCTTGGTTTGGAAGTTGTCCACTCTCCACTAGAATTTTTCTTAATCAACGTAAATATGCCTTAGACATCCTCACTGATAGTGATCATTTGTGTGCTCACTCTACTCGGTTTCCCATGGAACAAAATCTCAAGCTAAATGACACAAATGGTGCTCTCCTTTCTGATCCCAACTCCTATCGTCGCTTGGTGGAAGATTAACTTATCTCACCATCATCTGACCGAACATTTCCTTTCCTATTAATATTCTCAATTAGTTGATGCACCAACCTCGCCAACCACACTAGGATGCTACAGTTCGCATTTTTTGCTACATCAAATCCTCTCCAGGTCAAGGTATATTTTTTCCGACTACCAACTCTTTACAAGTCTCTACCTATTTTGACTTTGATTGGGCTAGTTGTCCACTTACCAAGCGCTCTACCATTGGTTTGTTTATCCAACTTGGTAACAGTCCCATCTTTTGGTGTGCCAATAAGCAATCCACAATCTCTCATTTTCTACTGAAGTTGAATATCGTGCCCTTACTTCCATCACATGTGAACTCACTTGGCTTTAGAAATTGCTTTATGATCTACAAGCACCCCATCCTCAGCCTATGCTCCTTTATTGTGATAACCAAGTCACTCTCCACATTTCTCAAAATCCAATTTTCCACGAATGCACTAAAAAACATTGAAATTGATTGTCACATTGTTCATGAAAAATTGTGCTCTTGGCTCATCTTCATTGTTTATGTCCCCAATAAACATCAACTTGTTGACATTTTCACCAAAGCCTTGGGTTGTGAAGATTTTTAGAATTTGTCACACAAGTTGGGCATTATAGATCTTCATGCTCCAACTTGAGGGGGAGTATTATCGATTTTTATGCTCCAACCTGAGAGGGAGTATTACGGATCTTCATGCTTCCAATATTCTTCCTTCCATATTTAGTTTTCTTTGTATAGCAATTGTCTCTAAGTTAGGTAGGAAATTAGATCTTCCATTTTTTGTATAACATGATTTATGTCTTTGACTATTGTCTCTTGTATTATATATACACACGGTTGTACATGTAAACGACATCAATGTGAAACACCTTTTCGATATGCTATATTTACTCTTTATTTCTAACAAACTTCAAAGATTTGTAGTGGAAGTTCTTCATAGCTTTAGAGGCTTGAATCTAATGAAACTTTGGTGAATCAGAGTTCTTCAAGTTTCTAGAGGTTTTGGACCTTGATTCAAGTAAAGCTCTAAGACTAGGAAGAATGATTTGGATGAATGTTCCTTGTCTTTGAAGATTTGTAATGGAAGTTCTTTGAGGCTTTAGAGGCTTAGATCTGTAAATCTTCACTAACCTATAATCTCTTGAAATTTTTGGAGGCTTTTGAGCTTAATTCCAATGAACTTTGAGATCAAGAGGGATGATTTGAATGATTTCTCTTTGAATTTTCTTTGTATTGGAAGGGTTAAGTTCTTGAAGTTTTGGAGGCTTTGGATCTTGATTTCGACAAAGCTTTAAGATATCTGAATCTGCTTTCATAAGACTGAGGATGACTTCTTTTTATAAGAGTCTTGAAGAGGTGTGAAAACACATGATTGGCTCTGAGCTATGACATGTGTCATAATTTAAATAGAGGGACTTTATGTCTTATTCTCCAAGGGACACATGGCATCATTTGATTAGCAAAAGTATCTCAATTTAAAAATAACATCGTAGGAGGCAAAAAATTAATTACCCAATGACAACATGCCAAGTTAAAATTTTGTGACAGACTCCAAATATGTGTCATTAAATTAACTAAATCAAATAATGATATGTGTCATCCCAGTCGATATCACATTGGAAAATTAAAATTTTCCACTGTCATTTGGCCCCCCAAATAAAGATAAATTTTCTATTATGAACTAATAGATAATTATCTTTATTAAAATAAATAAATATTAGAGAGATAATTATCTACAAGTAAAAAATTATAGTAGGACTGTTGGTTAATTATTATTTTTATCAAAATAGAATATTGGTCAAAATAGATAAATAGAGATAATTATCTATAAGCAAAATTTGGGCCAATTAGAGTCTACTACTTATCATCAAGGAGATCGATTTGAAGTGGGACTTGGTGGTAGTGGGCTGTGGGGGTAAATGAGTTTTGTTTTGTTTTTTTGTTTATACTATAGGAGTTTTCAGGTTATTTTAATGTGTTGTATTGTCAAAACAAAAAATAGGATGTAATGTGCATTGTTAAATGAAATACTAAAATAGATAAAATAACTTTTTGGTGTGCATTGTTGATGTATATTTGATGGATACTATGTAATTGTTTTTAATACAAATAAGCATTATATATCGTGATGTTGATTATTGTTTTTGTAGTGGGTTGTTGTGTTAGAGCAAGCGGGTGGCTTGTATGAAGTTATAAGGTGGTTTAAATCGATCTTGGGAGTGTTTTTTTTTTTTGAATTGTGAATGAACATTGATGATTTATATATGATGGATACTATTTAATTGTTTTTAATACTTGTAAGCATTATATATCATGATGTTGATTATTATTTTTGTGGTGGGTTGTTGTGCTGGAGCAAGCAGGTGGCTTGTATGGAGTTATAAGGTGGTTTAAATTTATATTGGGAGTGTTTTTTTTTTTTTGAATTATAAATGAATATTGTTGATTTATATGTGATGGATACTATTTAATTGTTTTTAATACTTGTAAGCATTATATATATCGTGATGTTGATTATTATTTTTGTGGTGAGTTGTTGTGTTGGAGCAAGCACGTGGCTTGCATGGAGTTTAAGGTGGTTTAAATTTTTATTATTGGGAGTGTTTTTATAGCTTCTTTTTTAATGTGAATTTTATAATGCTTTTTTTTTAAATAGAAGTGTTCACTGCTCATTGCTATTGCTAGTAGTGATGATATAGCTTGTAAGTGTATTGATAAATTCTTTATAAATTAGACTTTTCTTTTGCAGGTTGAATACTCATTGTTTGTAATAACTTTGGATTTTTTCTTAAAGGTCTATGCTTAGCTTGAGCATAGTAAGTAAAATTTGTTTAAATACTTAAAAAACTCTATACTTGTAATGTTTATGATTGGTTATGTGGTGGGTTGTTGTGTTGGAGCAAGCAGGTGGCTTGCATGGAGTTATAAAGTTGTTTAAATTCATATTAGGAGTAAATTTTTTTTATTGAATTGTGAATGGATATTGTTGATTTATATGTGATGGATATTATTTAATTGTTTTTAATACTTGTAAGCATTGTGTATGAAGATGTTGATAATTGGTTATGTGGTGGGTTGTTGTGTTGGAGTAAGCAAGTGGCTTGCATGGAGTTATAAGGTGGTTTAAATTCATATTGAGAGTGGTTATTTATTTATTGAATTGTGAATAGATATTGTTGATTTACATGTGATAGATATTTTTTAATTATTTTTAATACTTGGAAGCATTATATATTTTGATGTTGATAATTGGTTTTGTGGTTCATGATACAAGTTAAAACACTTATTGGTTAGTACTTTATTTTAGCAATTGACCTGCACTACATGGCATGACTACTTTTTTTTATGCATTATTTGAAACTAATTGTATTATATTACACTTGAAATCTATTTTTGCTTTCTACAACTTATACATTAGGAGTTGTGATTTTAATTCATTAGTATGGCTACTCTTAATGCATTGTTAGAAATGTTTCTTATAACATAGTTAATATTTTTACTTTATGATTTTAATGTAGTATTGTTTTTATATTTGTGCAGATTTCTTATTGGTGACTTTTAAGGAATTTACTTTTGGCATTACTTGAAAACATATGAGGACATCTTTCGTTAATTCTAATTATATTAAACTACACTTTTTGTATTGTTATAAAATATCTTGTGTAATTGTATGTGTTGCAAACAATTATTGTATGGAAGGAGTTTGAATTGGATACTTGTCTTATTTTTTACTTGTGGAATGTATGGATCGTTTTTTAATAAATGCGTTGTTGAAATAAATGTGTTATTCAAATATGATTTTTTAATAATGTAATGACAAGTTACAGGTTAATATCAAAGCCATGAAAAAAAAAAACAGAAAATAAGTTTTAGCGACGAAATAACAGAATTTTGTAAGAAATAGTTTTAGTGACGAAAATTTTCGTTGCTATATGTGTCTGGATTTTCTTAAAAATAGTTTTAATGACGAACTTTTTCGTCACTATATTTACCCGAAATTAGCTTTAGTGACTAAATTATTTGTCGCTAAATATTATTTAATAAAATAAAGTGTTTCTTGTAACGAAATATTTTTGTCGCTGAATAGTGCTTTTAGCAAGGAAAACAGTTAGCGACGAAATGTTTTCGTCGCTAAAAGTTTAAAAAAAAAAATCGAACTTTTAGTTACAAAATTTTTCATCGCTAGGACTTTTAGCGATGGGGTTTCAGCGACGAAATGAGTTTTGTTGCTAATTAGTAGATTTCGTCGCTAAAGGTCCTTGGCGACGAAAAACTGGACTTTTAGTGACGAATATTTTCGTTATTGAAGACACATTTTGCTGTAGTGTAATTTTTTAGCACATCCAATACTAGTGCTCTAAGATTTTGTAAAGAAAAATAAAATGTTATTATGACTTTTAAGTAAAGTTTGTGGTATGCCTTTGCGTTAGAACATTTTCCCTCTCTCTTGTTTGTATGTGTTTTTTTTTTCCCTTAAAAAAAGAATGGGCATGTGTCTTGCATTGTTTAAGAAAGTGTGTTGTGTAGAGTATAACTTGCCTCACCTCCCTCGAAAGTTACCGTGGTTTTTTAATGAAATTTGTTGTGTCTTTATGTTAAGACCGTGTGTGTGGGTTTTTGTTTCTAAAAATAAAAAAATAATTTTTTTTTGCAAGGAAACATAAAGCATTTGCATAGAAGATGTCACGTTTTCCAACCAATGCAACCTTGGACACACTTTTATTGTTTTGTTTTTTTTGTTTTTTTTTGTTTTTTTTTTTTTTTTGAGAAAAAAATGGGTAAAAGAGGGCAACTTGAGTTAGTGCCTTCCACTTGGGTGTGACTATAGTGATACTCTACCCGCTAGCCTGGGCTTACAGGAACTGAGAATCCAAATGAGCCATAACTGTACACCGAGCCCCATTGAGGACGCTAGTGAGCATAACTTGAGAGCATGTAATTATTTCCTAGATGCTTCCCATTGCGAGATTCAAACCTGGAACCTCCACGTCCCAAACTCTTAAGAGTGAGAACCTGAGCACTAGACCAACCACCCCGATGCTACACACATTTTATGTATATGCATTTGTTCCTATGATGCATGCAATAAAGATTAAGGAGAAGGGCCAGAGATAGAAGGATTTGGATTTCCTTTGTCAAACCATGGGTTGTGTTCCTAGTTACCAAGCTAAAAGGTTCTAAGAGTGTGGTCGCTGATTCTTTCCCATTATAGGGAAGAGAGCTTCCTTCATATAAAACACGCAGTACGTGAAAATATATTCGCAGGTTACAAATTGAAAAGATAGGATAGGGCGGAGGAGTGCTGCAGCATGTGCAAATATAATAGAAGTATATAGATCATCTTTTATTACACTATGCTATTGCTCAAGTCAAGTAGTGGGATTTAGTTTTCTGTTTATTCGAGAACCACAAGTAGTGTATTCTACTTGGGCATCTTGGAGACGGAATTTTGGCAACCTTAATAGTGGGGAGATCCGATAGGTAGTCCCTTTCTTGTGCCTAATGGAGCATTTTGGAGGAAAAGGATCTACTCTCGTTCAACAAAATAAAATTTTGTTGAGAATCTAGTTCAATTTTTTATTTACTATTTAAAAAGACACTAGTAATTCTATAAATTACTTGTTTAGACTTTTCTTAAAAAATAAGTCATTTTCAAAATAGTATATTTTATAAAACTATATCATTTTTGGATGTTTAATAGCAATCTTAAATGTATTAGCAAAAAAAGATAAAAAATCTTAAAAGAGTTGGAAAAAGAACACCTAACTTCTCTTATTTAGCGTCCAGTTAGATAAAGTTGTTTTTCAAAAATATTTTAGTGGAAAAAAATTTCAAAAGATAAATCAAAATTTTTCTATTAATCAAAAATAATTTTTTTTTGATTTTTTTTTGGTACCAAATACTGAAAAACACCAAAAACTATTTTTACATAAAGTATTTCATCGAAACAAACGAAGCGCAAAGATCATTTCAAAAATATTATTATTATTATTATTATTTAGAATCAACAAATCACTATCTTTCAACATAAAAAAAAAAGTACCTTATATATTTTATTATGATTATCTTTGTATATTTATCCTACTATTTAGAATTTAAACTAAATTAAAACTATATATTAAAATAATGCTGTAGAAAAATGTAAGCTTTTAAAGATCTTCGTGTGAACATCAAAAGAAATCAAGAAAAAGCCTTCACACACACACATATATCTATATGGATGTACCTCTAAAGATTGTTCCCTGGGAATCCTAAATTTCTAAATTATATATATAAAAAAATTTGGACGTTAATTTATGTGTATTTTCTTTTCTTTTTAACTCAACCTTCAATGCTTCACATGTTATGTCCACTTTTGCACCCCTTTCTAAGAAACTCTTACAATTATAAATAAGAGGATAAATTTCACAAACCTCCCCTAAGGTTTGTGATAATATCAACTAGGTCCAAAAAATTCTAAAACCCACCAATTTGGTTCTTAAAAGACAATTTTGCCCTACACTTTCTTTCTCTTTCTCTATTTTGTTCTGTCTTTGTTCCTCTCCCTCTCTCTTCTTTGAGTTCTCTATCTCTCTGATCTCGCTCTAATTAGCAAAACCCACCACCAAACAAACCTGTCGCTAAAAAGCCACCACCCAACAAACTCATATCACCATGCCAGAAACTTACAATTAGGGAAGAGCGTGGTGATGAAGGTTGTAAAGTGGGTCTGATGGAGAAAATCAGTAGAGAAATCTCGGTGTGAAGATGGTACAACATCCAAACATAGTCGAGCTCCACGAAGTTAAGGCGAGCAAATTCAAGATCTACTTCGCCATGGAACTCGTCTATGGAGGTGAGCTGTTCTGGAGAAGAAGTGGCGAGAGTCTATTTCCAAAAACTCATCTCTGCCATTGATTCTGCCACAACCGTGGAGCCTACCACCGAGATCTCAAGCCAGAGAACCCTGCTCTTAGACGAAGAAGGTAATTTGAAAGTCACTGATTTCAGTCTCAACTCTTTCACTAAGCATTTAAAACAAGATGGGTTGCTACACACAACGTGTGGCACACTGGCTTATGTGGCGCCGGAGGTGATTGGAAAGAAAGGCTACGATGGTGCTAAAGCTCTCTGGGTGGTTCAAGTCTGATGGTTGTGGGTGTGGGACTAGTGGGTGATATGGGTTTGTTGGGAGGTGGTTTTCCTAGCCAGATGTGGGTGTAGGTGATATGGGTTTGCTGGGCAATAGTTTTTCTAGGCGGCAGTGAGTGTGGGTGATATAAGTTTGTTGGGTGGTGGGTTTTCTAACGATTGTGGGTGATATGGGTTTGTTTGGCAGTGGGTTTTGCCGGTTAGAGAGAGATAACTTAGAGAAGAGAGAGGGAGAGGATCAAAGATAGAATAGAGAAAGTGAAAGAAAGTTAAGGACAAAATTGTCTTTTGAAGACTCAATTGGTAGGTTTTAGAATGTTTTTAGAATGTTTTGGACCTATTATCACAAACCTCAAGGGAGGTTTGTGAAATTTACCCTAAATAAAAAAATTAATTGATGCATTTATGCCAACACTTTTTGACTCCATTTTGTAATTATTAAATATTATACTATGATATATATACCTTTTATAAGTAGATAAAAAATAAAAATAAAAAAAACTTGAAAAGCCAGCTGTAAATCTTATAACACTTGAGAATTTGAAGCCACGTAACAGCCGAGAATTAATTAATTAAGTGAAACCTCCTTCGCTGTTGCTGATTTCTTTCTCATAGTCCAAAAAGCAGCATAGTAACGGTTCTGCAAAGATAATCAAACTGTAAGCTACTCAAACCAATAAGGTTGTAAGAAATGCTGCGACACATGGAGAGAAGAAGCTTACTTGCATCATTGATTTAGGATTTGTACTGTATGTTGTCTCAATAGTCTTCTCCTTCTGCAGTCCATAAATAAATCAAATACAATTACGTTCATTGACACATACAAAAGGGAACAGAATATATATGGGCCAAGATACTGTCACTACCTCAATCTGAAATCCATAATTCAATGCTATGCTCTTCACATCTTCCAAACTCAGTTCAATGGACATTTCCTAAAAGCAATAATGATGATAACAACTTACTCTACACTTATTTCATCTATTAGAGCATGTGGAAATTTATTATTAAAATAAATAATAATAATATTAATAAAGCATAGGGAGAAGCTTACATCTTCTTGTCCATATATATCCGCAAAGTGATATAGTAGGGGACCCAAATTTATCCAAACCTGTAACCCCAATTAATCAAAACATTGAGAAAAAAATAAAAAAATAAAAAATCTATGAAATTGTTCCATACAAATTGAGGAACTTACTCCCCCATCTTTAAGTATCCTCGATATGATTTCAATATATTCAATGATATTGTGAGCCGTATCAATAAAGAAACATGTCACAACAGCATCCCAAGACCCTGCATGTACCACAAAATTTGCTCCATAAGAGAGTACTACAGGTACAGATCTCTCTGTGGAACATATTTCCCCAACCATTTGCCAAGTAAAGCTTAGTTAAAAACAAATAGCTTTCTAATCCCCAATCCACCCACATGAAATAACACAAAACTATTGGCCAATTTACAAGACGAACATAAGTTCATCCATCCCTTCAATTCAAATAATTATTGAATAACCGAAAATTAAATTAATTATTATAAACAGAAGTAAATAGAAAATTCCAGCTAAGGCTCCTCAGTGATCTACCCCAACTGACTTGCTTTGGCAGCACTTATCCAATGTTAATTCAAGATCTTAGCAGTCAAAACCAATCATTTTTGAACGATAATCTCATGTAATACAATGAAGTCATAGTATTCTCTTACCCATTTGGCTTGGATCACTGTAAACTTCAACAAAGTCACCACCGCACATTGAAAAGCCTTCAGTAATTCCTGCACTGCATTGATGGAAAGTTGGAACATAATTTAAAAAATTAAAATAAATAGTGCTGAACATTCACTTGTAGAATTTACAGGCTCTCTTTATTTAATAGCCTAATTTTTGCGTGCAACTTTTTAGGAAAGCTTGTGTATACATCCTGTGCGCTTAAGCATTAATCTTCTCAATAAAATTATTATATATAAAGAATGCGCATGGATATTGTAGCTACATGTGACACTTTACATCAATACAAAACATTTTTTTTTTCATAACTTACATCAAACAAAACATTAGTGCAACAAAAAACAAGTGCCCCAAATATCTAATAGTATAATAGTAAAATTAAAATATTAGACTTCTCTTAGGATTTCTCTAACTTCTCTAGGTCAGAATTTGATTTTTCAGAGCTATAAAGAGTGCCAAATTGTTATAAGTTGGTTGAAACTAGTTAGAATTCATCTAACACGAATTCTAATGAACTAAAGCAATCCAACATTAAGGATGAGTTGGATAAATAGATCCATATAATCCCTCATTGCTATCTTGTTGAATAATAATGAAGTTTTTGCCTTGTGCATCTCTGCACCTCAAATCCCAAACACCCCTCTTATGTACATGAACACATCCCAAGTTGTTGCCTTGTATAAGTTTCTCTCTAATCTTTCTTTCTCTAGGAGAGATTTTTTATAAGTTTTCACATCATGGAAAATGTGACTCTTGAAAAAGTCAAAACCCATTCAATGCAAATCCTAAACCCCAAACTCATCTCCATTCAACCCTAGCAATCCCTAAACACCAACCTTTATATTTCCACCATAAAGAACCCTTAGAAACACCTTCATATCCGAAATTCTCATCCCTTAAACACATAAGATGGACACCATTTACAAGGAAAAATGCCTAACAATATGAAATTAGAAACATAATATTATGAGGCTAATTCAGAACATCTATTCTTATTCTTGTTTTATAGACCAGTAAATAAGTTCCCAAACTTGTAAAGACTGACATAGCACTTGCTTTTGTTTGAGCAAACTTGGCGTAAAAAATGATCAGATTATGGGGAAAATTCACAATGGTGTTCAGAGACAATAAGAAAATCATAATACTTGCAAAGGTTTAAAAGGAAAAAAAGAACAAAAACAAAAGGACTTTGCATAAAAAGTAGTATGAATACCTAGCTGGATGAATATCTGGTATTGAAACAGGTCGAAGTTGGTCATTATCTGAAAGTGAATTACAATTGCTGTGGATCCACGGATATATAGTCCACTCTCCAGCAGTTTGTGTACTAATAAATTAAGCAATCCAATTAGAAAAGACTTCAATACAGAAAATAAACAAGAAAACTGGGGGAAAAAGGTGTCACAATGATTAATTCTCCAGTTAAAAATAAATAAATAAATTCACCAAGGCTGGAAGATGCATAAGATTGAGATTAGAAAGAATTTGTCACGAATTCTCACTGATTAAGAATAAAACTTGAGCATATCATCATGTAGTATGAGAACTCATTTCCTTGGCTTATAAAACCTGTTTATGATATGAGAAATATTAGGCAGTAAATAAAATACATGTGAAAGTAGAAGTGTAACTATCTTCAATTATGTATATTACCTAGACATGAAATCTCCAAAGCCAACCGGCCAAGTCCAGCACCAGGAACCAAACAGGAAGGAGGGCTGTTAAACATTTTTTTTCTTAGTACAAAATACACTTTTTGAACAAAACATAAGAACCATCCAAATGATCCAAATTAGAAATGACAGATTGATCATTAGAATAAACAATTTCAAGATGCAGTAGGAAACTACTTTGAATGTAGTCAAAGCAACAAGAAGAAATTTAGTTACCTGCTTGTTTCGCGATTTGGGAATAGGACATCAAGCTCCTCAAGAATAGGTTTGTAGCACTGGTCACGTTCTTTCTGTCCCTGTATTAAAAATAATTACAGTAGTACATATACACTTTGGATTAAAATTCTTATATGATAACATTGAACCCCAAAATCAACAAAAAATCTAGCAGTACCTCTGCTGCCCAGTCTCTAACTATATTCCTTATTATACAACGAACCTGAAAAAGAAGAAGAAAGATGTCAATACATCTAGAAACCTTCTCTTATGTGTTGCTAACATTAACTCGTAGCTGCTCATTTTTGTACCTATTGAAGTCAAATTGCTCTTAAGTATGTTTTCAGCTGTATTTGTTGGATTGATAATATATATTGAAGCTCAACAGCTTGAATTGCACACTGCTCGTCCTTGTTCAACAATTGCGCACTGCATTTCCGTGTTCTACTTTTATATTAGATAATTTAGGTAATGTTGCATGTGGCCAATTCATCCCCATCATGGGTCCTTGATTCTGGTGCTGAGAAAAATATTTGATCATCTTTTTTTTAATTTGATTCCTATTAAACACTTTATCATTTTAGCTAACTGTTCTTCTCAACCTATCCATGGGAAGGGTGTTCTTCATCCCACTAAGTCATCATCTTTACCATCTAGTCTTCATATTCATGATTTTCCATTCAATTGCTTTCTGTTAGTCAATTGACTAAGAATTTGCATCATTCTATAACCTTTGATCCCACTTCATATGTCTTTTGGGACCTTCAAACAAATAAGATGATTGGTTTAGGAAATGAAAAGGACAGACTCTATTATTTGATCCTGATGGCTCTCTCTCTCACCTTCTCCACATTGAGTGCTACCATGTCTTTGGCAAAACTCACGTCTGTCATCCCTATAGTCTAGAATGTGAAGAATCCATAGTACCTTTTCAAGTAACAGTCATAGTTGTTAATCTAAGTTATTTGATGTAACCCATAGAGACATAAAGCGTCCTTGCACTCCTAATTTGAGTGGATTTTTTTTTTTTTTTAATTTTATATTTGTTGATGAGTATTCTCAAATGATTAAATTAAAATTTCTTAACAGCTTAAGTTTTTGGGACAATCAATAATTTAACATGGTATAAAAGTGGGAGATCTTGAGTTTGATCAGTAATATAACATGCATTGTTGCTTTTTATGAAAGGTATGAATTACCTAATTGTTTCTAAATTCAATAAAGCAATTTTTGTTCAATTTAATAAGCACATTAAGGTTCTACACATTGACAATGCATCAGATATGCATAGTTGTGATGAATTCTTTTTATTGTAGATCGTATTATGCATCAAACTAGATGTGCTCACACCTCTTAACAAAATGGTGTTGCTGAGTGCAAGAATTAAGAATTTATGTTAGACAGTAGATTGAAGGCAGGGTTTCGGGGGTGTTGTGCATACTGGATATTGAGAAAGCGTACGACCATGTGAATTAGGAGTTTCTCATGTTTTTGTTACAACGGTGTGGATTTTTTGAAAAGTGGAGACGGCAGATTAGGTGTTGTATATCAACTGTTAAATTCTCCATTTTGATCAATGGCTCACCATCTGATTTTTTTGGGAGTTCTAGAGGACTTCGGCAAGGTAATCCTTTATTCCCTTGTCTCTTTGATATTGTCATGGAGGCCTTGAGCCATATGTTGGTTGCAACTACTACAGCAGAACAGTTTTCGGGCTTCACAATTGGGAATGCGACTGGTTCCTTGATGACAGTGTCTCATTTGTTGTTTACGGATGATACCCTTGTTTTCTGTGATGCTGACATCAATCATATAATAGCTCTGCGTGGGATTCTCTCCAAATTTGAGGAGGTGTCAGGGTTAAAAATTAATCTAGGAAAGTCTAAATTGGTTCCAGTTCGGGATGTGCCTAATCTACATGAGTTAGTGGAGATTTTGGGTTGTAGGGAGTCTGCTCTTCTGCTGAAATATTTAGGTCTTCCATTGGGTGCTACCTTTTAAGATAAGACGATTTGGAATCCTATTTTGGAGAAGACAGGGCGATACTTCGACCTCTAAGGTTATATAATATTAGTAGGACAAGGGATGCTTCGGCCTCTGAGGTTATGCGTTACGCAAATGAGAAAATATTTTAGGACTTACAGTTTTGTCGTTTAGTAAATGATCAAGAGTTACAATCTTTAGATTTGTTTATGGTTTTGATCTATTCCAAGAAGGTGTGGGGTGTTGGTTCTAACAAACTTTGTTGGAAGCCAGCTAGTGGTTGAGGTTTCGAGGTGAGTGGGTATTATCATTCTCTATCCCCTTCTACTGTCATTTCTTTCCCATGGAAAATAGTGTGGCAATCGAAGGTTCCTCCTCGAGTAGCTTTTTTCTCTTGGACTATTACTTTAGGCAAGATTCTAACTACAGATAATCTTCGGAAGAGGTATTTTGTTGTTCTTGAGTGGTGTTATATGTGCAAAAGGTGTGGGGAATCTATAGATCATCTCTTCCTTCACTGTCCTATAGCATATGAGATGCGGAGTATGGTCTTTTACTTGTTTGGTATTTGTTGGGTGATGCCGTAAAGGGTAGTGGATTTGTTGGATTCTTGGTCATGCAATTTCAAGCGACATCGAAATATAGCTATATGGAGGATTGTGCCGCACTGTTTGATGTGGTGTATCTAGTGGGAACGGGATACTAGAAGTTTTGAGGGATGCGAATGGTCCATTCTTGAGTTCAAGTCTTTTTTTCTTTTTTACTCTTCTCGATCGGTGTTTAGTTTTACCATCTTTTTCTTGTCTTTCCCTTCCTGTTTTGCTTGATCATTGTAATTTGGTTTCTTGATATTTTTGCCTCTTTAGTACACTTCCTAGGTACTAGGCTGTGTTCTTTTTAATAAAATTTGTATGTTACTTATCAAAAAAAAAAAAATTACATTTGTTAGATGCTGCTCACACCTTGTTGCTCTATGCATGTACAAAAACACTTTTCGGGTGATGATACTCTCACCACATGCAATTTAATTAATCGCATGACCTCTACTATCCTGCATCATAAGAATCCATTTTCTCTATTATATTTGGATCATCATCCTTTTCCCCTTGTGTTACCTTCATTCATGTCCTTGATCTTGGTTAGGATAAATTATCTCCTCAGGCTCTGAAATGTGTTTTATTTTGAATACTCTTGTACTCAGAAGTGCTATCATTGTTATAGTCTTTAGTCTCACAAACTTTGTGAGTGCTGATGTTATCTTTTTTCAGTCAACCTCATTCATTTCCTCACATAGTCAAAGTTTCTTTTCTGATTTCATCCTAGTTGATATCTAAGCCCTCTCCTTTAGTACCTCTCGCTTCCCAACTTAATCTTCCTTATCAACAATCTTAAGATGAGCACGTTGCTTCTTCTTCTTTTTTTTTTTTTTTTTTGATAGGTAATAAAGATATATATTCAAAAACACTACCTTATACAGAAAAACATAAGGCAGAGAGAAAAATACAAAGGGAATAAAAAGAGTAAAACGAAAAGGAAAGGAAAAGAAACGAAGTTCACAGGAGAGGGCTAAGGAACATAAGGAGAGAATCACTAGAGGTGAGTCCCCAAGCCCTAGACCAATCAAACAGAGTGCCGCTAAAAGAGGCCAAAAGCTGGTCACCCGAACTTTCAATGTCCTTAAACATCCTCCTATTGCACTCCCTCTAGAGACACTACATCAAGCATAAAGGAGCTAAATTCCAAATGCTAGACAAATGCTTTCCAGGCCAATTCCACCAACTGAATAGAGTATCTGCAACCGATCTAGGCAAGACCCAAGAAAACCCAAAGGATCTAAACACCAAACTCCATAGTCAAGAAGCCTTTCCACAATGTAGTAACAAATGATCCGCCGTCTCCCCATTATTGTGGCACATGATACACCAGCCAACAAAATCCAACCCTCTACCCCTCAAATTATCCCCCATAAGGATCCTATTCCATACAGCAGTCCACACAAAGAAAGAAACACGCCGAGGAGCCTTAACCTTCCAAACAACTTTCCAAGGAAAAATAATGGGCAAGGGGCTTCTCAACTTATTGTAAAACGAATGAATATCAAAGTCCCCATTCTTTGTCAACTTCTATTGCATACGATCTCCGTTCTCAGTAGGAGGAAGATTAGAACCCAAGGTACGGAGAAATCATGAAAAGCTCTTTGGAACTATAAATTCCAGCTTCTACTCCCCCCATCCAGAGAAGAAAGAAGCACATCACAAATCAAGGCTTCCTTAAAAATAGAGCACGCAAACAAATCAAGGTAAAGATCCTTCAGAGGGAGGTACCCACATCAAGGATCATACCAAAATTGCATACGACTGCCCTCACCTACCTCATAAAACACATACTTGAAGAAACACTCACCACCATTGACCACCTGCTCTAATACTCCTCCACAACCCACACCTAAGTCTCTCTAACCACTCTAGTACTCCAACCCCCTCTATCTTCACCATATTTGGAAGTAATTACCAGATTAACTTCATGCCCAAAGCACCAAAACCACTTTCCTAGTAAGCTTGATTAAAAAGCCCAACCATCCGAATCCCCAAACCACTTGCTTCAAAAGGAGAGCAAATCTTACTCCATACCACGAGAGGGTATTTGAATTCTGCCTCTAAAAGCCCCCAAAGAAATTCATGTGAATCCTTTCTAGTCTATCTACCACAGACTTGGGAATAGTGAACAAAGAGAGATAATAGGTCGGAAGGCTTGATAAGGTTCTTTTTTAACAAAGTAAGTCTACCACTCTTCAACAAATATAAGTGTTTCCAACTCAATAGTTTCATCTCCATCTACTCTATAATAGTAGTCCAAATCAAAAATAGCCTTACAAGGAGCCCTCAAAGGCATACCTAAATAGGTCATAGGCAAACTACCAATCTTACAACATAAAATATTAGCTACAGCATTCAAATTGCCCACCTCAACTACAAGGACAATCCCCCTTTTTCCAACATTGACTTAAAGACAACTTCAAAGTAAATCAGCACCATCCTTATGTACAGAAGTTGCTCCTTGAATGAATCACAAAATAAAATAGCATCCAAAAAGACGTGAGATGCTCAACCCCACAGGCGCATTGAGTCCTGCTTGGAAACCACAAATAATTCCTCCCTCCTCTGTTCTCTTCAACATCCTACTCAACACCTCCTTCACCAAAAGAAATAAGATTGGAGACAAAGGATCCCTTTGATGAAGCCCCCCAGAATTACCAAAAAATTTCTACTAGAGAACCACTAAATGGAACTAAAAAGCGAACTATCGAGATATAAACCTTCATCCACATCCTCCATTTCTCCCCAATACCCATCCTTTGCATTAGGTAAAACAAAGAGTCCCAATTCACGTAATCATAAGCCTTCTCAATATCTAGCTTGACAATCACACCTGGTATATGACTCTTGATTCTACTATTCACTCATTCGTTTGCAATGAGAATGTTAAAGTATTGGGTTTATGTTGATGTAATGGCCCAAGAGGCCCAATTAAGTTGTAAGCCCATATGGCATATTGGGCTAACCCCAACTTCTAGTCTTTATATATACCCTGTTTAGGGTTCACTATAATAGATGACATGAGTATACAATAAAGAAGTAGCCACTAGGGCTTTATTCTGGGGATGTAGGCCATTGGCCAAACCATGTAATCCCTTGTGTTCTTCTCTCTTTCTTGCTTCCACTTCCTATATTATTTTATTCTTGTCATCAACATAGTATTAGAGCCAATGGTTGTCAATTGTTGTTTGCTAATGCAATCTTCAAGTCTAAGTTTGTTGGTTGTTCTCGGTAGTTGTTGGTTGTTCTTGGCAGGTTGGCTGTTCTTGTTATCTCGTTGCCGTCACTAGTGGTTGTCGCCGGTGGCTTTCGTTGCTGTTGTTGTTGGTGTTGTGGATCCAATCAATAGATATAGATCTGACCCGAGATATAGATCTGACCCGAGATTCAGATCTAACCACAACCCAGCTTGGTAGATCTCAGTGGTTGGCCTTTGTTTTTATTATTCTTGGCGAATCAACGGTGGTTATCAACCATCCTCCATCAATTTTGGTTGTTTTTGGTGTTCTCGACGCTTCTTGGTGGCCCTTTTCTTGTTTGCTTGTTGTTTTTGGCCTGTTCTTGGCATATCTGGTTCTCCCCAGTGGCTTTCCGGTCATGGAGATTGCTTGCTGAAAATCATGGTGGCATTGCCTCGATCTCTAGGTAGTTTCTAGTGGGTCTTGGGTGGTTTTCTCGGTAATTGTTGTTGCCGGATTTGTTGGTAATAGTTGCTGGAGTTGTTGGTTGCCAGCGAGTTCTGAGGCCACTGATATGGTTGTTGGTTGAAGTTGACATGGTTGTTGGTCAGAGTTAACAGGGAATACCCCTGTTTGGTTCATAGTGTGAGCTATTCCCTTTCCAGGATAAGGATAATTTAATCCTAGATAGGGATAAAATTTGTTTTGGTGCATAAGGATTGTTTGGGAGCAGCAAGTTTTGGCTCTTCCTTATTCAGATTTTTTTAGTGATTTTGTTTATTTGGGTATAGGTTTTGGTTGTCACTTACCCATGATAAGGATAACCTAACCCCTATAAAATCTTTCATTGTTTTTGTTTAGTATTGAAGAACTTCAGCCTGTTCATCTCTTTTTTTGGTCAATTCAGCATCAATTTTATATTTAGCTTCTTCAAGCAAGTTGGCAGTTGTGTGTTACAAGTTGGACCTAAATGACCATATGCTCCAGCTTGAGGGGGAGTGTTAAAGTATTGGGTTTATGTTGATGTAATGGCCCAAGAGGCCCAATTATGTTGTAAGCCCATGTTGGGCTAACCCTAACTTCTAGTCTCTATATATATACCCTGTTAAGGGTTCACTATAATAGATGACTGGAGTATGACTAGAGTATATAGTAAAGATGTAACCACTAGGGATTTATTTTGTGGATGTAGGCTGTTGGCTGAACCACATAATCCCTTGTGTTCTACTCTCTTTCTTGCTTCCGCTACTTTATATTATTTATTCTCGTCTTTAACAGAGAACATAATCCAGAATCTGTCTACCTCCAACAAAAGAATTCCGGGAATCAAAGATGAGTTTATCCAGAATACAACGAAGTCTATTAGCCAAAACCTTTTACAATAGATAAACTCCCCACAAGACTAATAGGACAAAAGTCCTTGATATTAACTACATTATGTTTCTTAGGAATTAAAGAAAGAAAAGTGGCATTAAGAGACTTTTCAAAGACGCAATGTCTATGATAATCTGCAAAATAAGCCATCACATCTTCAAGCATACTTCAACACTTCTGAGAGAGCCACAGTGAAACCATTCAGCCCAAGCACCTTATCACCATTTGACTCCCTTAACACTGCAATGGTCTCATCCTTATCAAACTCCCTCTCAAGCAATAAACTCTCGGTCTCATCTAGACAAGCAAAGTCTAGGCCATCAACAATAGGCCGCCAAGATTCGGTCTCCTGATATAATTTCTTGTAAAACTCCACCACATGATCCCAAATATCTGACTCACCCTTATAAAAAACACCATCTACCTCCAAACCTCTCATATAATTAACCAATCCATGGGAATTAGCAAGTCTATGAGAGAAACAAGTGTTATTAATTTTTTTTGTTTTGATAAGTAATAAGATATATTGATACCAAAAAGGAAGGAAGCACCCTAGTACACAAGGAGTGAACAAGGGAACAACAAATCAAATACAAAAATTGCAAGAATCTAGGAAATCAATAAAAGAAGGAAATGATTGGTTTTGCAAAGCAAACAACCAATCTAACAAAGTTCTAAAAAAGAGAAGCTTGAGGTCCAAAATAGATCTCTCAAAATCTTCAAAACAACAACTATTTCTCTCACTCCAAAGACACCACATTAAGGCATGGGGAACAATGGACCATATATAACCATTTCGATGATAACCAAAGCTGCCTTGCCAACAGCCTAACAGCCCCAAAACAGAATGTGGCATAACCCAAGAAACACCAAATAAGCCCAAAACCATAGACTATAGATCCATAGCAACAGGACAATGAAGGAAGAGATGGTCAACCAATTCACCATTACTCTTGCACATGTAACACCAATCTAGAATCTACACCTTCCTTTTTCCTAAATTATCAATCGCCAAGAATTTCTCTAAGGCAGCGGTCCATACAAATAAAGCTACTCTAGAGGGAATCTTCTGCTTCCAAATACTTCTCCAAGGAAAACCGAAGATAGTAGGACCAGCTAAAATTCTATAATAATCTTTCACCAAGAACCCCTTATCTTTGCTAGGAATCCAACGCATCTTATCCTCACCAAACTCCCTTATTGAAGAACTGTATATGGTTACCATCAAGTGTTATTAATTTATTATCCCCTCCTTTAACCATAGTGCTCTTTCTTTTTGTCTCCAAGAGATCTCCAAAGATGCTAACTAATCAATCTCCGCCTTGATCGCAGTTTTACGAGTTTTCTCAACATGGGTCAAAGCTTGCTCCCCATCTCTCAAATCCAAGCCCAACAGCTCAGTTAACAAGCTTCTTCTTTTTTTTCCCAAATGACACATCCCCAATTCCTGCTTATTCCACTGCTTTAAGTCTTCTTTAAGGGCTTTTAGCTAACAAGCTAGAACAAAACTGGGAGGACCCAAGAAATGACATACATTCCATCACTATTGAACTTTCTCCCCAAAACCCTCCACCTTCAGCCACATATTTTAAAATTTAAATGAAAATTCCCCCCTAGACATACCACCTACTTCTACAAAAAGAGGACAATGATCAGACACCACCTGGGGTAGAGATCTATGGATTACATCCAGATAATGATCCTCCCAACCTTCTGAAACCAGATTTCTGTCAATCCTAGACTGCTGAACTTAGAAGGAATGTCTGAATCCCTAAACCACGGGTAAGCACTCCCTTCCAATGGCAAGTCAATGAAGTTATTATTTTCGATCATTTTGCCTTTGTTCATCGTTTGCCACTTGCTTGTCTTGGTTATTTGTGGAAGACATTATTATATTTGGAAATGACTCCAAAGGTATTGATGTTTTAAAAGATATATTGAAGACAACAATTCAACACCAAGGACCTCGCCACTCATCGTTTTCTTGAGATTCGAAATACATTCTTGATCTTCTATATAAGATTGGTCTCTCAAGTGCTCAACTGTTGATACTCCTTTGGACTCTACTATTAAACTTGATGGTTAGCAAGGTGATATGTTCTCTAATCTCAATCTCTATCAACGACTAGCTGGGAAGTTGATTTACCTTGTCTTGCTCGTCCAAATATTACTCATACAATTGGTGTGGTTAGCCAGTATATGCATGCCCTCACTATTGTGTTACCTAAAAGGCGCTGTTGGACAAGGACTATTTCTACTTCTCTATCTGTGACAAGTTTTAGGGTGACAACTGGGTTAGTAGTGATTCTCATGATGGTCCACCTTTGGCTATTGTACTAATTACTTTTTGCAATAAAAAGAAAAATGTTATTGCTCATTTTAGTGCAGAAGTTGAGAATCAAGCCATGGCTCTAACTGCTTACGAGATGTGAAAATCAAGCTAACAATCTTACTTGTTATTTTTTATAATAGCATGTTATTTAACTTTAGCCTAAGGGTATTCTCGTAATCATGCAATAAGAAGCCTAATATAAATATGTGCAAAGATGAGGGACTCACTAACGTAGCCCTAAACCTTTTCTCAAATATCTCACTCCTTTGACCTAAATCCCTCATATTTTAAAACTCATCTTGCACATTCTCTTTAAGCTATTGAACATGATACCACCATACTCCTGAAGTCCTGAATTATTAAATATTATTTCTTTATCGTTTTCTTCTGGAAATACATTCCTTTATTTACTTGTACATCCATCTTATTTTTTTCCAAACTGTTCTAAAATATATTTCTAAATAACTGTTGAAAGTTAGAATGCCGCCATGCATATTTTAAATCATAGACTTATGAATATGGCACAAAAGCAACATAGCTACAAATAGAATGAGCGCGCTAAATCATGTTATGATGTAGAAATAAAATTATAAAGGAATGAGACAAAAGAAATTCTCTAATATTAGCAACTAAAAACAAAAAGCCTCATAAAACCAATTCTTATCAACAATAAAACCAACATACCTTGTCAACATCAACTAAAGGAACATTCAACTGGAATGAGGGATCCAACCACTCGTGAATTGATGAGGATACCTGAAATAATAGCAAGAAAGATATTCAAAAATTGTATATTCTAGGAGCTTTTACAGTAAACAAAATTGATGGGAAAAAAAATAAATGCATAAATGAGTGTCTGCTTGAACAAACAAGTAAATAAAGAGAGGGTGAAACTGTGAAAATGCTACGCATCTCCTCTATGCGATGCATATATCTCATAAACCCATAATCATAATAAATAAAGAAGTATATATAAAATAGTATTAGTTAGAAAGTAGCAGTCTCTACCAATACGGTTGGAGGAGACAGGCTGAAGAGTTCTGATCCATTTGTAAAGAAAAATTAAGAGTTATTTTATTAGCTTCAACTTTCAACAAATACTACCTTTCCTCACTCCTCCCATTCACCATCAGCTCCCAATTTTTTCAAGAGAGAGGGAGGTATAAGCAGTAGTTTAATCAGCATAGTTAAAAATATAGTAAGAGGTTAGGCATTGAGTTTAACTGAATTTTTCCCAAAAACTTGAAGTTCCCTCTGTTGAAAGGGGAAAAAAAGGCGCACAGCTTGAAGGAGTGAGATTATTAACTTATTTTCGGTTGGTTTGGCCCTTTCTGAGCACTAAAGAAAGGGTAATACTATGAGGTCTCTATCTACCTTTCTAAGAAAACATATCAAAATCCTCTGCTCCCTTTGTTTGGAAACAACTCTTTAAGAGTTTTCACTATGACAACTAACTATAGTTATTGACTTCTGGTCCCAGTCACTGATCTCGAGTAGGCCCTCTGTCAAGAGGCAATATAAATTCTTGCATTTCTCTCATTGGAAGCATACAACGGTATGGGCCTATTCAAATTTTGGAGACTAGGGAAAGTGAGATGTTCACACAAGAATCATTCCTTATCCATTAACAGATGCATCCCATTGGAGGAACTACCTCTATTTAAAAGCATTGACTGTGTGTGTGTGGGTGTGTTTCAACGAAGGGGACGACCGGTGGAGAGGGAAGACAAAATATTTATGACAACGTTTAGAAGATGTTAAAAGGTGAGGCGAATGAAAATCTTGCATTCTCTCACTGTAAGGTAAATTCAGGTTTTGGAGACTAGGAAAAAGGTGAGATGTTGACAAAACAATCATTCCCTAACCATCAACAGATGCATCCCATCAAAGGAACTCCCTCTATTTAAATAGCATAACCTGAGTGATGGGGACAATAAAGAGCTCAAGGAAAAACAAGATCAAATACCATAAGATTCAAGATTTGTGGTCTATTTTTTGTGGGGCTTTCTTGGCACCTTTCATAGGTTACGTTACTTATTATTGAGTGTTAGTATTATGTATTTTAGACTAGAAAGTTGCTGGTGCAGTCTTTTTGACAAGTAATAAAAATTTATTGATATCAAAAAAGAGACACCCAAGTACACGGGAGTATATAGAGGTGTACAGATCAAATATAAAAATTACATAAATCAAGTAAATACAAAGTTTCTGGTGTGGTCTTAATTAAGTTCTACTAGAATAAGGCAAAATTGGTAATTTCCAAATTTCAGGAATGGGCAGTCCTTAGCTGTATACCAAAGACCCATGAGTCTTATTTTGTGTTTCAGTCATTTTCCTATTTGGCTTAGAAGTTCTTAAGAACTTTCTCTTTGTTATCAGTAATACTTGTCTTTCTAGGAATTGGTTATTTATGAATCATAGTCCTTCCAGGAAAGGATTTTACCACCAGCCTATATAAAGGCTTGATCATAGTCAATAACATTCATAGTGGGATTGATTTTAATAAAATTTCAAAAGCTTATTAGCTTTGAGGGTGTAATTGTCTTCTAAAACCAAAGTGTGGTTGCCTCTTGTCTTTCATTTTTTGTTCCATCCACTGTTTTTACACCAAACGGCCATAAAAAATATATATATATATATATATATATTTAATATCCAATCTTTTTATTACCTAAACCTACCCAAACCCTTAAAAATCAAATGTTAAGAGACATCAAATGTTTTGAATTCCTAAGATCCTAAATCAAAATTGGTATTTGAGCCCATTTAAGCCTCTGTCCACTATCTATATCACAAATAATTACAAATAAAGAGACAAGTCAAAAGGAAACAACAAAAGTGATAAAAAAGTAAAAGATGTTACTATCTCACCCTATGTGAAGGTTTAAATTGTACATATCTAATCAATCCAGTGATGCACCAAAATCTTATAATATAACCAAGAAACATAGATCTAACTCTAACCACTCACAAAACAGTTCACATATGTATAACATGGGGAAAAAAAACCAAAGACATACATTTCCATTCAAATTAGTAATCTCATTTCCACCACATTTATCTCTCTCTTCATCAAAATTGAAGCCTGGAGGACACCTCCCAATGATGGACTCATGATGACTTTCAGCTTCCATCTCCTGTTGTTATCTACAGAGGTCAAACTTCTAAATGAAAAAGACATATATGGAACCAACCATATATTAAATTCTCATGTATTAAAAAGTTACTGAGTTCAAATAGAAGTTGCAGAAACCTCATTGGTGTTTTCCCATTTGGGTGATTTGCACGTCACATTGCTCCCTTCCGCAGAACAGCCATGATCAGATGCGGAGAAACACAAGCTTCCAATTGTCGAGTTCAATTGACAAGAGTGAACATTCCTGTCTCCCAAGAAGAGGTGACCATTTGGGACATTCTCACGAAGTGAGTCTTCACCACTATCTACATCTTGGCTCATATCAAGCGGGGGTTCAAATTCCTGACAAGCAATATGTCTTCATGTTCATAAAAATTAAAATACAATCCCCACTAGAAGGGATAAAGTGTTGCAGTCAATATATATTTACTCAGATTTTTTTTTTATATGATGAAAAAGTTTTATTGAGAGGGTGAACAACCCAAGCTATTTATATGTGTGTGGGTAAGTATGTGAATATGTGTGGATGAGCATGTGTGTATGTGTGCCTGTGTATATAAAGTTTTGCATACTTTATTTTTATTTCTTGCCATTTGTCGCATTCTTATAGGTTATTCAGATTTCCCTAACATCTTATCTTTATCTCATTCTCACACAACACATTCTTTTTTTTTTTTTTTCATGTCTCACTCAACACATTTCACACACTCGTCTTTCCTCCATTAGGTGTCTCATCTGTGTAGGTATATTTTGGTGATTTTTTCCCCTGTAAAAGAATAGAAATTTTTTATTTTATTTTACATCGTGCCGAACACATGGAAATGTCTTTTGAAGCATTTTCAAGAATTCAACCAAACACTAAGAATTTCTGTTGGAAAACATGCTCCCATCCTTTCTCTGTCTTTCCAACATAAGATGAGCTTCATGACCCCAACACAAGATAAGCTAATAGCACAGTCAATTTCTATCTGCAATGTCTGCTCAAAGGGTGAACTTAGCTCTCATTGAGATTTAAGAACCTATTTAAGCTTCATGAGCATAGCCTCATAGATAGAGAGAGAATCATCTTTGAAAATCGTGAAAGGTGGTCTCTAGCCATAGTTGTCAAGAGACAAAGATGAAGCTCTGATTGTCCTGACCATTCAGCATGTTTAGTCCAAGCCATCGGTGCCAAAGTTTTGAAAATCATCAAGCCCAAGCACCATTCTACAAACCTTAACCTCAGGCTTTTTTTTTTTTCTTTTATCTTTTTTTAAGTTTTAAAATCATTTTGGACCAAGATATAAATTTTGGCCAGAAGAACCAAAATAGCCCAAAATACCTTGAACCAAGTGGTTCAGCCTAATCTTTTAACCGGGATGGAATTGGGAGCTCTGAGCATTGGGTACGACCTTTTTTTTAATGGAATTGAGAGGCTGTTTGTACCAGTTTAGTGATTGGTATGAAAAAATCTGTTCATAATGGTTGGACGAGATGGCTTTTAAAACATTGGTTGTAGTACCACACATCATCAATATATAGATTTTCTGAAAAGAAAGCACTAAGTACAATAAAAGAGCATGGAGGAAATGAATCACAAAGAAGATGGAGCTGAAACAAACCTGAAGCATGTTGAATATGAAACATGAATTTATTGAGACACACCTGCAAAATTAAAAGTGCAACTAATTTAAAATCTGCCAAGATGTTATAATAGGAAATCTAAATTTGAATATTACATATAAAAAACATTATAGAGAAGCCACTGAAAGCAAAACTTGCACTTATAATGGCCACCCCACATCAAATTAATGAACATTATTAGTTGGTGGAGCATGATATGCATTTGCATCAGCAATGACAAAAAATACAAGATAGAAAATAGTTTATTTTAAAAAGAAATGGCAATAAACATAACTCAAACCAGCAAGCATGTCAGTAAATCGCAACTCACAAGCCCTCTTTGCTAATATGGAATAAAGAAAAGGGAATTAGTGGATGTTCCAGGACCTTATGAACAGTAACATGCTTAGGGCACCAAGAAGAAGAAGATGAAAAGGGTGAGGGAGCAAGAGGGAGAAAGAGAGGGAGACATTAAGCTAATGTGACCCAATACTTCGACACACTTTAACATTCCATTAGGTATGAATCAACACGTGATATTCCACTAATAAAGTATGACTCGCAAAGTATATTCACCTCATTTGTTAATGGAATACCTTCTCTAATCAAGTATGAATCTCTTGAGTATATTGACCTCATATGTAAATGGAATTCCTTGCCTAGTGGGCTACTAGTAGTCAAATTAGGACTTCTAAATTGATTAATAAACTAAGACCTATGGAATTGGAAACTAATTAAAAACTCTTATTAAAATAAGAAAGTCGAAAATATGATAGGCAACTTATTTTTCATAAGTTATAAATAAATAAATAATCATATCACGATGGAGTAGAGACCTCATGTGCACAAGATTTTCTCTTTTTTATTTATTTCTTTGATCAGCAAATTACACACGCACCTAGTAGCTATTGAACCCACAACCTCACTCTCCTTCTTATTACTATGGGAGAAGGAAGTGCAAATTGAGCTATAACTCATTGGCACCTCATATACAAGATGTGTGTAGACACCTCATTTTGTACAGGCTAATAACCTTTAGTCCCTAGCCCTAATGATGAGCTTGAAATATGTCAAGCAAGGGTAATTGAAGTTATCTTGATAGATCAGAAGTAATCACAGCTCAAAGTACTCAAAATCGCTTCGAAAACGATGCTGAAAAATAACATGTGTTCACTGTTTTGACCATATCTTTTGAACCACAAAGAATTTTTTAATGAGGTTTTTTTTGTTGGAAAGTAGACATCTTGAGCTTTAATTTAAACACAAATTTTCCCAATTTAGATTTATAATGAGTTATAGCCATTTGAAGTCGGGCCATCAGTGCTATCAAGAAAGTAGGGTTCTAAGCAAACTTGTGTACGCAGCTCGCGAACCTGCGTACGCAGGTCACTTTCCAAGTCGCCTAAACTTCCATATTTAGCTCTCCAATCACTCTAATCTTCGGAGGGGGGGGGGGGGGGGGCGACCCCCAAACCCTTTGGAAGCCCTAAAACCCTCTAAATAACTCCAAAAACCCTAGTTTGAGTGTGTGTATATATATATATATATATCCTATTATGCCTCCAATCCAAAATCTAGCTAGAGAGAGTGCCTCCATCTTTTCTAAAACCTTATTTCCTCTTATCTAATATCACACACAGCTCTAAGTGCATTTTTTTAAAACCTCTCTGGTGATCATTAGGACAGGAAAACTCTATCTCATTCCAAGAAAACCTTTTTCAATAAAGCATTAGAGAGAGAGAGAGAGAGATGAATATTGTGTTTTATTACAATATTTACACAGCCACCTTTTTTTATCTATAATACATCTCTCTCTAAGAGTTATTTTCATAAAGAAATCATTTTCCAAATTGTTTTCAAAAGAGCTTTTCAAGAACATCTTTTATTTTGAATTGTGACTAGCAAAGAACAAATGATTTTAATATGATCTCTTGATATCTCATTGAATACTGTTGTGTAGGCACTGGGGGACTGGTTATAAAGATTCAAATCAAGATTCAAAGCAAGGTGAGTCTCTCCCCATGAGTCTATGAAGCACGGGTGCGTTTCCGAATTCGGGTGCAGGTGCGGGACTCGGCAATTTTTGAAAAAGTTGGGTGCGGGTGCGGCGGGGTGCCGCGATTAAAAAAATTCTAAAAATATTTTTATTTATATTTTTAATATATTGCTAAGCATACTTTTTCACATAAAACTGACAACCATAAGTAAATAAATAACAGCATCAAGAAAAGCAATATACAAAACTTCTTTCATACAAATTTGAACCTCCCAATTCTCATTTTAACCCATGACTCCTCCACCTTAGAAAGAAAGAAAGCAAATTTAAACCCCACAAGCAAAGCAGTGGGGCCCACTTCCATTACACAGTTTCACACCTAAGTTGGTCTCTCTTTTTTTCTTTTCAAGGAACCTTCCTGAGTTGGTCTCTTTTTTTTTATTGGCTTGCCTCTCACTAAAGAGGATGCTGACCCAGAGAGAGATACTTTCTCCATCACTCCCAATAGTGGAATCATTCTTGACTCTGGTTCTTTCACAAAATACCACCTATGTACAGACACCCTTCTAGCTTCCACCTCTCCAGCGGCAGCGGCGGCGGCTATTTTTCACAGCAGCAAAAACAACAACAGCAGCCTCCTCCAGCAACACAACTGTTCCCACCTTTTAATTTCAAATTTTGGCCTCCAACAACTATTTCCTTAACTTTCTTTCAACAACGACAACTGCTCTACTTTCAAAACAAAACAAGGACTCAATCATGGGGAAGGTGGACCGCGCTGTCACAAACTCTCTCTCTCTCAAACCCAATTCAGAAAACTCCTCTCTCTCAGTATCAAGCTTCAAGATGCCCAAAACTCAACAGTGTAAAGAACAAATTTTTTTCACATATATAACAACAAAAACTCAAACAGACCAACAATAGCATAAACCCATATCAGCATATAACCTTGTGTAGAGAGAGAACCTGAAGATGTCGCCAAACAGTGAGTTTTGCACCTTTTTAAAAAAAAAAAAATTTCAGCTTGAATCAGCCAGCGCCAACACGGCCTGAATCAGTTTGTTTCGACGCCGATAGGGACCAATTCAGCCCGAATCGGCCCGAGTCTGCGCCGCGTCAACATGAGTCGTGAAAAAAAAAGAAGAAGAAAACTGGATGCGGCACCGACGCGCAGGCAGCGGCGTCCCTCGTCCGTCGCCACATCGGGCTATGTCAGACGCGGGTGCAGCGGGCGTTTTGCCGCGTCCGTGCATCCCAGCCCATGACTCCTCCTTGGTTTTGGTATTTATGATTCATTTTTGTGTTCTTGATTAGATTTAGGTCTTATGCATGCTTAGAATTTATTTTTTATCTTTTTTGTTTAATTCATATGTTCTGTTTTGTTTCAAATGAAGAGTTGAATGAATAGATGTGTGAATTTTTTAAAATGCTTTATTTCATATTTTTTTTGTTATTGAATATATGTGAGATTCTATGCATGATATGTTTTTATTCATTTATCTTTGGTTTGTTTGTGTTTATTTTAGTTCGTTCTCAAGAGTTGAATTGATATATTAAGATGTGTGAATATGGTTGAATGTGGAAAACGTTTCTGGGATTGTGTTTTTGTATCAAGGTGCGAACGCACGGTTAAAGATGCGTACACAGGTTTTCGAGCGCAGCTTGGCCTTTAAAGGCTGAATTCACGTTTTTTCTTTTTTTGATAAGTAATAAGTTTTATTGATATAAAAAAAGGGTCACCCTAGTACATAGGGAGTGTACAGGGGTCAAGAAATCAAGTACAAAAATTACCACAATCAAGAAAAGAAGAGAATGATTGGTTTCGCAAAGCAGACAACTAATCCAATAAAGTTCTAAAGAAAAATAACTTGAGGTCTAGAATGGATATCTCATTATCTTCAAAACACCTACTATTTTTTTCCTTCCAAAGACACCACATTAGACAATGTGGAACAATTATCCATATGCCTATTTCGATGACAACCAAACCGACCTTGCCAGCAAGCTATGAGCCCCACAACTAACTGTGGCATAACCAACTTACTCTAAATAAACCCAAAACCATATACCACAAATCCATAGCAACTAGACAATGAAAAGATGATCAACCGATTCACCATTACATTTGCACATATAACACCAATCCAATACTCAAACCTTCCTTTTTCCTAAATTGTCAATTGTTAAGCATTTTCCCAAAGCAGCAGTCCAGACAAAGAAAGCCACTCGAGAAAGGATCTTCTCCTTCCAAATGCTTTTCCAGGGAAAATAAAAATCATTATAGCCTACTAAAAGACTATAATAATCATTAACCATGAACCTCTTATTTCTATCTGGTTTCCAACTCATCTTATTTACCCCAAACCCCCTCATTGAAGAGCCATATATGGTATCTATGAAGCTCAACACAGCCCCAATTCCCGAACATGAAAACCCCTAAAGATTACATTCCAAAAAATGACCCCATTAGTGAACTTTCATAAGTTCGGCCACACTTGCCTCCTTATCTCTGCAAAATCTAAACAATTTAGGATAGTTTTTTTTTTTTTGATAAGTAATAAAGATTTATTGATATAAAAAAAAAAGACACTGAAGTACACAGGGAGTATACAGGGGTATAACATATCAAATACAAAAATTACATAAATCAAGTAAATCCAAAATTGAAGAAAAATGTTGGTTTCTCCACACTAAGAACCAGTCCAATAAGGTTTTGAAAAATTGAAGCTTGAGATCAGGCATAGAACGCTCATTGTCTTCAAAACATCTACTATTTCTTTCCTTCCAAATACACCACATCAAACAATGAGGAACAACCGAACAACCATCCATATATCTCCATTACGATGGCGACCAAATCGACCTTGCCAACAAGCAAGAAGCTCAACAACAGACATTGGCATAACCAAACAAACTCCAAATAAACCAAAAACCATATCCCACAACTCCAGAGCAGCCGAACAATGAAGGAATAGATGGTCAACAATTTCACTATTACACTTGCACATATAACACCAATCTAAAATGTATAACTTTCTTTTCCTTAAATTGTCAATTATCAGACATTTCCCCAAGGTAGCAGTCCATACAAAGAAAGCCACTCTAGAAGGAATCTTCTACTTCCAAATGCTTTTCCAAGGGAAAAACTGCTCACTGTGGCCAACTAGAAGATGGTAGTACGCACTAACCATAAACCCCTTACTCTTACAAAGTAGCCAACATCTCTTATGCCCAATCCCCCTTACAGGAGTGCTATAAATGGTATTTATGAAGCTCCAAAAAGCTTCTAATTCCCGATTATGTACATCCCTACAATTTAGGATAGTAGACAGCAAGAGGTATCTCCCCACACCAACAATCTTGCCAAAATTTCACCATTGACCCATCACCAATATCATACAAAATATAACAAGAGAAAAGGTCATCCCTGACTAATATTTTTCCACAAACCAACACCATATGGACCAGAAACTGGACTGGTACACCAGCCACCCCATCTACAACGACATTTCGCCTCTTATCACTTGCCTCCAAAGCCTCCAAAGAGCATCCCTTTCAAGCCCAAATCTTCATAGACACTTCCCGAGCAAAGCTTCATTTAAAAGTTTTTACTTTCCTTATCCCCAAGCCACCTAAAGAAAGAGGAGCACAAACAGCAGCCCATTTAACCAAGTGAAATTTGGGTTCATCCCTAGCCCACCCCATAAGATATTCCGCTGAAGTTTTACAATTCAGTTAGCTACAGCAACAGAGATAGGAAATAGAGATAAAAAATAAGTAGGTAAATTTGTTAAGAGTTCTTTTAATTAAAATGACTCTACCTCCCTTAAATTAGTACAAACATTTCCATCCCGCTAATCTCCTTTCCATCTTCTCCAAAATCAGGTTCCATATTGTCATATCCTTAAATTTAACACTTAAAGGAGGGCCCAAATATTTCATTGGAAAAGTACCTTGCTTGCAGGCAAGAACATTCAATAATAACTCAATATTATGCACCACTCCCACAGGAACCAATTATGACTTGCCTAGATTTATTTTTAGACCAGAAACCGTCTCAAACTAAAAAATCACCATACAGAGAATCAGAAACTGATCAAGATCAGCATCACAAAAAATTAGAATGTCATCAACAAAGAGAAGATAATTGTCTAATTCATTTGCCTTGATATTTTTCCATGTTTAATGATTCTGTTTGAATATGAATATCTTGGGTTAGGGTAATAAATATATTAGACATGTTTTGTTTCCTTATAAATGTTTGATTAATTTGTCTGATTTTATTGCTATTTAATTAGGCTATAATTTTTTTTTTTTTTTTGGTAGGTAAGTAATATTATTAAAAGAAAAGAAGAAAAGACACACATAGTTCACAGTAGCGAACAAAGAACAACAAAGAAACAAAGAGAAATAAAGGAATCATAAATCTATTCTAAGAGACAAAAGAATAATTGATTTGACTTTATTTGATTTAATTTCTTTTATATATTTCCTTTTATATTTTGATATTTGCCTTGTGTGTTTTAATAAATTCATGATTAGAATCTTGAATTGTTGGGCTTTATTAATAATATCCTTAATTAAAAGTAGCCCATCAATATTAGTAAAGGCTGACCACAAACACCTTCCCATCTCTATACCTTAACTCTGGACTTAGTTTCTAGTATGTTGACCTCCATTTTGGTTCTGAACCTAAACTAGGTGGTGACTACCAAAGAAAAGAGAAAAGACATGCAACACGCAAGTCTTGCGCTCACAATTTGTTCAAAAGATTCTCCTAAAAAATTATATTAAACAAGATAGGAAACTTATAAGAGAATGCATAATGGCACAATCATTGCATGGTTAGAGACTCTAGAATCCTAAGATGGCAAAGGCCAAAAATAAGTGTCCATGGAAGTCAATTAGATATTTAATATCACATATTATGTTTTACTTGGTTTCTTCAAGGGCATTTTCAGAATCATGTAATTGTTGTAATAGGTCATAATTAAGGGACTTTGCTTTTATTTTATTATTGATTTTGAATAGGTACAAATAATTTCATTTAGCAAAGAAGGAATCAAATATGGGAAACTAGTGGAGTATAAAAGTTGTATACCCAAGGTTCTTTACGGCAAAATAGAAATACAATTAATCAATAAAATCAAGTATCGTGGGTGATCTACTAGCATCCAAGGACAACCAAGATTTGAATCTCTCATATATAATACATTTTGTTTTTATAAGTAAGATAATTCACGTTCCCAAGGACAACCAATAGAATAATGGTCCAACAAACTAAGAATTGAATCTTTCAGAGATAATTCATGTTCTTCAATCGTCTTCCATATTAAATTCTTTTGAATACTTTCGCACATCCTTTTTAACCACTCCCTAACAACTTTAATAGAAAGAAATAATGAAGGTATCTGACTGGATACCTTATCTCAATGCATGTTCTTTTTAACCACACCCTAAAACCTCTGGTAGAAAGCTATATTGAAGGTATCTGACTTGCTACATTATCCCAATGCATGTGCTTTACAACTACAAGAACTTCCTCTTTATCAAACCATCTCTCAGGCCACTCTTTATCTTCCCCTAATGTTACAAACTCAATACCATCAACCTTCGAACTCAATTCAACTGATTCCTTGTACAAATTCTTAATATCAGTTAATGATGCCATCTTGGACATCATTTCTTCCAAAACAATATTCCATCCACTTCAAAATTCTCAATAATGTTCAAATGGCCATGGGAATTTGCCAACTTGTTAAAGAACTTTGTATTCCCATCCCCTTTCTAAAGCATATTGCCCCACATTTTTGTCTTTATTCAGTTTCCTCCAAAAAAAAGGAAATTTTTTTCTAACTCAATCTTCAATTTGTCTCTACTCCTCTCTTCCATTCTTAAGCCATCTTCCTCCACAAGATAAAGACAATCTAACTAGCCATTAGATACCCCACCAACCCCACTTGTTTATCTTTTTGTTATTTTCGCTAGATACCTCATCGATTATCCCCCCACTTCTTCTAAGCCTTAAAAGTTTGTTTCTTCTTTCTCTCTCAACTTAGATCTGCTTCTTCTCTCTTTTGTTAGGCTTGATTGCCTTGGTCGGCATGCTTGTGCCTGCTCAGATGGTGTCTCCATTGCATCCCTCTCCTCAACTAATTTCTTTTTTTCTTTATCTTACACTCCCATCATTCAAATCAGTAGCAAACGACGGTCATGGCTTCTGCATTTTGATGTTTTAAGCAAAACACTCCATAACCAGTCGAACTGTCCTGATCCACGGTTCCTCCAGTCAAACCATCCAGTTCCAGTTAAACTTACTTTTGTGGTTTTCTAAAACAATCAGATCAAGTTAGTGTCCGATTCTTGATCAAACCGGCCGGTTCAATCCGGTTTTTAAAAACCATGGTATTAAGACTGCTAAACTACCAAAATACACTTAAAATTTCACAGGGATTGCAAAAATAAAATGTTGCCCATAAATTCAAATTTGACCATATTAAAAATGAAAAAATAAAATAAAAAAACCTTAAAACATACATAACTAAACCTTTAAAACCACATAACTTGTACTTCAATTTGACTTAACACATGGGCCCCATAAAATAAATCTTCAACAGGCAAATTTGTGAAGTAGTAAAAAGTTAATTTTCCATCGCTACATCATTCTTCCCCTGGTTAGAAATATTTGTGAAGTGGTAAAAAGTTAATTTTCCATCTTTGCATAATTCTTCCCCCCCAGTTAGAAACACATCCACCTAGAGTTTTATAGTGATAGTTGACAGATTAGTCACCCTTACTGCCACTCTACAGAACCGTACATGAGATTTTCACCTTATACAGCTCCTCATTCAATTCTTTCGAAGTCGTTGGATCCTTTTCCTTATTCCATCTACTAGACTTGTGACTTGATCTCCCTACGGCGCCACACAGGGAGAAGAAGCCACAGGATTCACGGTTTATCAGCAAGACTGAACCTCTTGATGTGCAGAGAGTATAAGAACCGTTGAACTTGAAAGTTGCACCAACTCTTCAAACGCCTTTAAAAGTATTTAAGATAACAAATTTTTCTTTCCCACCATATCAGTAAGTTCGTTTGGAATGTAACCAACTTGACTTTTCCACGATCAACCTTATGCTCAACTTGCTCCCTTGCAGTCTCCATTATCCTAGTAATGCATTCTTCTAGCTATTCTTGAAATTGGAAGTGTGACTTGCAAGAATGGATTTTTGCTCTTTGATGTAACACCTTGATGCATTGAACTAACACTCAAGGTTGCTGCACAGCAAATTGGCAGGGCCATATCCATAAGATTTTGAATGGATAAAAGGTGCAATGTTTGCTAACAAGGGTGGGGATAAACTTGGCTCTAACTTAGAATATCTAAGCTCTTGATATATTAATTTTCTATTAGGTTATTTATCCAAAATAGCAACTACCAGCTTATCCAAAGCTTCTTGCATAGTAGACAAATCTTCTAACTTTGCTTCTATTGAAGACACCCTTTCGCACAATCGGTTCATATCCTTCGATGTTTCTTTGTACACTTGAGAATAAACCTTAAACTTGTACTCTAATTCTGCATTAGACACCATTATCTTTTTTTTTTTAATAGGTAAATAGAACTTTATTAAAAAACATAAAAAGAAGTACAAAAAACTGCTCCCCTGGTAACAAAAAACTAAATAAAATTACATAAATCTAAGAATTCCAAAAGGAAGGAATAGAATGATCATTCATAGTAGTCATCCAATCAAACAAAGAAAGTAAGAAGAATGGTTTCAACTCAAGTATGGAACATTCCTCCCCCTCGAAAGTTCAATGGTTCTGTTCTCTCCAAATAGTCCACATGATACACAACAGAATAGCCCCAAGTAACTGCTGTTCGATGCCAACCAACATCCCTGTTCCAACAAGCTAGCAATTCCACCACTCGTTTAGGCATTACCAAGAAACACCAAACATGCTAAACACAAGTGTCCATAGACTATATGCATAAGAACAGTGAAGGAGTAGATGATCCACTGATTCCCAACTATTCTTACACTCACAACACCAGTTAACAACACATACTTCTCTTCTTCAGGTTATCCAATGTAAGAATCCTCCCCATTGCGACTGTCCAAGTGAAAAAAGATACCTTAGAAGGAGCTTTCACCTTCCAAATACATTTCCAAGGGAAAGACCGACATCCTTTGGCCATTAGAACTTTAAAATAAGACTTAACTTTGGAAGAACCATTACTGGCAGGCAACCACACCATTATATCTTCCCCATTCAGACCAATATTAGTGGAATATAGAAAAGCAAAGAAAGATTGTAAGCTCTCCAATTCTCAATCTTGAATTGATCTAATATATCTCAGATGAGAAATTTTGTTTAACATTTGGTAGAAGAAGATTTCAGCAAATAACCTTTTTTTATAGGTAAAAATAATTTTATTGAGACAAGACTGCCTTATGAAAATAGACACAAATTAGCCTGAAGAATTACAAATGGAAAAATATCTACCTATGGATCGAGTATACGAAGGAATGAACAGATTTCAGCGACGAACTTGTGGCAGGATTTTGGCATACCCAATTGACATAGGAAAAAAACAGTTGTATTTGTCGTTGTGCGCTTGTGGTGGGTCTAGAGTTAGAAGAATTTGTGGATTTAGGTTTCAGAATTGTTGAAGAAAGTGTTATGGGGTTCTGACAAGAATCAAAAGGTGGTCTGATGAATTATTTTTATGGCTATTTGGTAAAAGAAAGAAAATGGGATTTTACGGTTTTGAAAGGTAAATAGAAAAGGCCTGATTTGGGGTTGAAAAGAAGGAGGAAAAGAAAGAATTTTATGGTGTTAGGGGTTGTACAAATAGTACCCATAAACAGTACTACAAGAAAGAGAATAAGAAAATAGAGAAGAGAAGAGAAATGAAGTAAATATCACACGAAGGCCAACATGCCTCAATGCTTAAAACACAATATGTTTATTAAACAATTATATCCATCTTTGAGTACATTGAATAGAATTATATATAAGGACTCTTTCTTAATACTAGTAGTATTAGGACTCTCATTTGACAAGTAAAATAAAAACCTAATAAAAGACAAACTTATACTGAGAAAATAAAATATAAGATGCTTAGGATCTCCTAGAAATTCTAAACTCAACTTAACTATCAAAATACCCTTAATTTGCAGGGATTACAAAAAATACAATTTTGCCCCTGAATTCAAAGTTGAACCATAACTTATTAAAAAAACCCAAATTAAAAAATTAAAAGAAAATTGTTTCAACCTTAACACACATAAACCTCCTTGGTTGCATTAGTTTCACCCTTATTTCCCACAACCCAGTAAAATATGCAGGTGATCCAACAATGGTTCTGGAAGTAGTCTTGGAATTACACCTTAATAATGCTCTTCCCATGGCACCTATGCTAAAAAGGTCAATATGTGAAAAAATCAGCTGCTCCTAACTATTACCCCTTGTACAAGAAACCCCTCCTGATAGAAAGTCCAACTGCTCAAATTTATTTATGAAATCTATACCTTGCTTGTCACAAGCTGTAACAGTTTTGTCTCACTTTGGGAAATCTCACTACATTAATTCACCCCCAAGAACTGTGCTGCATCCCATCACCTTCTAGCTATCTTCAACTCCTCCCTCCGATAGGCCAACCCTCTCTATATCACATTTGTGAATTGACACCATTATATGCACATTGGAATTTCTCCTCCACACCATGTCTATCCTAAATTAGTACGAAAGGTCCCCCATAAAGTAATTAATTCTCACAGCCCCACATTTATCCCACACTAGTAGAACACCCACTTGCAGTTCCAATAGCTTTCAAAGACAACCAACCTCTTTTGTAACTTTTTCCATCTTTGCCTTTTGCAAACATATCACATCTCCAATCCATTTCTGTAGCATGTTTTCATTCAATGATTTATTTGTAATATCATTGATAAATTGCTAGTAACCTGACGCTTTCTGAGGGTTCCCTCTCCTTTCTCCCTCTTTTTCGTCTAACATCTTGGTTAATGGATGATGCTAATTTTTTCAATTCTCTACTCCCTCTTAGATTTTTACCTTGGTTGTGACCCATTAGCAATTGTCTTCAAAAATTTCTCCTCAGATCCATTGATTGATACACTCAAAAGATGACTAAGTTGATCAACATGTCCTATAACCCACGTTGAAACTACCTTATCTTTGATACACCCTCTTCTAGCTTATTTAGTGATTGTACCACTACTGAAACATCTATTGCCAAAGGAGTACAAATCAGAGGACTAGAAATTAATCCTCCCATCATATACGCAATAGAGACCCGATTGGAACATATTGGTTGATATGCGAACTATAGTCACTCCCCAAATAACACTCCTTATGCCAATCGAACCCAAATCATTGGTCTAGACCCATTGTATCTTCTACTCCTATATCAGATCCCGACCCAAATCCTCCCTAACTTTTCTAGTGATGTTTCTTGGCTCAATCTTCTTTCAAGGTTCATACTAGCAAAAGCCCTCCAATATTAGCTTTTTGAAGTGCTCAAGGGTCAGCTGATGGGAAACAAATCAACTTTCCACCAACACCCACTCACTACTGGCAATTTCTTTCACCAGCATATGTTCCAATTTAGTAGCTGGTCCACATTGGTGTATTCATGGGCTAATATAAGAGCATCAAGAAGTACGTTTACCTTAGTGGTTAGCATGCAAGCCAATAACAAGGTTCAAAACCTAGCAATAAAAAATTCTTCATTTTTTTGAACAAAAAGGTTGGTCTGGACCGTTATTGAACTGTGACTGTTACTCACAGACCATGACTGAACTGTACCAGTTCTCACAAACTGTGACCAGTTCTTGCATACCAATCAGTTCATCTGTGGGTCATCTGGATCTTGAATTCTATTCAAAAATCCAGTTTTGTATGATTAAAAAAAAATGGTCCTTAAGTTGGTTCCCAAATAACCCAGTTGGACTGACGAGTTTGGTCCAGTTTTCAAAACAATGGACGGTATTATTGCAAGACCAAAGGCCAATAGCTTATCATGGTCAGGTGTTGAAGGGTAAGGCATTGCACTTGTCTACCTATGAAACAAAGCTGCTATCCTTAGTCAATGTAGTGGAAAGCGGAGGCCTTATTCACTAGGCAAGTCCTTCATCTTCCAATACTAACTAGCGAAACCTTAAAGCTATGTTTGGTAACTGTTTTGAGTTTCTATTTTCAAAAACTTTTCTTTAAGAACAAAAATAAAAATTGTTTGGTTAGTTGAAAGATAAAATAGTTTTCATAAAATATATATATATATATATATATATATATTTAGTAATTGATAATGAAAGAAAACATAACATTTTTTTTTCTTTTTTTCTTTTGAAAGTGCTCAAAAAAAAGGAAGAATTTGATTGAGTTGGTGCTTGATCTGGCTCCACCATCTATTTGCCCCATAGTCCATCTCTATTCCCTTGCTGATATTTCATTATTATTTCAGTATGGATTATGTAATATATGGAATTGAAAAGCTCCGTCCCCACCATTTCAACAAGTATCTAATCATTCTCCCACCATGACCAAATCAAATTTCCATGCTTTTTTTTTTTTTTTGATAAGTAAGAGATATATATATATATATACGAGCGGCTACTCTATGCCTGAAGAACATAGAGCAACCCAGAAAATACAAGAGGAAAAACAAAGAGAGACAAGAGAGAGAACCAAACAACTAAGAAATTACAAAAGGAAAAGGGAGCATAGAAAAGAAGGGAGGGAGTCACTAGACGTGAGTCCCCACGCCCGAGACCAATCAAAAAGAGTTCCACTAAAAGAAGCAAGCAACTGATCATTGGAGCAATCCAAATCCTCAAAAGTCCTCCGATTCCGCTCCTTCCAAATACACCAAAGGAGACACAACGGGACTAAATTCCAGATCTGAGATGAGTGCTTTCCCAGCCAATTCCACCAACCAAAGAGCAAGTCTGAAATCAATCTAGGCATAACCCAAGCCAGGCCGAAAGTTCCAAAGACAAAGCTCCATAATCGATAGGCCACCTCACAATGAAGGAGTAAGTGATCTACCGTCTCTCCACAATGACGACACATAATGCACCAATCCACAAAATTCAATCTCCTCAATCTCAGATTGTCTCCCGTTAGGATCTTATTCCAAGCTACACACCAAACGAAAAAAGAAACTCGCCTAGGGGCCTTTACTCTCCAAATCGCTTTCCAAGGGAAGATAGTTGAAGGGGAGTTTCTTAATTTGTAATAGTACGACCGGATATCAAAAGCCCCATTAGGCTTCAATTTCCATCTCATCCGGTCTCCAACATCCATAGGAGGGTTAAAGCACCCAAAATACGAAGAAATTGCAGCCCTTCATCCATCTCCCAATCATTAAAGAATCTGCTAAAACGAACATTCCAAGATCTTCTACCCTCCTTTGCCAATGCAAAGAAGCTTCAATAGAAGCCTCCTTATCAATGGCAATGCCATACAACCTTGGAAAAGCCAATTGAAAAGGTTGATCCCCGTACCACCCATCCTGCCAGAATCTCACCCTATTCCCCAATCCGGCCACAAACTGACAATTTCTGCTGAAATCCTCCCAACCCATGCGGATACTTCTCCACAAACCACACCCATGAGCTCCCCTACCCAGTTTTGAGGTCCATCCCCCCCAGTCTTCCCCGTATTTTGAGGCTACTACCCGCCTCCATAACCGACCCTCTTCCTTTCCAAACCGCCACAACCATTTCCCCAATAGAGCTCTATTAAAGGTAGTGAGTTTTCTTATCCCTAAGTCACCATTAGCTATAGGCGCACAAACTTTATCCCATCCTACCAAATGAATCTTGCTATCTCCCCATAGGAAATCCCTTTGCAACTTTTCAATTTTATTAGCCACAAGAGTAGGAATGGTGAATAACGATAGAAAGTAAGTCGGAAGACTAGAAAGCGTACTCTTGAGTAACATCAATCGACCCCCCTTAGACAGGTACAACTTCTTCCACCCAGATAATTTCCGCTTGAAATTTTCCAAAATTGTATTCCAAATTGAAAGGGAATTGTGAGAAGCCCCCAGCGGCATGCCAAGATACAACATAGGTAAAGATCCAACTTTGCAGCCCAAGATATCAGCCAGAGCATGCACATCACCAACCTCCCCTATAGGAACCATCTCGCTCTTATGCACATAAACCTTCAAACCTGTAACCGCCTGAAAGCTGAGGAGCAACAACCGAATATGGAGAATTTGCTCCACCTTAGCATCACAAAAAAGGATAGTATCATCTGCAAATAAAAGATGAGAAACACGTTCCCCACCATCCCTCCTACCCCCGAGATTAAAACCACGAATCAAGCCAGCTCCCTCCATTCTTCTCAACATCTTGCTAAACACCTCCATCAAGATCAAGAACAGCATAGGAGATAGCGGGTCTCCTTGTCGTAAACCCCTTGAGCTTGCCAAAAGAAATCGTTGGGACCCGTTAATCAAAACGAGAGAGCTTGACTGGATATACAAGAACGAATCCACTTACACCACTTCACTCCAAAACCCATCCTATTCGCAGATATAACAACACCTCCCAATTCACATGGTCGTAAGCTTTCTCCATGTCGAGCTTACAAATGACTCCGGAACCACTGCCTCTTCCCACGGCTGTCCACACACTCATTTGCAATGAGAACCGAGTCTAGGATTTGTCTCCCGCCCACAAAGCTATTCTGATTCTCAGAAATCAACTGATCTAAAACCACTCTCAAGCGATTAGCCAAGACCTTGGCCAAGATTTTATACACACTCCCCACCAAACTTATAGGTCGAAAATCTCTAATATTGGAGGCACCATTCTTTTTAGGAATTAAAGCAATGAAAGTCGCATTGAGGGATTTTTCAAAATTGCAATGGTGAAAAAACTCTTCAAAGACCGCTAGGACATCTTTCTCCACTACCTTCCAACAATTATGATAGAACGCCATAGTAAACCCATCCGGACCTGGGGCTTTGTCCCCTTCCAAATCCCTAACAACTTGAAGAATCTCCTCTCTCTCAAACTTCCTTTCAAGCCAAACCCTCTCCATATTCCCAATACGATCAAAATTCAAGCCCTCCACCAAAGGCCTCCACTCCTCAGTCTCCTTGTACAACTTTTTATAAAATTGTACAACTTGGTAAGTTACCTCGGAGGCCTCCTCAAAGACCACCCCATCTACCTCCAAGTTCCTTAAAAGATTAGACCTTCTATGGGAGTTAGCCATTTTGTGAAAGAACTTGGTGTTATTATCCCCTTCCTTGATACATAACATCCTAGATTTTTGTCTCCAGGAAATTTCTTCTAAGGATAGAAGATGCTCCACCTGGGACCGCAAACCAGCCCTATGAACATTCTCCCCATCGGATAGACCAGAATCCCCCTCCTTAGCGTCTAAGGTTGTCAACTCCTCCAGAAGTTGCTTCTTATGACGCGCTACATTACCAAACTCTTGACGATTCCATTGCACAATGTCCTGTTTCAGAGCCTTTAATTTTTTCGCAAGCACAAAACTAGGAGTGCCTACAAAGGAGTGACGATTCCACCATGTTTGAACTCTATCCACAAATCCCTCCGACTTCAGCCACATGTTCTCAAATCTGAATGGGCTTTTCCCCCTTGCCATTCCCCCTGCCTCCAAGAGAATAGGGCTGTGATCTGAGACAGTACGGGGTAAAATCCTTTGAGTAACATCTGGGAAATGATCCTCCCAATCTGGGGTGACCAAAGCTCTGTCAATCCTAGACATCAAAGGTTGATCGAAAACCATTTGGACCAAGTAAAGCTACCTCCTTCTAAAGGCAAATCAACCAAGTTAAGGTCCTCAACAAATTCAGAAAATATTTCCATAGCCGTGGTCAAACGAGTCTCGCCCCTCCGCTCGCTAGGAAAGCGGACTATATTAAAGTCCCCAAAGCAACACCACGGAATCCTCCGAACAACTGTTTGAACTCCCACTAACTCATCCCACATAAGACCCCTCACAACATTCTCATTTGGGCCATAAACACCTGAGCAAGCCCAAATAAACCCATCCCCCACCCCTTTCCACATTACTGACACTCAAAATATACCAACCATAACCTCCACCTTCATAAGCAAAATACCCCCAGCAGTCCTATCAGCCTCCAAGACAGCCCAATCCACATAAGGACAACCCCACAAACTACAAATCAGCTGTCTATTCATGCTAGCAATTTTTGTCTCTTGTAAACAGACAACATCACACTTCCACTCCCGCAACAAGTTCTTCACCACAAGACGTTTCCGAGGATCATTTAATCCTCTAACATTCTACGAAACCATTTTTATCTTCATAATCACTAAAAAAAGCCCCAACTACAGACACCATCAACAGACCACCCTCTAACTTCTGTCATAATTCACCGAAGAAATCAAGTTTTGCAGTTCCCTGCATCCCTTATTCTTGGACTTAGCCACCTTTTTGCTGCCCATTACTTTCCTGTGTAACACATTGGCTGCCTCCATCTCTGATTCAAGCCTCTGTAAGAGAGCTATGCATAATGTCTCATGTCTAGTCATCGATAACCCAACCAACTTACTAAAGCAGAATTACTGTGTTTCACCCACCTAGAAATATCTGTGTTGGTCTCAATACTTAAAACCTCATCGACCTCCTCAGGCTTGCCAAGGTTGTTGGCGCATTTGGATCAAGGATTTGCGAGAGGAAAGACAACCGACAAATTTGTTTCACCAACACCCGCATCAAAAAAGCTGGTTCCTCCACAATCCTAACCTCCCCAGGAAGGCGAGTTCCTTCCCATGAGAAAAATTGACCTCCTGACCCACTACCCCCAAGCCCCTTGGTCTAGCTCCCCTTGGTCTAGCTCGCACCAACTCCAGAATGAGGTCAGGGAGGAAAGGTCCTAACGACCGTGGCACTAAAATGAGAGTCAAAATCCTCTTACCTTCAGAGACCAACCCACCCAGCATCAAAGAGAGGCCCAAACTACTGTTCCGGTCAGCCACAAGCCTGCGAACCATCGTCGAAGAAGGCTCGGAGCACCCCGACACTCCTACCATCGAAACCACTTGAGACCCGCTACCACCCACCTCCTGTAGCGGCAACCCAGAGCCCATCGGAGGCACCGAGAAGCACAAACCACCAATAACGGCCTGATTTCGAGCCCTCGGTGACCTCACGGGGCTTCCGGCCACCCGTACTCCAAGGCCACAATTACGGGCTCGTGGACTTCTCTTCAATTTTCTCTCTTTGTGGAGTGCAGAGATAATAGAGAATAAAAGATTTAATTGGGTGTGAGAGAGAAAAAAAAATGAGTTGGGAACTGTGTTGTTACTGAAGTATTGGTTAAGTTGCACGGCACCCAGGATGAGGATGCTACTTAGAAATTCCTACACACTCTTCAATGACAATATCCTCACCTTGTGAGCAAGGTGCTTTAAGGGGAGGGTAGATGTAATGAACCTAAATGTTGTAACATTTACTTCCAGTTGTCAACTACTAATTGTTGGAATAGGTATCGCATGCAAGAACCGGGTTTTATTACAATTAGTTGGTTGGTGAGGTAGTTGGATGTTACATTAAATTAGTTACACTTACATACAATTAGAGCCAAAAACTCAAGAACTCGAGGCCAACCAACCTGTATAAATACTTGTCAATAGTGTTGAACAGGAATGAGAAATAAGTCATAGACTTCTCTTTCCTTCCACCTATTCTTTCTCTCATTCTCTTATGTCATTTTCTTTTCTTGGAGGGTGACTGTCTTGATTCAGTCAAATTACCACTAATTTCCCTAAGAATTAAACTCTACAAATTTTTCATTACAAGCTTCAAGTTAAAACCCTTTTATTTGTAGACTGGTTTTGTCATAAATTTATAAAATTATAGAAGATTTTAGAATTACTTAGAATATTTTCTTTCAAAGATATAAATAAGATTGCCAAAATTTGTGTGAACAACATTGTACCATGTTCAAGATTGAGTTTTCCCAAAATTTGGTTCCTAAGGTGGCATTGTATTATGAAAACTTTGGTATGTCCTAATCATTCTCCCAAGAATTGATGTAACTAAAATAATAGCGAGAGTGGACCCTAAAGAACACTGAATATAAGGCTGAAGACAATGGATTATGATAAAAGTTCTTCAGGATTTCAAAAATAAAAGTGCAGTAATTATTAATCTATGGGCTTAAAGTTTTGAGCAGTAAGACAGAGAGAGAAAGTAAGACATGAAATTCATAACCTATTTGAACCATGTATTAAAGAGAATATGATAATTAATAAGGAGCATCTAGACTCCACATCCATACCTAATCTCAGTCCCATATCTATAACTTGAAATTAGAATATGTACATTCATCCCTCGAAAGCTACTAGTCATAAAAAATTGTCACCTGACTTCCTGAATTAAGTTTATCTTAATTTTCACTACTCAATAATCCACCTTCAATTGAGAAAAGATCTCCAGTCCTTATTGCATCATAATAAGCTCATGTAAAGTATATCATGGTAATTGAACAATACAAAAGAGTGAGTACAGAGAACTTACTGTCTTATTCTTTGAAATTTTGAAGGGTGATGCGACAGTAAAGCCTAGAAAAGCAGAAAAAGATCATTATATGGAGAAACAAAAAGAACAATTAAGATAGAACATATCAATCATATATAGATGTCTCATAAAATAAAAATCATAACAGTAATAATGCAGTTTTAGCAAACATTAGGCCAGCATAGTGATCTTTAAGTGCCAAAAAAGATATGGAAGGGGAGGAATGGCCAAACTTTCATTGACAAGGAGTCTAATATTTTGGGGTTGAATTTTATAAGAACATTCAGTATTCCACATACATTGACCTCCAGATTTAATAGTATTTTTCTCCTATGATGGCTATCAGAAGATATAGAGAAAAAAAAAACAAAAAATCATAATAGATTAATAGATGAGTAATGCTACATGAATCAAACATCAAGCACATCTGCTTTAACATGGACAAGAAATCTTAGCCAACAAAATGCAGCTAAACAGGAGTTTGATTTCTTTTAAATTAAGTATGAAAATTATGCCTCCAGCCTCCAGGGATTCACTAGCAACAAGAAATTGCTAATCAAGAAGATAAGACAAAATACCTTGTGAGCAGGTGGAAGCTTTTTATAAGATCTCTCATATCTTTTGACATCCTCTTCTGCAGCATCTGGATAGCTGTATGAAAAGACCATGCAAGAAAGCCACTAGCATTAACACTAGGGAAAGAGGAATTAGATGCACCGTCTTAAACAGTAATGACAGCACACAGATTAAAAGCAAAGTTCAGCGATTAGAAACTAGATGGAGGAATTTTGACACAAATAAAAAAAATACAACATGTAACATACTTGCACATATAAGTTGAATGTAAATGATAAAGCAAAGCATCAATCCCAACATTATTACTTTGCAAATCATTATCGCGCTATAACATGAGCGGTCATAAAGTGATCGAAAAAACGCAAAATTTAGATGAAATACCAATACTAGACTAGACAAATATTTTCTTTTCCTATTAAGAAAATATATAGAGGTGAATTCACTTCCTCCACTTATATTATCCAGTTTTTTTGGTATTGAACCTTAGGACATTTCTTTGCAGAGAAGACACTAATTTTCTATGGAACAGACTCTGAACAACTTTGGTAATTGAGAAATACTCCTTACTTTGAAGCTATTTGGGGCTTAAATTAATTACTACAGCAATTATAATAATTTGAGGAAAAGCTCTTTTTAACTGTAATTTCCATACGATGAATCAGCCAGAAAAGACATTAATCAATTTAATTAGAGCTATGGATAATTCTATTAAAGCAGTAGTAGTAATTGCAATTAGAAGCACAGCACCCCCAGAGTAACAAAAATAATTAAATCGAGCATAGCTATAATTTCGTAACCAAAAATAATTAAGAAAGAAAAATGGAATTATTTTAAAAAAAGAAAAAGAAGAGGTACTTGAGGTAGGCGCTAATGATGCGGCGAAGGGATTTGACTTCGAGGGCTTCTTCAACCTTCCGACGACGACGTCGTTCCTCGTCTTCCTCTTCTTCCTGCTCATCTACTCGCCGCAATGACATTTCGATCAACACTTGTCTCTGTGCACTATACTAGAGTTTCAACTCTTAAAAACTGCTCAGTACTCTTATTATTATTAGTATCATTATTCTTGTATTATGTATGTATTTGTATAAAACTCAAAAAAAAAACCAGGCTTTTGGGCTTCGGTCTGGGGTGTGGGCCGTCTGGCTAGTGGCTACATTGCCTCATCTCCTCGATTCAAAGTTCAAAAAAAAAAAAAAAAAAAAAAACCCAGTTTTTTTTTGGTTAACCTGGTCCATCCGACGTCACCCCGACGTGGGGTCATGACATGAGTCTACAAATTATTATCAGGCGAAAATACAATTTTTATTCTTACATTTGGGTCAATTGCAGTTTTAGTTTCTACTTATTTGGAGAGCCTATATTAGTCCTTAAAAATAAAAAATCGTTCTCACCTTCATCTTTACCATTATCTCAGTAATGGAAATTATTACTTATGTGGCATATAGAGTGCACGATTAACATGTTAGATGTTGGTGTGATTAACAAAATAATAATAATAAATTTTATTTGGTATTTAAAAATGTCACATTAACCACCGCACACCCTTGATGCGATGGTCACTCTATAAATATAAGTGCTTGTGAGATGCAATGAGTAAGGGTTAGGGTCAGGGTTCAAGTCTCTAGAAGGGAGTTTCACGCACATATACACTTAAATTGAGCTAGAGTAGAAATTATATCTTGTATAAAAAAAAAATGTCACATTAACATTTTATTATTTTTTTAAAAACCACATTAAAAAATAAAAACAAAATTCTATACTTCTGATTTTAAAAATTATTTTATTAAATTATTTTCGTTTTCATTATTGTTTGGCAGAAATACCTTTTTATTTTAGGGGGACAGAAATACCTTTTTGATCTCTAAATTTTAACGATATTCTTATTTTGATCCCTACTTTTTAATTATATAGCATTTAGAGCATTCACATCAATATGGCTATTTTAATATTTTAGCAAATATATAGCTAAAGGCTCAAAAAAACTCATGCATCAATCTTAATATTTTACCCACAATTTTAACATCACAGAGAAACCTCGTCAAACCTAGTGACCCTTTCTTCCTCACTACAGAATAAAAAAGGAAACAAAACATTTATTTTTCTCTCCCTCTCTCTCTCTCTCTCTCTCTCTCTCTCTCTCGGCTTCATTATGGAGTTGTCAATTTTGTGCCAATTTTAACAAGAGGAGGTGGTTGATCTCATCAGTGTAGAAAGGAGATTTTTGCACTGCATAGATTGACCCAAGGACTTAGGTATGATGCCTCTTTCTCTCTCTTCCCCAAATTTTATTGATTTTAGCAACGTAGAGATGGTCGGTAGCTTGTGAGTTTGTTTGTCTATGGGTGTGTGTTTGGTGGGTTATGGTCATGTGGTATGGGTGTAGGGATGGGAATGGGGCAAGGTGGGGCCGAATGATGGGATCTTCGCCCCCACCCCATATAGATTTTTCTTGCCCCATCCCCACCCCGCCCCGCATGACGGGGAAAATTTCTTGCCCCATCCCCGCCCCTTAAGGCCCCGCGAAGCCCCGCCCTATACCGTAAAACTTTATTTTTGTTAATTTTCCCTATAACTATTACCATTTTTTCAAATAAAATGACATGTTTCAATATTAAAAATATACTTGAAATTATAAATAAATTTATCCTATCAAATCAAACTAATTTTTAGCAAAAACTAAATAATATTATCTAAATGTTTAACGAGACAATGTCACAACAAAAATCTCATAGTATGACACAAAAATCTCATATTATGTTAATGATAAATAGTAAGTTGAGAAAGACATTTGAATCATGAATGAAAAGACAAAAAAAAGAGTTAAAATCGATACCTTATTTCCAACTTTGCTTGAGAGAAAAGAGAGGTAGAACCACATTAGGTAGAATAAAATCAGTTAATGATATTTTTGTTTAAATAATAAGATTTTAGAGTATGAAAAAATTATAACTTAATCCTTATTAACGCGGGGTGGGGCGAGGATGGGGCGGGGCGGGGCGGGTCTAAAAAGTGTAAACCCATCCCCGCCCCATCACCTTTGCGGGGCAGGAAAAACCCGCACGAAGCGAAGCGGGGAGGGGCGGGTCAAGCGGGGTGGGGAAAAATTGTCATCCTTATATGGGTGTCCTGCAGAGACTGAGAAAGAAGTGATGGCTCATCATTTTTGGGGATATGAAGGAAACATGTATGTTGAAGGAATCTGTTAGAAGTGGTGGCTTGCATCTTTTAATTTTTCTTTTTTTATTACTAATCATTGGCTTTGAGATATATGTTTTATAATCTTTGTAATACTTGTTGGTTTTTTTTTTCAATTTTTGAGGGTTGTTGGGGCCTCTTTTGGTAATAAATTTCTAGATTTTGATTGGAAATTCTTGCTTGCTTTGTGAAGTTTCTGAATTTTGACTCGTTAAGTAGTTTTAATTAATGGGTTTATTAGTTTTGAATTTTGAGTTGTTGGGTAGTTTTGTTAAGTTTTTGAATTTTGAGTTTTTGGGTAGTTTTAATTGATGGGTGTGGGTATAAGCACCCGCAATGGGCTTCTCTCTTTTGGGGTTTCCCTTAAGAATCCGTGGGAAGTAAGTCTTAACCTAGGGTGGACCATGTCAAAGAGTGTAAATGGAGTCGCTACCTTGTTTAGATCTAAGAACCATAAATATAGCGCCATTGTGGAAGAAATGATCTTCATCTGAACACATGTCCAAAGTTTAAGTATGGGGATGGGAAGGTGTTAAGCACCCAACTCCACCTAACCCATGGGTCGGCCTCCACTTATTGTATTTCAAGTCTTAATCTCGTTAAAGACATACTTAACATGTTATTCTAACTCACACACGCACTGTAATACATCTAAAAGCAAACAACATGCCATATCATTTCCAAGCTTAGCCTTCATCTATCATGGCATTAAGTATACATCATCAAAGACAAAAACATCTTAAGACAGATTTAAACAAACACATCTAAACATCCAAGCATCAAAACTCATGGTATGCAACCAAGCATATTAAACAACTTTATATTCAAAGCTAGAATGCACGTTCATGTGATTTATGCATGACTTACCTCACTTACCTCATTGCAACACAGTATCTATACATCAATGCATGTTCATGTTCATGGTATTTAAACAAACCAAACCCTAATCAACATTAAAAGGATAAAGCAAAACAAAACAGAAAGACAGATACTTAAAGATATGAAAGCAAGGTTGAATAGAGGCTAAAAATGTAAAAGAGAGTAAAGAAAGATCAAACATAAATGAATTAGGGTTTTTAGGCACGAGTGTGCGTGTGCAAACATAAGGTATGCGTCTGCGTCCCAACTGTATGCGTATGCACACTTCTGGTATACATATGCATGCTTAAAGCATGCGCATGCATACACACCCAAAACCCTAACCCAAAAACTTAGAACTAAAAAGCAAAGAAAACAAGAAATCTAAAAACCTAACATGCTTCTAACATAACACCAAGTAAACTTATACTAAATAGACATGTTATAAACACATAAACATATATATAAACACAAAAGAAAAGAAAAGAAAAGTGAAGAGTCAAAGTTAGAACATTTACCTTAACACAAAGACTCTCTAGAGCTTGATTTTGACCATTCTCCTTAGTCAATGTATTCACAATCATATCAAAATAGGTCAGCAAACTTTAGAACTAGAAGATCAAGACCAAAAAATGTCTCAATCAAATAAAACTTGACTAAATAATATTTTGTAAAAAACTCCCTCTTTGATTCACTATTTTCTAGTGAATCTTGCCTCTGTTTCCGTTTATTTTCTATCCTTTTGAAAAATTACCTTTTATGGCTTTATTATAGTGGTCAAATAGGGGTGTGAGGTGGCTCCTAGATGATGTGGATTCGTTCCAAACTAGAATTAAGTACAAAAAACTTTCCTTACATAGTTTCTAGAACCTTAGCTGTGTACGCAAACCTGTGCACGTGTGCGCATGTCATTAACATGTGTATAGATGACTTGAGTATGCATACGCATACTGGTGTACGTGTGCACACACCCAAGGTTTCATATGGCCTTTCTTTTCAAAAAGTAGTTTTTATTCCTTCTGAAAATAAGTTATATTTTTCATAAATATTTCCTTAAGTCAATTTTCATCTGATTGGGCTCTAAACCAACCTTGAGCCTTAGAGTACTACCATCACTAGGGAATGGGGGGCCGATTCTTAAAGGGTATAAAATAAAGTGTTTATAAATGTCTTTCTTTTGATTCATGTGCTCCACTAATGGAATCAAAAGAATAAAAGATAAAACATTTTGTTTAGACATACGGCTCAGGCCCAACCCACACACACGGCAAACAACACACATACATGGTGTGGGGTGCAACTCCGCAGAGTTGCATGGGATTCGTATGTTCGAAATCCTATGAGTATTACTCGGGAAACAAGTAACTACAGGTTCACTATCCAATAACTTGGTTTGCCAATTGCAAGCAAAAAGCAAGTGACTCACTATTCTAGAGTCACATAAAAAGAAAAAAAATGGCCAACAACCTTAACCATCAACCAAACAAACAAACAAAGTGCTCTTACAAGCTAAAAAAATACATATCTGTGGTGTTAATTTGGGGCTCTTGCCTCAAACTTCTCCGGATGGCTCTTGCCTCTGGGTGATTTATAACTCATGAGGGAGTTTTCTTGGGATATCTTCTTTGACCTATGGGGAAGTCCTAGATGATGTATGATCCGCAAGGAAAATATCTTCTTTTGTGATTTACTAGGGAGTTGTGTTGGTGGTTTTGATCCACGAGGGAGGTTTCTTGGTGATTTCTAACTCATGAGGGAGTTTTCTTGAAATCTTCATGCCTTTCGACCCACTGAAGGGGATTTCTGTCATTTCAGTGCCTCTTTGTAACTTTTGATGTTTACATGACCCAATGAGGATGACTTTAGTCACTAGGTGTCTTTCCTGCCTCTTCATTTTCTCAACGGTTACCATTCGTTTCTTCTTTTTCTATTCATTCTCTTCATCTTCTTCATCTTTTCATTTTCTCTCTATCTCTTCAACTTCCTCTCTCTCCGTACAAAAACCTCTACCTTCATCTCATTTCTTTACCCATTCACAAACTAAAATCTCTTCCTCTCTCAAACTCTCTCATTTTCTCTCATGGCACCTAAGACCAAGAAGCCTTCCTACTTGATCACCGGCGAAGTTTCAACCTTATTCACTGGGTTAGAGCCACAAGGCGGAATAAGTCTCCTTCACTACTTTATAAACCACAAAATCATCTTTCAGACAATGCATAGGCCAGATTGGTAAGTTTTCCCAAATTTTCTCATTTTCGAGTTTTACTTTGATCTTCTATTTTAATCCATTTATAGACTTGTAAATGCTTGGGTTTTGCTGTGGATAGGTTTAGATGAAAACCTAATGTCTTAGGAGGGATAAGAATATGTTTCGGATGAGTTTTGATTTATGGTAGGCCGAAAATATTGAGGAACCCGTTTTGGTTGCACCCATGCGTATGCATGTGTCACGTATATGTGCGCGGCCATGCTGTATGCGTGTGTGGCCAAGCAATATGCGTGCACATAGATGTTCATAAATTCACACAGACACATGCCTTAGCATGCGCATGTGTACACAAACCTTGCGTATGCATACACAAGACATGCGTACACATACTGAGACTTAGAATCACAATTTTTCGCCCAATTTGATTTTTTTTTCACTAATTTTTTTTCCATAATGATTCTTATGCTCATGTTTTTCTCTTCTATAAGGTTTACAACCTTACTCGAGTAGGGGTAGTGCTAGTCATCTATTCTCATGGTACCAAACTTTAACGGTTGAGACAAAAGCCTTGGTGAATGTGGCTGGCTTTGAGCCACTCTTACGTCTCCTTCCTAAAGGTGCAACCAGTAGCATACTGGTGCAAGCCCTCGTTGAAAGGTGGTCGGATACCACCCACACTTTCCACATTGTTGGGAGGGAGATCACTATGACTCTTCATGACTTCCACCGAATGATCGACTTGAGATCCCATGAGACCATCATTAACTTGAAGGATAAGTTGGACATTCAGCTGGGCATAGACCTGCTATGGTGTGCCTACCTTAGTGAGCATGTTTACTACTTTGATCTAGAGAGGGACTACAAGACTCTCTCTCAAGCTACTCACGATAATTGTGCTCGGATGGCTAAGGCATTTCTGATATATTCGCCAGGGGCATATCTCTTTGCCAATGGGGGCCAGACAGTGTCCCTAAGGTGGCTAGCTCTCTTCTGTGACTTTAAGCAAGCTCAAGAGGTGAACTGGGGCCATGCTTGCCTTACCTACCTTTACTCGATTATGGAAAAACTGAGTTGAAGGACTTACGCTAGCTAGCAGGGCATTGGAAGCTCATTGAGGTTAGACTCTTTTCCCTTTCCCATGTAGTTTATGAATTGTATTTCGTACTCTCGCAAACTATATTTGTTTCATATTTATAAGATGTCATCTAGGTTTACAAACTGCATTTCATGCTTTTGCAAATTGTGTCTTACTTCCTTGCAAACTGTCATCTTGCAAATTGTACCCATTTTTCTTGCAAACTATCTTGTAAACTATATCTATGTTCTTTCTTGCAAAGTATCATCTTGCAAACTGTATCTGTGCCTTTTTTTTTTTTCTTGCAAACTGTATTTGTCCTTTTGTTTCTTGCAGCATTGGGCCTTATCCTATGGCCTCATCTCCCATGGTACGGATGTGAACCTGAAGGTCTTCCTTTCAGTCCGAACTCATCTTAATGGCTAACCTTTGACTCAGTGAGTAAAATTCCTTTCTCTCAATTATTATTGCATGCTTTAAAGGTTTCCTTTTAATCATAAACATCCTTGCAGATTGTTTGGGAACCTTGGGCAGGTGTTCCTCCTATTGCTGACCCAGATCTAGAGGCGGCCGCCATTGTCTCTTCTAAAACCTCTTAACTACTTGAGGGCGCTGGCCTATGGGTCTTATACTTGGCTGAGTGAGCTTCTTGCCATTAGATGGATGAGGACATGCCTAAGGTGCCTATGGATTCTCCAGCATTCATGGTTGCCCCACTCTCGATGTCGGACACTGTGTACCAGCTGTGGAGGGAAGACATTGCCTATGCTTAGCAGCTCTTGGGTGACCAAGACTATGATGAGTTCCTTGAGGATTGCCTCAAGTCTCCTTTTTCCATTGGGGTATGTACTTTCTCTCTTCCATTTTCTTTTATCTTGCATAATATGTATATGGTAACACTCAACTGTTGTGAATATTTTAGGGTGTGGTTGGTCTAGCTGCTGGTGGTCCTATTAATCCTCCTTGCCTACCTTGGTCGGTCTATACCTATGGCCTAGATGGATTCGCTTAGGAGCGTCTTGTGGGGCATACCCCTAATGTCATGGGTTATCCCTTCCATTAGGGCGCATGAGTTGGGAGTTTTCTTTGTCTTTACTCTTTGCACTTTCTTCTCTGCATTCCTTAGGCTTGTCCTGACATTGTCTTATTTTCAAATTCAACGCACTGTAACGGAGCATAAGAAGCTAGTCTAGATTGCTAGGAACCTTAAGTTGGAGGTGATCGAGTATTTCAAACAGATCTATGGGCCTGGTGGGTATGCCCAACTAGGTGACGATGATGATGATGAGCACTCAACTAAGGAAGAGGCATTACTAGACGTGATCCTTGCAATTAGACAGACAGACAGACATATAGACATATTTTCAGTTTGTTTTTTTTTTTCTTTCTTTTTAGCGTATATCTTCTACACTTTTATTTTATTTGAGACATTGGGTTGTATTTAAGAACATCTTTATATTTCTGCTTTTATTTTAGGACATGTACTTATTTACAACTCATGGGAGATTTGGATATGTATGCATTTCATGTTGTCTTGCTTTTATTTTCTTTTTATTTTTTTATGAATGAAATTCTGAGTTCAAATCTGTCTTAAGCAATCCTTTAGGCCACAGGAATCATGAAAAGGGTCTTGGTGTAGAAAACACTCTCCAAATAGGAAAAGGACTCTAAAACCCTAGCGACCATGCACATGTGTACATGCATATTCATATGTGGGCTTTGATCGTGCGTACGTATACGGGGCCATATGCACACATGCCGCTAAACTGAAAACCCTAACTGACCTTTTCCATTATAAAACAGTCGTGAGAGGCTTCCAAACCTTCATAAAATGTGTTTTAAGCTCAAGAATCATCCTACAAGGTTCCTAATGGTATAATTCACTTCTTTGGAGGTCTCCATGTGGATTAACAGGCTAAATCTCAATTTCAAGGATGCTCTCATCCCTCTTGGTCTCTCTTGTATTTCCTTTTTTTCATCAAATCAAAGTGGACGAGCTCCTTCTATGTACTACCACTAAGTTTTGGATTCCTACTCGGCATGTTTTCCAATTCAATGGTGTGGAGTTATGCCCCACTTTTGAGGAATTTGGTGCAATCATGGGTGAGTACAACATTGGTGCTATCATTCTTCCTGATGTGCAGAAATATATACAATAAATTACTCTCATATTTGCATATTTATCATTACTTTCCTATTATTTTGTGATTGATTATTTTTGTCTTATAGGTAATAAAGGGTTCACATGCTAATAAGTGTTATTTGAGGCAGAATAATGGTCAATTAAGTCAAGCCAATTTGAGAGATCCAACCTAGGCGTGAAGTGAAGTAAGCAAAAATAAAAGAAAAGAATAAAAGCAGTCCAAAGGAATGACTTACACAGGTACAGACTGGCAAGTCCAACAAGGTGTGAAGAAAAGAAAAAGGAAAAATAAAGAGTGAGGCCAATGTTAACCTAGCATGGTGAATAAAAGTAGACAGAAGAAAATAAAATCTTGTCTGCGTAAGAGATGTACAAATGGGCTTTGGAAGTTTGACATGGGCCTCTTGACTTCTTCACCAAAACATCTACCTAGGAGTACTTACTTTTGGGCCACATTGGTTTTAATGATAAGCCTTTAGGTCTTAGCCGAATATGTGCATGTAAATATAAATAGAGGAAAATAGAAAATAATAGGGGCAGCTAGAAGAGAGTTGAAATGCAGGATAGAAAACAAGAGCAAAAGGCTGTGTCGCATGTGGCCGCATGTGGCCGCATGTGGCTTTTTCTTCACCCTTTCTCTATGCTAGCACTGTAACTTTTCTCTTTCATTCTAGTTAGCAGTTTAATTGTCTAGTTTAATGTTCAATATTTATTTTGTGTGTTTTATTTCAATTACCATGAGTAGCTAAATTTATAATTAAGGTTCCCACAATAGTTGTTCTTGAATGATTTAAATTGTCCTTACTTCATTACAATTAACTAAGATAGGATTCTTAAAATGAGTTCAATCATATTTTTTTTCTTCATGATTTTGGATTTAACGTAATTAATTGAATGCTTGGTTTTATAATTGTTTGATTTTAAAATTGGATATCTTTTGTGATTTGTTTGGTTATGGATATAATTGATGATTTGATTTTATACCTAAGAAACGAAAAAGAGCACGCTTTAGAATTTTTAAATGGGGATTTTAATGAGAATATTTTCCATGATAGCAAGATTGATTTCTAGATTGTCATGCAGTAGTGGAGAAAAATTAATAATCACAAATATATGCTGATATGATTTACATGGTGGATTCCAAAACCTCGATTCCTTTCTCTAGATTGTTTACATCTCTTTACTGCTTTATATTATATCTTTGCTTAGTTTAATTATTTTCTTAGTTTATTTAATTTCAAACAACTAATTTTTATTAAACTAGATTAGGATTTGATTAATTTTCTTACGTTCATTCAAGTCCTTATGGGTTCAACCTCATTCTTATCAAACTATACTTCGGTATGGTTCGTACACTTGCGAGTACTTTAAAATTTTACAACACTTTCTACTCTTGAGGAAGATCTTTTTGACCTAGCTCATCAACTTTTAGGAGTTCATCTAGCTATGGCCAAGAGATGGTGTAAGTCCAACAAGTTGAATGTCTCCATTGTTTTCAAGTACTTCTCTAAGAAAGATGTTCCATTGGCTAGGATGAAGCGTTCTCATTATCTCAACACTTTTTGCCTTTGCATTCTTACAAGGTTCTTCTTTGTGCATGAAACACCTCTTGAGGATCTTGGAATTCTTCATGTGGTTAAGAATTTAGGAAATGGAAGCCCAATAGACATTAGCTTGGCTGAAACCCCTTAATAGGCATTAGGCACCCAACCTTACCCAGCCCGTAGGTTGACCTTCACTCATTGTGTTCCAAATTCTAATCTCATCAAAGGGTCTTCTAATATGTTATTCTAAACTCACGCACACACAAGCATACATCTAACATCCAAACATGACATATTATCCCAATTGCATAAGAAACCTACCATTGATCTAACACGGCATTCACATTCATTTATTCAAGGGCAGCAACTATATCACAAAACAATAGCATCACATTAACATCAAGCATAACCAAATATTTGAGCATAGTACCATGGCATCAACTAAGCATACTCATCATATTCAAGCATACCATTATGCATTAATCAAATCAAATGAATGTTCATGTAATTATGCATGAGTTACCTCACTTACCTCATTGCATTACAACACTTATGCATCAATGCATGCTCATGTTCATATGCATGTTCATAGTGTTCATCAAGCACAAACCCTATGTAGACACTCAATTTTGCACCCATGGTTTAATCAAGGAAGATGACTGGAATGACCATCCGTGTACCCAAATAATTATGATTGCATTACATGCATCAATTTGTTCTTGCATTACATGCATCAATATGTTCTTGCATCACATGCATCAATTTATTCTTGCATTGCATGCATTAGCTTATTCATTACATATCATAAGATGATCTTGAGATTCTAACGGTCGCAATGGTGTGTCCGGTTTCTAAATCGAACCATTGGACCAAAAGATATCGCATGATCAAGTTTGCACGGTCCATATGCATCATGTCTAAAAATAGTCGACCATGCACAATTAATTAAAATTAATACTGATTGTTAAACAATCAAAATTAATTAAATAATTTTGTGATTGGTTGATAATTAGTGTCTAAATTAGGATTGCATGCGTAGGAATAAAAGAATGATTGGACACCAATAAAATTATGGATAATCTAAATTTTATCAAGATTTATTTTAAGGGATTTATCTACAATATAATTGTTCCTTAAAAGTCTGAATTATCTAGAAAAGAGATAAAAAATCATAGACTAAGGATGAAAACACATCTAGATACAAAGATCAAATAAAAAAAACTATAAAAAAAGAGTCCAAAACTCACCCAAACACGAAAGTACGTTCGGCGTCCAAAGTACCATTCGACACTTTTGGAGTGCTGAACGGCACTTTGAAAGTGCCAAATTGGCCTCTTTTGGGCTTTGGCCCAACGCCCTTCGAGTGATGATAAGGCACACCCTTTTCGATCTTTTCACAAAAGGATGAGTCCTGATTCGCGTTCTACACATCAGGAGCTATTTTTTAGAGTTTTGTGGCCTCTATAAATAGGGACTGGATCTCAGAATTGAATAGACTTTTTTGCTCTGAGAGGGGATACGTTTTTACAATCTCAGAATACTTAGACTCCCCTTTTTGATATTCTTTTTCTAAAAGCTAGGGTTTTTAGTTTCAAAAATAGTTGCATAGATTTCTTTGAACACTAAAACATCCTCTTAAGAAGAAGAGCGCTCCATGCAAGAGGTTGTTTTCTGATTACTCTTTTCTTTTTATGTTTCTTTTATTGTGATAATGCATGTTTGTATATTTCTTTCAATTTAATTGTTTCAAGTATCCATAACATGAATTGTTAATCTATATTGTTAAAGCATGTTCTTGATTTTCTTTGTTATTATTGTTGTGATCTCTTTCTTAGTGTTGAAATCTGCATGTTATCAAATTTTTTTTTTTAAATGGATCTACATCTTCATTAGGTGTAGATCTGATTTTTTCTTAAAAATAAAACAGATCTACATCTTCATTAGGTGTAGATCTGAATTTTTCTTAAAACAAAAACGGATCTGCATCTTTATTAGATGTAGATCTGATTTTTTTTAACATAATAGATTTTGAAAATAAAAAAGGGATCATGAATAATTATGTTTGCTGTATTTGTCTTATTTAATGCATTGTAGCATAAATTTATTTCATGGATAAAGTCCCCTTCTCAAAAAAAAAAAAAAAAAAAATCTTTTTCTTATTTGGTACACATAAAAACAGATCTGACTTCTTTTAACAAACAAATGCGATTTTTTTTTATCGCAACACAGATTTGATTTTTTTTTTAATACTAATCAAAAAACCTTTTTGTTTAAGTTCACAAAAATAGATCTGGTTTTTTTACAAACCCAAAAACCAATTTTTCTCGTTCCCCAAAAAACAAATCTAACATTTTTTTAATCAAAAGATTTTGTTTTACTTTATCCCAAAACAGGTCTAATTTTTCTTTTATCAAAAACTAATTTTTATTTATACAAACATAAACTGATCTGATTTTTTTAAAAAAACCAAAAATCAATTTCTTCACAAAAACGGATCTGAATTTTTAATAAAGAAGGGGATGCATTCATAAAATAGATTCATGTGATTTAATTTTATTCATGTATTCAACATATCATTCATGTTATGCATAAAAATGATACATTGGTCACAAGAGTCTAGAAGACTAGACTCTGTCTGGGCGAAATGGGTGTCTAACACCTTCCCATTTCGTAATTTAGCCTTCGAATTTAGTATCTTTGGATAGGTAGACCTAGACTTTATCTTTGTTTATTTTGGGTAGATTGTAACTAGGACAAAAAGCCATGTATTTTTGGTAGTTTGTAATTAGGACCCAAAGCCATGTAATCTTCAATTTATCAAACTTGTATTTAGTTTTATCCAATCAATAACAATGAGGCATTTCAATCAGGAAAGTTTGTATTTTATTTTTTCTTATTTTTTTGTAAAAAAAATAAGTGGCGACTTCACACCACTTACCCAAAAAAAGAGGTGCGCTAAAAAGCACTCCACAGAATCTCTTTTTTTTTTTTTAGAGGCACTCTTTGGCGAGGTCTCTCACAGTGGCAACTCCACTGGGGATGTCGAGGGCAAAGTTTCATATTAGACTTAAGTGACCAAATGTGTACCATTGTTTTGCATGGTCTTGCATGATATAATTGTTTGTTTGTTTGTTTGCTTATGTTTGATGGGATGTTGTATGATAATTTAGTGTATGGTATTTGTTGTATGTATTGCTTATTAAAATCTTTCCCTAACTGTCATAGTGTGTGCCATTCAAATAACAATGTATGCACCCCTTTTCAACAATTTTGTGGTGGTAGTAACCATGGATCACTGGTCTTTATTAGATTCGAGTACTCAGTGGCGAACTCACCAACTCATAGCCTAAGGTCATTGTATCATTTCCTGTTGACTGTAAAGGACAAACTATGTCGTTTGGACCAACGCAATGTTCATTACATTATAAGTTGGGAGGTGTAACATTCTAGCTATGGGAAATAATGAAACAACAAACCTACCCTACAATGTAATGACTTAGAACCTATCCTTAGGCCAGTCCCATTAAAATTGCATTGCATGTTGTGTGTGTTTGTTTTGGTTGATTGATGGATGTGGATGGGGTCTTAGCTTTGATTAACTCGACCAAGCCTGTCATTAGGGGAGAATTTGGTCAAAATCTGAAGGAAGGTTGCAGAGAGAACCTAAGCCTGACACTGAAGCTAGTAGCTCTAGTTCCAAGCTTGTCACTCCCATCACAATACTGAAGTCGTCAAGCATAGAAGAAACTCCATTGTTGCAACATCACAACTTCATCTTTGACCTCCAAGATAGTTCAAGCCACAAGAAGTTTGAAGCTCCCCACACTATGGCAGAAGGAGAACACCCAAACACAGAGGAACCCATGAACACCCAAGCTACTCAACACTATGGTAGCTAGTCAGATTCAGTTGAGGGAAGACATGAATTGTATGATCCAATAGTTTCAAGATTTGAAGAGTAATCAAGAAAAGGATAAGACTAATCATGATCCACTAGCTGTAGAGAATGAGAAGAAGATCAACGAGAGGGTGAGTAAAGTGGAGGAGATGATTAGAAAAGCCCATAAGATGGAGGACCTTATGGATTATGACACCCTTTCACTTTTCCCCAATGCAAGGCTACCTCCTAAATTCAAAATGCCAACCCTGGACAAGTTTGATGGGACTGGCTGCCCAAAATCCCATCTGAAGATGTATATGAGGGCTATGCAGCCCTTAGGCGTGACCGAGGAAGTACTTGCTCAAATGTTCCAAAACACACTGACCGGGGCCACTCTTAGGTGGTTCCTCAACCTGGATGATGCAAGAGTAAGAAGTTGGGAGGACATTTGTCGAGAGTTTCACAAGCATAAGTACAATATGGAAGTGGACATAACAAGAAGAGACCTCAAGACTACCAAGCAAGAGCTGAAGGAATCCTTCTCTACTTTCATTACCAAGTGGAAAGCCAAGGCTGCACAAATGATGAGTAGGCCAAGTGAGGAAGAACAGTTAGCCATGGTTGTAAAGAATTTATTACCTGTATATCATAAATATTTGTTTCCATAATACTTTCCAAATTTTAAAGCTTTAATTGCTGCTGGAACCCAAATTGAGGATACTATAAACAATGGAACTATAAAGATTGATAACCCACTAAGGTTTAAAAAGAATGTAGGATCTAAGACTGCAGAAGTTTCCAACATCCATAAAAGTGATCCTTATCAATTAATTGTACCTATTGCACCTGTGCAAGTGCCACAAGGGCCTAGACCTAGGAGGAAATTTCATGAGTTGTACATGCCCATAAACCAAGTGTATGACAAGCTAAAAGCAAAAGGGTTACTGAAACCCTTAGACTTAAGACCAATTCCAAACCCCTTGCCCTCAAAGTTTGATGTGAATAAAAGATGTGTTTACCACCAAGGCCCTGGTCATGACACTGACTGTTGTTTTGCCCTTCGTCATGCAATTCAGGACCTAATAGACAACAAGGTGATTTCACCGCCTACAAGGCCTAGCATCACTAATAATCCCTTGCCTAATCACAATTTTGGGAAATGACCAAGGATTAATTGCTTAATGATTGAAGAAGAAAATAAGGAAGATCCATCTGACTTGATTTATGACCTACCCGAATGCTTCATGATGACATAGGAAGAATTAATGGATAGGACATTTACCACCACCACAGGATATGACATATGGAATGAAGTATTAGAACCCAAGGATTACCAAACACTCATACATGGGGGGAGACACTTCGAACCCCAATCAAATTATCCAACATCCACAAATGGGGGGAGACACTTCAAACCTCAAATAAATAACCAAACACCCACAAATGGGGGGAGACACTTCAAACCCCAAGACACCGACCTCAATGGTCCAACAAAAATTGCCCACATCACAAAGGGGGGAGACACTTCAAACCCCCACATTTAGAGACCGATAACCCAGTGGAAGCCTTGAATAGATCTACCCAACAAGCACCTGCCGAGGAAGATGAAGTCCTTAAGCAACTACAGAAGACATAAGCCAACATATCCCTATGGGGTTTATTCATGGCCTCATACAAACACCGTCAAAACCTAGTAGACCTGTTCGACCAAATCCAAGTATTTACAACTACAACCTCCCAGGATCTGAATGCTATGATTGGGTCCATAAATAGGGAACTCACCATCTCCTATTCTAATAAGGATCTGACTAAGAAGGGGAATCACCACAATGATCCTTTACATATTACTATAGATTCCATGGGGAAGAGGATACCGATGATTTTGATAGATGATGGAAGCTCTTTGAATGCGTGTCCTTTGAAGACTGCAAGCTGCCTGGGCCTCAGCATTGAAGACTTTGTGCCTACTGATCAACATGTGAGGGCATATGACAATAGTAAAAGAGAGGTCTTGGGGACCATAACATTGGAGATTACCATAGGACCAATGGTCAAGAAGGTGGATTTCAAGTCCTTAATATAGCCTCATGCTTCAACATGCTCGTTGGGCAAGCCTGGATCCATGACACAGAGGTTGTACCTTCTTTTCTATATCAAAAGGTTAGGTTTCACATGAAGGAGCTATTGTGACCATTTATGGTATACTCTGATTGTGCCTAAGCCTATTTATGGTATTGATTCTGAGAAAGAGCCATTAACCTTGGATGACTTTATGATTGAAAGACCTAGTTTTGAAAAGAGAGAAGAAGAAGTTAAGAAGATCCCAATGGACTTTGCTCCTTATGTAACAACAATGTGGTAGCAATGATGAGGAGAATGAACTACCTTCGGGGGATGAATTTGGGGAGAACAGTGAAGAAGCCAACTGTTCAGGACCCGACGATCCCTACTGTCACACCACCTTTTGGGCTAGGCTATAAGCCCACTGATGATGATTTGCTAGAAATGGAAGTGAGAAAGATGGCCCAAGCCAAAGCCAAAGCCAAAGCGAAAGCGAAAGGACTCCCCTGTCCTCTAGAACCTCTAAAGCCCTACACTCCTATGTTGAATAGGAAGTTTGTAAAAGCTAGAGAGAGTCAACGTTATTAGGGATTCCTCGAACCGAGATTTGATCCTATTACAAAGACAATGGTACCTGGATTCGAGATACCACTTGACTGCCACAACAAGGCTCCAAAGTTAAAAAGAAGAAGACACAACTTAGGTTCCTACTGATTAGGCTAATTACATGGATCCTGATGCCATGACTACGCTTCTTGGAGATCCTATTTGCAACATAGAAGAAGAAGAATATTGGGAGGCTTGCCAGCATGCATTAAAGAGCCCATATGAACTAAGAGCCAATGATGAAGGCGAGAAAGGGGGAGCAGCCCCTAGTGATAATAAAGATGAAACCAATGACAAGAGTGAAAGTAGTAGTGACAGCAGTAGCAATGATAGTGGACATGATGATGATGACAGCAGCACCAATAGTGATGTCAACAGCAGTAGAATTTATGATAGTCAGTAAACTGGTGATGATTGGGGTGAACCCCCTAGTGATAGAGAAGATGATTGTTTGAACAATATTAATTAAATAATTTTGTGATTGGTTGATAATTAGTGTCTAAAATAGGATTGCATGCATAGGAATAAAAGGATGATTGGATAACAATAAATGTGGCTGCCCAACATACTGAGGTTTTGATCGTGACTTTAGATCTCACTTCTGATATATCAAAGCAACCTACACTTTATTATCAGGTTCATTATTCTCTCAGGATTAAAAGTTCATGTAAATAGAAGTTGTGAGATTTATTATTCATTTGACAGTTGTTAGGAGAATAATAAATCTCATAGCAGTCCAGTTCAATATGTCTTAACTTTTAAAACATATCAACACATCAGCTAGAAGTCTCCACTTCCATGATCAAGACAAATCATTTTAGTTGATATATTATAGTCTTCGCAGATAAAATGCCCAGTTTCATCACCAACTACAAACTAAAATTTTGAGTTTATAAAGAACTTGTGATCTATATCTTCAATGATTAAATAATATAAATCACATACTATGCATCTCATGTACTATATGATAATGTCCAAATATTCATGTTACCATTATTTTAAATAATAATAAAACAACTTAATTAATCACAACATTAAGTCATACATAATGTCATACATAGCATCATATAATAGAATTTAAGGGCACTAATCCTAACAGAAAGGTATGTGTGAAGCACATGACTAGAAGTTGAAGAATCATGCCAGGCTGTCAAGTTCGTGAGAAGGGCCATCCCGTGAGGTACCCGTGGAACTTTCTATTTGGCAAAAAGATAAAGTGTTTTACCGAATTCTTTACACATACTATAAATACCCTCATTACCCACGAGTTGTAAGGAGTGCTTTTCAAAGAGAAAACCCTAGCAAATACACTTGAGAGTTAGAGATTGTTATACCCACAATCTACACATTTCCTTGTAGTTTTTTCTTTACTTCTACCTCTCCATCTCTAGATCCTTGAGAGGTTCTTAACTCAAACACTTGCCATACTCAATCTGAGTGTTAAGTGAGGTTTTGGTGCTGTTGTGAAGTATTGGAAGGAGTCATTTAGTTGCGGATGCAATCGGGCTGAATTGCAAGATCTGGAAAGCTAGAGAAGACAAAACGTCAAAAAGTCCGTTAGTAGCAGGAGCTTGGAGGGCTCAAGTACATGAAATAGACTAGGCTTAGAGGGTCTTTTGTTATTCGTGTACTCCAACTTTATTCTCTAGTGGATCGATTTTGACTTGGAGGATCGCGGAAAGGTTTTTCATCGAGTTCTTCGGTTTCCTTTTCGATAACATATCTTGGTGTTATCTTGTATTTGCATTTTTTCTTCCCTACTCTTTAAACTTTCATTTTATTGTTCATTGTGGATGGATATGACTTAGAGTAGTGTTATTGATTCATCGCGCATATTTACTCTTGTTTCGCACTTTGTTAAGTTTAAGTAAAAACAATTTAGCCGTAATTTTAATTTGGGGTTTGAACAAGCTCGTGTATTTTCACACTAAATTGACCTTTCAACACATACCATCACCAATGATTTATGTCAACAAAAAGGAGATTAGTCTTGTGATTCTTTGAATCCATGATGTTCAACAGAGAGCCCTCTATTAGTCTCACCAGATCTTTGCTGGGTCATCCGAGAAACTAATGAGAGTCAAGAGTTATGGACCAATCCTTAGGGGAAAGAAAGAAAAAAAGAAAAAGATAAAAGGTAAAAAAGTCATGTGAAATCCAGCGTGTCAGAAGACATGCACGTGACAGTGGAGCGAGAGAGTGTGGTAGGGGTGCTGCTTCCACGCGTGGATTGTGAAGTGCAGGCACCTGCCATAAGCCTAGCTCACACTACGTGCCATTTTGGAAAAATGTATGGAGAGCAGTCCACCAAGTCACCCAAACAGTGTTAAAATTCGACAATTAAAAAAGATATCAAACATGGAGCAGGAAAGAAACAAGGGGACTTTGGAAAGGCTACCATCCGTCTCTGTAGAATCTTTTTGTGATAGGCCATTATCCTTGGTTATAAATAATAAGATCAATGTAGCTGCGAAGCTCATAATAAAACATTAATACTAGCTCCCTTCAATACACTTCCTTATTAAGTTCTAGAATTGCACTTCTTTATTAAATTTATACAATTCCAATGGTGATTTTTAATAGCAGCAAACCTGCTGGATTTTCCAAGTTGGTCGTCAGCTATGACCGCTGTGTGACCAGGGTCACTACCTATGAAGAAAATGATGGGGATGACGATGATGACGATGATGATGGAAAAAATGTGGCGCCAGCAGCATAGTTATTTTCATTATGAGTTTTACTTTCTACTAGTAGTAGTAGTAGTCTTTTTGATATCATGGAGGAGGGTTGAAGAAAATATTAGAATCTTCCAATATGTTGCACCAACTACGTAGCAATCATGTGGAATTGTACGTATTTTTCTATTTTTCTATAAATAATGTATGGTAGTAATGTCTGAGTTTTACTCATATAATAAGGTTATCAATATATATAGCTAGTGACCTGAATGTTTACACTAGTATTGAATCAATACAGTGAGACATATATACCTATCTAGTTTTGTCACGATACTACTCAGTTTCTCTCTCAAACTAGCATGCAATTTGAATTGTTTATTAGACAGTCTTTTCTCTTTTCTCTTTCCTCTCTCATCTCTCCTCTCTCTATCTCAGATATTTTGCGCTTGCAATGCACTTACAATGCTGTACATACCGATTAAAAAAACAGGAAAGATGACCCACAAAGGGAAAATTATTATATAGCAGTCACATTTAATTAGTTGGAACATGAGATAACAGGATTCTAGGGTAATTCATAGAGTCAAAAGGAGTGGGATAGTTCTCAAATTGTAAGCATAAACACTTTTCTTGCAAAATTTCTTGTCCATTTTGATATATTTGGCTCGCAATCCTTTTTTCTTTATGTCATTTTTAGTCGTGAAATAATAATGTTTCTTGAATTTTACTACCATTGCAATAGAAATTTCTACTTAAAATGTTCAGGAAAGGAATAAAAAAATGTTCATGGAGAAAAATATGCATGGTTAATATTTTTTTTTTGTGTGAAATTTATGGAAGCTAGACTTTCTCTCCCTTAGCAGTTAGGGTGGGGGTATGGCTCCTAGCTTTCCAAAATCCTCCCCTTCTTCCTTTTTATTTTTTTCCCAAACCCGAAAGCCAAATTTAGATACACAACTTTTTTCATACATATTAAAAATTAAAATAATGAAACTGAGCGTAATTAAATATACACAATTAAGGAATTAATCCACATCAAGTCATTCTTATAAAATCCATCAAATTGAAACTTTAACAATAAAGTCTCTAAATACAATCTCAAATAGTTTCAAGAATACTTAGCTCACTATCCTAAGAAAACATCATAACATAGTTAATTAACTAACATAGCTCCAATTTTAGTCTTTAATCTATGGCTCCAATAATCATTCACCAAAAGAAATTCCATTGCTCTAATTTGAAATGGTGGAGCTAGGAAGGTGAGCTAGAAGCTCAATAGGAGACTATACAACATGAGATGATGTCTCCCAAAACAGAATAATAGTTTCATTGACAAAATAGAGTCTTTACAAAACACTTACATATAGTTTTAATAGTAATATAATATATTCTGTAAAGTTGTCAGAAATGAAACATTTAACTGAAATCACTAATATTGGAGCTATGTTAGATAATTAAAGGATACCTTAACCGCTAAACTAGATGAATCTAACAAGTTGGTTGAAAAGTATAAGAAACTTCAAGAAAATTATTTGATAAAGTTGAAAGAGTTAAATGTTTGAAAAATGACTTGGATGCTAAACTTGTTAATGATCTTAATTGTGAAAATGAATCTCTTAATATGCATGCCAAGAGTTTAATTGTTGAACCTCATGCTAAAAAGGAAGAAGTTATTTGTTGTAATCTTGTTGTGAAACCTGATTTTGTGCCTATTGTAAGTTCTAGCTCTAAAAACAAATTAGTGTTCATACCTCCATATAAAAAGAATCATAAAGTGGAGAGAGATGCTCTTAAGCCAAAACCTTTGTTTAGGCCTCATCCTAGGGATTTGGACGAATCTAAGTTTGTTCCTACATGCCACCATTGCGGTGTGATTGGACATATTAGACCTCAATGTTCATTGTTGAAAAGGAATAAATACATGTTGCTAGATCCCTCCCTAGAAAGCCTAATGGACCTAAACACATTGTTTTTCATCATTGTGGTGCTTTTAGTCATCTAAGACCTCATTGCTTTAAGTTTTAAGCTCTTAAAAGAATCAAAAGAAAAGAGAAACTTGAGCTTCGAAGTGAGCCTCTATTCCCCAATGATGATAACACTAGGAGGTTTAGGGCTAATCTAGGGCCTAGCGATAGAAATGTTTAGTTGAAAGATGCTTTTTGAAAGAAGAAAAATCCTAACAAAACCCTAAGGGTGCCTACGTGGCCTTGAGCCTGCATGTGCATCCTTAACTCCTGCGTATGCGGCCGTTAGTCTGCATACACAACTAGGGTTCCAGAAACCCCTGTAAGGCAAGTATTTTCACAAAATCTTGGTGGAGGAAATCCCACATCACTTGGAATTGCCTCCACCCCTTCTCTTTGGACACTATAAGAGGTCCCCATGACTCTTTTCCCAATAGACAGAGAATCCACTCCCAAAAAGTGACTCAAAGAGAAGCTTGTTACTTAGAAAAGCATCCTAAACTAAAGTTTCTTGGCTAGGACTTATTTTAGTCCAAAGCCTTCTAGATAAACTTACTAACCCTCTGTGTTTTTTTTTGGTAGAATGATCGAGGGGAATGGTCAAAATCAAGCTCCAAAAGCTTCTTGTGTGAGGTACTTGTTTTGCTTTTTTCTCTTTGTTTATTTGCTTTTTGTTATGTTTTATTGCTTTATTGTCTCTTTGTGTAGCTTAGTTTTATTTTTTATTTGTTTAGGAAGCATGTTAGACTGTTTAAAATAGGTTTTGATTGATGATTGTTTGCTAAGTTTCTGGGCAGGGTTGTATACGTAGGTTAAAGCCCAGAAACCTAGATCTTTCTTATTTGTTTTGTCTGATTAAATGCATGCTTTTTAGGTTCTGTTTAATTCTTTCTCACATGTTTTAAATACCTTTTGTTAGCTTACATGATTAGGGTTCTTGATTGGATGAACACCATGAACATGCATATGGATATAAACATGTATTAATGCATAGGTGTTGTGGTGCAATAAGGTAAGTGAGGTAAGTCATGCATATAACATGGACATGAATTTGATTAATTAACTTGTTTTGTTTATTGGACACGATGAGTATGTTTGGTTAATGCCATATTGCTATGATGGGATGTTTAGGATGTCTTGATATTGATGCCTTATAAAGCTACTTCTTTGTGATGTACTCTCTACCATTTGATGTATGCGAATGAATGTCATGATAGTATGATAGGGTTTTGGGACGATATGCCATGTTGTATGTTATATTCATGTTAGTGAGTGTGTGAGTCTAAGATTGCCTATTAAAAGACCTTCTGATAAGATTAGAATTTAGAACATGAAGAGTGGAGGCCAACCTATGGGTCAGGTGGGATTAGGTGCCTAACACCTTCCCATCCCCATACCTAAACTCTAGACATGAGCTCTAGTATGATCAGTCCTTCACATAAGGGTGTTATACATATCATTCCTAGATCTAATCTAGATGATGACTCCATTTATACCCTCTGACCGGTCTACCCTTGGCCAAGGTCTACTGCCCACGAGGAAACCACTCGTCGCGGGTGGTTGTGCCTACAATGGCGACTTTATTGGGGATAAAGAAGTTTGACTCTAATGTGTTTCATTTCTTAATCCTAACAAAGGCTTTTTTAATATGGTTTTGTACACATTATCACTTGGTTGTTTGTCCCTTTTGCAATGGTTGGTGATGAATGGGAAAGTGGAGGCTCCATTTAGGGCCAAGAATTTCTGAAGTTTATCCCACCAACTCACAATCCATGTCATTACCTATGATGGGCTTTGAATACATTACTAGTTTGCCACCAATCCATATAGGGTCCACTTAGGCCCAAGGTTGGAATAATGGCCCACCTACTTGTGAGTAATCTATTGATCTATCCCTTTAACTTTAAGGAGCTTACCCATACATAGAGAGATCCTAAATCCTATCAAAAGAGGGTATCCTTTATATCTCTCGTTTGTTCAACCATATACCTTATGGTCACCTAATTTCAAAGGAAAAATAAAAGATGTAAAATTAAGAGGATGACCCAAAGGTTATGGCACACCCTAAGACCTTGGGATGGAAAAAAGAAGAAAAAGTATCTCACATATAAGAGGTTTGTCCCAAAGTTCAAAGGAATGTCTTAACTTGAAAGGTTCATAGGGCTATAGCCCAGTTGCTATCATAATTCCAAATTAAGGCCTTTTTGAAAAAGAAAGTCTTGGGCCTAAGGTAACAAATACGCTATGGACCTAGCATCCAAGATCCTATAGAGTCGAATGTATCTCTCTAGTTTTGGGTCTCCATGTTGCATGTAAAGGTCGAAATGATATGAGATTCATCGACCTTGAGAGGAAGGGCATAATGTATCATAACTAGAAGGCTACTTCAAAAAATAAATGAATAAAATAAATGGAAATGAAAAGCCTAAAAAAGATGAATACATTGTTGGCCCATGTTTGAGACAAGGGGTTGAAAATCTATAAGCACATTCTAAGGAAAGCCTATGATGGTAAGATGAAAGCATTTTGTAAATGGAGCATGCCCTATAAAACAAGAAGCAAGGCTTATGAGAGGAAAATGAATGACTTTGTACATTTGACATGAAAGAAGCTTTTAGAACATGTACTAATCTTCAAGAGGTCTCTTGTAAATTTTTTCCACTTGCCACGATGTCTAGCTACATAACCCAAGAGAAGGTTGACCATGTTGTGATTGAAGGAGTGGTTCACTTACTTTTTTTGGTGCTGAAGGATGTTCTAGGGCCATAGACCTTCACAAAAGTTAACGACTTTTTTGAAGTGGGGAGTGCTGGATCTTGGGAAGATCAAGATTGGTTAAGGATAGAAGGCCCAATCCAGAATGCTCCAGCTTGCATCTTGATTGAATGAGATCCTACTTTACCACCCAATGAAGGGCGATACTTTATCTTGGTTGAAAATGACCAGGAGGAAGAGAAAGAAGATGAAGAGATTGTCTATATGGAGAATTGGACCGATAGTGAGAATAATTGGTCTGTTGGAGGAGAAGATTACACCTTTTCTGATCAAGAGGATGTAATGCATGTATGAAGCCCTTGGGAAGAGGAAGATTGGTCCATGAAGCTAAAGAATTTGTTCGAGGAGGGGAGCAAGAGAGACACTAGCAACATCTAAGGAGAAGAGGAACGTAATAAAGAGCCAAGTGATCCTTCTACATTCATCATGCCTACTGATGAGCACCTTAGCATTTGAACTTAGGTTGGTTTTTCTAAAGTCATCGGGAAAATGTCCTGCAATGCAAGTTCTAATGTACTTTTCAACACTTTTTATAAGATGAATTCTGATTTGGCTTATTTTAATGTGTCCCATAATATTTAAATTCTAAACTTAAATGATTCCAATGAATTTGAAAATGAAATTAATAAATAATTGGAAAAGAAAATTGAACCTATGGAACCAAAACTTGAAACCCTTAATTTGGGCAACGATGAGAATCCACAGTTAATTAAAATTGGCTCCACTTTAATTGAACAAGAAAAGAAAGATTTCAAAGAACTCCTCACTAAATTCCAAAAGTTATTTGCATGGTCCTATTAAGATATGTCAAGCATTGATCCTAAAATAGTACAACACCATATTGATACTCACTCCTACACAATGCCTATCGAACAGAAGTTGAGGCGCATGAGAACCGAATGACTCCTTAAGATCAAAGAAGAGGTTACTAAGCAACTGAAGGTAGGGTTCATCAAACTCGTGTACCAAGCTAAATGGATAGCCAATGTTGTGCTTGTACCAAAAAGGATGGGAAAATAGGAATGTGTGTGAATTTTAGAGACCTAAACAAGGCTTGTCTCTATGATGATTCCCCTTTACCCTACATAGATGTTTCAGTGGATAAAATTGCTGATAGTGCTTTGATGTCTTTCAAGGATGGTTTCTTTGGGTACAACCTTGTTAGATGATATGAAGCACAATGAGGTAGAAGTATATGTTGATGACATGATAGAAAATTCCAAAGATAGAGAAGGCCACGTAACCAACTTAAGAAAGTTCTTCGAGAGGATCAAAGAATACAAGCTTAGGTTAAATCCATAAAAGTGCACCTTTGGAATGACCACCGAAAAATTTTTAGGCTTCCTAGTGAGTGATAGATGGATAGAAGTTGACCTATCAAAGATCAAATCCATCTTGGACATGCCTTCACCCAAGAGTGAGAAAGAGATAAGGGGATTGTTAGGTTGATTACAGTACATTAGCTGATTCATTACTAAACTCATTTCCACTTGTGAGCCTATTTTTATATTTTTGAGAAAGAATGAAACTCATACATGGAACGAAGAGTGTCAAAAGGCCTTTGAGATCATTAAAGAATACCTTCTCTACCCACTTGTCTTGGTACCCCCGGAGCTCGGAAAAACTTTACTCCTTTACCTTTCAATCATAAAGGATGTTGTAGGGAGCATGTTGTCCCATGAAGATAACAGTAAGAATGAGAGACTCATGTACTACTTGAGAAAGAGGCTGCATGATTATGAGAATAGGTACACACCCAAAGAGAAATCTTGTTTTGCTCTTGTGTGGGCTGTACAGAAGTTAAGACACATCATCCTACCATTCCAAGTGTGGATAGTTGCTAGAATGGACCTTTTGGAGTACTTGTTTGAAAAACCTGCCTTGAGTGGGAGATTATCGAGATGGTTGGTTTTATTGGCCAAGTTCAATTTCAAGTATGTGGCCAGAAAAACCATTAAGAGGAGTGCATATCAGACTTTTGTGTCGAGAACCCTGTGGAAGGAGAAAGTAGTATGGAAGACTTTCCCAATGAGAGCATACTAAACATAGAACTTGGAGCAAGGAAGATGTATTTCGATGGAGCGGTGAACCAATAAGGAAATGGGATAGGAATATTGTTGATTACCCCCGACAAATCACACATACCCATGGCCGTTAAATTGAACTTTGAAGCAACCAATAACATGGCAAAATATCAGGTTTGTATCGTCGGAATGGAAGCCCTACAAGAGCTAGGGGCAAAGGAAGCCGAGGTTTATGGAGATTAGACTCTAGTCATAGCCCAAGCCCAGAAGTTGTGGAAAGTGAAAGAGGAACATCTAAAGCCCTACCAACAATACTTGGAGGAGGAGGAGTTGACAAGGACTTTTGATAAGATTGAGTACACTATCATCCCTAGAGCTTAGAATCAATTTGTAGATACATTAGCTACTTTGGCCCTTATGGTTGAGACACCTGAAGGAGTGTGGATGCATCTCTTGGAGATTGAGTAGAAGTATCAAATGGTACATAAGGGTAAAGAAGACCAAGTCATCTTAGCCATAGAAGAAGAATGAGTCCCTTGGTATTATGATAGAATCATGGAAGAAAGATGAAGCTGGGAGAATCATGGAAGAAGTCCACCAAGGAATCTGTGATCCTTATATGAATGGAAAGATGCAAGCGAAAAAAATCTTAAGGATGAGATACTACTAGATTACAATGGAGACCGATTGCATAGACTCAGTGGAGATCGATTGCATAGACTTTGTGAAGAGTTGCCATGATTGCCAAACATATGCTAATCTAAATCGTGTACCACCTAGTGAGCATAAATGTGATTGGAAGGGTAGAAATTGGAAGGCTCCTAAAGCATTGAATGGACATGTGTAAATTTTGGTTACAATTGACTACCTCACTAAATAGGTAGAAATTGCCTCTTATTTTGTGTTAAAACCTAAGCATATGGCCCAATTTATAGAAAACAACATCATCTGTTGATTTGAAATGCCACAAGAGATCATCTTCGATAATGGGTCTTACTTTGAACGAGAAGTCTGAAAGATCATTGAATTGTACAAGATCGAGCATCATATGTCTTCACCGTATCAAACACAGACTAATGGGACCGTAGAAGCAGCCATCAAGAACGTCAAGAATGTTGGAAAATTTGGACCCCAGTTGATAGAATTAACAAGTTTTAAACCCAAGTTGTTAATTAGATTTACTATGCATAAAACTTAAAACAAATAAACATCAATATCATGTCAAAACTAAGTGCAGAGGAAAAATAAATAAGACAAGATATGATGACCCAGGAAAACTAATAAAACCAATCAATTTCACAGTAAAAAACCTAGGGGGAAACTTTCACGAAAAGCAATTCACTATAGTAAAGAGAAGTTTCAGATCTAGTACAAAACCTTTGTCCTTAGAATCTACAATCCCCATAGATGAACTCACAGCAGAAACCTTCTACTACTTCAGAATCTCTGAACTCTTCAATATATGAACGCCACCCTTTGATGCACGAATCCCAGTACGTGACTAACCAATTGCGCGAATCCTAGTATGCGACTTCAATCACCAACTAGAGAAGAAGATGTTGGTTGCAAAGTTCTTCACTTCATCAACAATAAAGATCAAGAAGCACTTGGTTACAAAACCCTAAGGCGCAAAGACGCAGTAGCTTCTTTCTGAGAGAATAAGGCTTCAGTCACTTTTTGCATATGTTCTCCTTGTATTCTCTTGTGTGATGGCCTCTAAAATATGCCTTATATATGTCTAGGGTTGTGAGAAAAGAAACCCTGCACAAATACAAAAGCCTGGCCCAAAAATCAGATCTGAAAATTCTGATTTTCGTAACCTTGATAGATAGCCTCGGTAGATAGCATCCGTCGAGCCTCATTAAACCTCGATAGATAGCTATCTGTCGAGCAACTATCGAGCAGCTGTCCACCAGGTGTCCAGCAGCTATCCGCAAGTGTCCAGTAGGTGTCCAGCTTTAGTAAACACCTTTTCTTCACTTGTTTCTTGGTTCAATTTTCATGGCTTTAATACTAGACTTGAACAACATGTTCTTTGAAGTATTAAACACATCTTAGATCTGCCCAAATACAAGTAAAATGCGTTTTGTCAAAGGATTAACCAACTACATAAAATATGTCCTTAACAATCTCCCCCTTTGGCAATCCGTGACAAAACCACAACAAACAAATGAATATATAAGAGAAGTCATAAATCACTCAACTCATTCTCACTTGTTGAATACAATAAAATCTACCCTAACACAAACTCTTGAAAAACTTTGCAAGAAAAGAGTTCATGGCATGGAAGACTTTAACAACCTGTATTTCTGAAACACTTTAAACAAAACTCATCAAGGCATCTTAATGCGAGATAGAAATAATAGATTGCATACAAAATAAGGAAGCATGTGTATAAAGATAGAAAAGAAACAACACATGTAGAGGTAGGTGAAGAAAACATACATCATCACATATACCATTTGATAAGCATCATGTATGTAAAAATGGTCACAAGACCTAAGGTACAAGAATAAGAAGCTAAAAGTAGCTCCTATAACAACAAAGAGGTAAACACTCCCCCTAACAAGATGAAACACATCTCCTCCTTACAAGGTCATGTATTTCTCTCCCTAACTTGTAGAATCTTAAAAAGAAACCACAAATTCTCCAATTTCTCCCCCTTTTTGTCATGATTGACAGAGGGTACATGAAGCTATAAAGTTTCATTCGAGAAACATAAAGATGACAAAAAATGATCAAGGGGGCACAAAGAATCCATAAATAATGCATGAATGTAATCAAACAAGATGCTATAGATGACAAGATAAAAGAAACATGCAAAACATGAAAAAAATTGCATGCAGAGGATCTCGATGGATCGAGAGGTGTCGAGAAGCTATCGAGCATACCTCGATGGATCGAACAGCTATCGAGAAGCTGTCGAGGGGACAAGAACTATCTCGATCGATCCACCTAGCTATTGAGAGGTGTCAAGATTGCGATAAGATGCAACAGAAGAGCTCGATAGATAAGCCAGGTATCGAGAGGTGTTGAGGAGGTGTCGAAATGGCTTAAAACCATTTTTTCAAAGAGAAGAAAAACACAAATATGAATGCAATCAAACATGCAACTCAGCCAATGATCCAACCAACATTTTAACCTCTCAAAAACATATCTCAACAAGAAAAATGTCATGCAATTTGATCCAAAACACACACACACACACTAAACAAATCTAACCGATTTTATATTTCAAAAACAAGTCAGGACAGTTTAGAGAGTATACATCAACACATGTAAACCTTGTGATGGCCAAATCACATTGTACTTGCACATGTATCAAAAGTAGCAAAGAATATTGCGTGTTGTGTGTGTAAAACATCGCAAGATTGCATAAGTGTCTCTAAGTTATGACGATTTGAGATATGAGAAAATCACTTTAACTCACACACAATCATAACTTGTTTGATGGGGACTATCACCTTTAAGGTACATCTTATAACTCCCACATCTCCTAAAAAACACGCTTGCAATCATATTTAAAGCATTTTTGATCTTTTCACTTTTATTTTCCTTGCATATTTTCTTTTTATTAAGCATATCATGCATGGGTATATGAAAGAGAGAAAAGGGATACCCAGTTATGTTAAGCTTTTGACATTGCACTTTTGCTATGTCGAAGCAAACAAATGTCATTGACATTGCACTTTTGCTATGCTGAAGCATACAGATGTCATATCATGATTGGTGAGTAACAGTGGTGAGATGGTTATTTATGCCTTTCTCTTAGGATTTTCTAGTTCAACCCATCAAAAAGTGTGATACGAAAGTTAAGTTCAAGAGATCACTTAACCTTACTCATCACAAACAAAGAGCTACAAAGCTCACTTGCTTAGTTGTGCATAGAGATGCTCATCTAAGCTACAAGAGATACAAAGTTTAGAAAACTCTGTTTCAATGGCCATTTTAAGGTTCACAAGAACCGATATACACACACACACACTGTTTTTGTATTTTTCTGATTTTTCCTTTTTTTTTATTTTGAAAACACAACAAAATAAAAACTAAACAATCAAACAAAAACAGATAAACAATCATGAAAGCATGAAAGAAAAATGCAAATGCATGAAAGCAAGAAAGAAAAGATGCAGATGCATGAAAGCATGATTCTAAAAGCAGAAAAGAAATCAAGTAAAGAGAGTCCTACTACAAATAGAAAGAATTAAAGCAGAGGACAAACAGAAAAGACAATTAAGTCTTAGGCTCCTTTCTCACCCACACAGCACGAGTCTTTGGCCGTGAAGATGAAAATGCACGTGTCCTAGTATGACTACTAAAAGACATAGAGGAATCAGAATTCCCCTTAAATTGAGTTAAAAAGCTCAAAAATTTTAATAACTCGCCAAGAGTTTCCATGACAACGGGGGTCAAGGATCACACTCAAGAAATTAATCCAATTAGAGTGTACCCGCTCTGATACCACTTGTTGGGAAATCTAGACCTCAGTTGATAGAATTAACAAGTTTTAAACCCAAGTTGTTAATTAGATTTATTATGCATAAAACTTGTTAAAACAAATAAACACCAATATTATGTCAAAACTAAGTGCAGCGGAAAAATAAATAAGACAAGATATGATGACCTAGGAAAACCAATGAAACCAACCAGTTTCACAGTAAAAAACCTGGGGGGAAGCCTTCCTAAAAAGGAATTCACTATAGTAAAAAGAAATTTCAGATCTAGTACAAAACCTTTGTCCCTAGAATCTACAATCCCCGTAGATGAACTCACAACAGAAACCTTCTACTACTTCAGAACCTCTGAACTCTTCAATATATAAACGCCACCCTTTGATGCACGAATCCCAGTACGTGACTAACCAATTGCGCGGATCCCAGTACGCGACTTCAATCACCAACTAGAGAAGAAGATGTTGGTTACAAAATTCTTCACTTCATCGACAATGAAGATCAAGAAGCACTTGGTTACAAAACCCTAAGGCGCAAAGACGCAGTAGCTTCTTTATGAGAGAATAAGGCTTCAGTCACCTTTTGCATATGTTCTCCTTGTATTCTCTTATGTAACGGCCTCTAAAATATGCCTCATATATGTCTAGGGTTGTGAGAAAAGAAACCCTACACAAATACAAAAGCCTGGTCCAAAAATCAGATCTGAAAATTCTGATTTTCGTAACCTCGATAGATAGCATCTGTCGAGCCTCATTAAACCTCGATAGATAGCTATCTGTTGAGCAGCTGTCGAGCAACTGTCCACCAGGTGTCCAGCAGCTATCCGCAGGTGTCCAGCTTTAGTAAACACCTTTTCTTCACTTGTGTCTTGGTCCAATCTTCATGGCTTTAATACTAGACTTGAACAACATGTTCTTTAAAGTATTAAACACATCCTAGATCTACCCAAATACAAGTAAAGTGCATTTTGTCAAAGGATTAGCCAACTACATAAAATATGTCTTTAACAAAGAATATAAACCAAGATGGTAGTAATATATAAGGATTAAGCCAAAAAGCTCCCTTTCGCTTTATGGGGCTACAAGACTTCTATTCGAGTATCAACTAGGGCAACCCCTTACTCTTTGATGTATGGGAGTGAGGTGGTGCTTCCTATTGAGATGGAGATACAATCTTTGGGAGTGTTAGTGAAAACTAGAGAGGGAGAGATATGAACAGTTGGCTTTGATAGATGAGAAGATGATGTGAGCCCTTTACCTTGTGCAATGTTATCAGAAACGAATTATAAGTGCATTCAACAAGAAAGTCAAGTTGAGAAGCCTAAAGGTGGGAGACCCAGTTTTGAAGAAGCTTAGCGAAGAAATTTCTGATCCTAGGTGCAAGATAAAGCCAAGATGGTCCAGAACCTTTGTTAACAAGAGGATCATGTTAGGAGGCGCTGTGCAGATTACTAATTTGGATGTAGAAGAGATGTTCCAACCGATCAACATGGATAGACTCTAAAAGTATAACCCTTGAAAAGAAAATGAAAGAAAAGAAAACCTGTAAGGTTGAAAACCCAAAAGGGTGGCCTCCGCAAAAGTTAGGGCAATGAAATCTTGCTAGGTTGAAAACCCGAAAGGGAAATTTAGGCAAAAATTAGGGGAAAAGACCATGGGCATGGTGAAATTCCCACAAGGATGGGCAAAAGTTACATGGCACAAAAAAAAGAAAATAAAGACAATAAACAAAGATATAAAATGACTGACTCTCTCATTGGTCAAATTAAAAAAAGACAAATTTATTTCATAAGGGATTTGGAACTTTCCAATTTTTTATTAATTTAAATGAAAAGACATGGAATCATAAAAAGTGTAGAAAAGTAAAATTTGGTTCATATTAAGGTAGTCATTCAGTCCTCTTCCTTTTGTTGGATTTCTTGTGATCATTTTCTTCCCTTTTGACTACTCTCATATCAGTGGATAACCAATTCTTGTATCCCAAAGTAGGATTGAGAAACTGAGGAAAGTGGATGTCTTTGTTCATTACCCTTTGAGGCCAAGTCTCTGTAAGCCTACCCAAGAGCCTTGCAATATGGGCTAATGTGTGGTAAGAGCCATTGTCACAAGGCACCCATTGACAATCAACAAATTTCCATGCAATGCGACATGCAGGATAATAAGAGCAATGATGAAGCCTAGCTAAGATGACATAGTTTTTATGAAACCCATAGCTAGTCATGGCCTTGATGTGCCACCATTCAACCACCCATTTGACATCCACAGGAGTGAGACGTTTCAAGAATTTAGCAAGTGCAACAGGTTCCATATCTTTACCATTGAGCTTGCAATCTCGATAGTGCTTCGGTTGATACTGATTGAATGGAACAAGTGGAGGATGAATCAACTTGAGCTTCTCATACAACCATACTTGAGGGAGAGAAAAAGAGAGCATGAGTGTTGAGTGGAAAAAGGATAGATAATAAAGAAAAAAGAAAAGAAAAAAAGAGAGACATATTCAAAAATGATATAAGAAGCCTCGATGGGTTGAAAATCGAAAGAAATCCATGCAAAAATTAGAGGAATCTTGCTAGGTTAAAGAAACCTAGGAAAAAATTAGGGATCATACCTGAAGGAGGAAAGGATTCCCCACAAAGAAAGTTGCTTCCCCCTTATGGATTGTATCCAAACCTTTAAGGGTCTCAACTAGGATAAGAGGCACGAGACTTCCATTCCTCAAATTCTGGACCACATGAAGGATTATAGAAAAAGCTTGCAAGGACAAAAATCGCTAAGATGATGGGAACGTTCTGCTCCCACTAAGGGTACAACCTTTTTGGTAAAATACTTGAAGACCATAGCAACATTCAGTTTCATGGACTTACACCACCTTTTGGCCATGGAAAGATGGACTCCTATGACTCAATGGGCAAGCTTAGAAAGATCCTCCTCGAGAGTAGGAAGGATAATGGAACCAAAGTTGCATTCATCCATGATTGCTCCAAACTCCTCTATGGTAAGACATAGCTCCATGTCATTGAATAGAAAGACATGACAAGTAGGGATACAGAATTCAGCTGCTGCATGCAAAAAAGGCTCATCAATTTTGATTTGAAGGATGTAAGAAGCACAAGAGAGACCGAGAGGGATTAGAGCATCCTTGAGGTTTGGATTAGGCTTGCTAACCCACAAAGAGACTTCCATTGGAGAGAATTCTACCATTGGAAACCCTGGGGACGTTTTTTGGGCTTTGGTCGCGTGTTTGAGAGGATTGGGAAGAACTTTGAAGCCTATATACAAGTGAGAAATTCGATTAGGGTTTCTTCTGCCTAACATGTGTATGCAGCCACTGAAGGAAAAATTCTGGTTTTGCATCTCATGCAAAACCCACAGCGGAAGCAACGAACAAGGATCTATTTCATTCATGATTGATAACGTGCACAATGTAAATTTCAGAATTTAAGAACAAGATAGCGTACCTTGGTGTGGAGAAATTCAAAACAAAGATTAGAAGCACTTGGGAACACTTTTAATCTTCACTCCAATTCCACTTTACGCCCAAGATGTGTGGTCTCTCAATCAGTTTTTCAAAGGGAGAATGAAAGTGTGTCTCACACTTTCTCACACACCGTTTCTTATTTTTTTCTAAACTCATCTAATAAAAATTCTGTATGTTTCTCCCTTTATAACTAACTGATTATCTAATTGGGTTGGCCTATTGGGCCTTTCCAATTGGGCTTTAGTGTGTGGTTTGGAGTGGGACCAAAAGGGACCAATAAGACACTAGCTCCAATGGGCTTTGGGCTTTTCCGTCAACTCTTGACAAGTCCAAAGTTACCATTAATTATATTTAATACCACTATATAAATATAATTGCACTCTAGGCCTTATTAATAAATTATATCCCAAAACTTTATTATACACGTAACCCCTTCATAAAATATTCGTAGTAACACAAAGTCATAAACGTAGACTGCCACTTTGTAAATTACTACATCTTATCCTTGAGTACCTGGTTTAATTCTTTAAAGTTATTCATTATATATTTATGAAATTCAATTTCATAAATATATACTTTAGTAATTTCTTACTAAAGTGGTTAGGCCTAACTCTCTGAATAACTGAAACCATTAAACTTATCTCAAGGGAATATTTTATATCTCCATCAAGAGACTATGAATTCCATCTTGAGAATATATGTTCCATCAACACTAAATGTGGCTGCCCAATATACTGAGGTTTTGACCGTCACTTCAAGTCTCACTCCTGATACATCAAAGCAACCTACACTTCATGATCAGGTCCATTATTCTCTCAGGATTAAGAGTTCATGCAAATAGAAGTCGTGAGATTTATTATTCATTTGACAGTCGTTAGGAGAATAATAAATCTCACAGCGGTCCTGTTCAATATGTTTTAACTCTTAAAACATATCAACATATCAACTAGAAGTCTCCACTTCCATGATCAAGACAAATCATCTTAGTTGACACGTTATAGTCTTCGCAGATGAAATGCCCAATTTCATCACCGACTACGAACTATAAATTCTAAGTTTACAAAGAACTTGTGATTTACATCTTCTGTGACTTTTCACATAAATCACATACAATGCATCTCATGGACTATATGATAATGTCTCATATTCATGTTACCATTATTTTAGATAATAATAAAATAACTTTATCAATCACAATATTAAGTCATACATCATGTCTTACATAATGTCATACATAATATCATACATAGCATCATACAATAGGATTTAAGGGCACTAATCCTAACAGCCACGTGCCCACGTACATAAGCATTAATGATGCGAATGTAGCCTCGAACTTGTGTACGCACCTTTGACCAAATTTGGGGATTTTGTTAAGTTATGATTCTCTTCTTGAAATCCACTCAAGTGAGCAAATTTTACATAGTCCCTGGGATGGTTGTGGACTTAAATCCTCAAGTTAGAGCATTCATTCATTGGGTAATTGCGAAAGGAAAGAAAAATGAAGAATAGGGCATGTTCAAGCACACATATCATATAAATTTTGTTCCCATGTTGCAAATAAGTACATTTTCCAAAATAAAAGCTAAAATATCAAGATGTTCTTAAATACAACTCAATGTCTCAAACATAATAAAAATGCATGAAAAAGGAATAAAGAAAAATAAAATTAAAAAGAGAAAGAAAAGGTGTTGCTGTGCTGTTGCTATGTAGGTACTCAATCTCTCCTAAAAAGTGTGGCCTTAGAGCCCTCACCCCCATCATCATCATGGCCTCCCCTTGTGCCACTACTATTGTCTCTTTAGAAATAGCCATTAGTGTTGTAGATGCTCTATGAGTAGACCTCTAGCTTGAGATTCCTAGCCAACAAGATTAGCTCCTCACACTTTGCAAGGGTGGATTGTAAATCCAAGACAAGATTTGTGTTAGAAAGAGAGAGGACATGACAAGAACAATAAAAGAATGAATAAAACATGAATAGAAAGAGGAAAAGGTTGAAGAACTTATATCTCGAGCTCCCTAGGCAATAGGATAGCCTATCATAATAGGGTTACGTGCAAGAGCATATTCCCTAGCAGCCCCATCTAGACCATAGGCATAAATTGAGTGTGAGGGAAGCACAGGGCTCACAAGGTTCCCACCAGCAAGTGCAGCATTAGCTAGAGAGACAACAAGCTCTTAAGATAGAAATGAGAATTTGAGGGACAAGTATGACAAAGAAACATGTGAACAAGGAAATGAGAAGAGACCAAGAGACATACCACTAGAACTACTCCGAAGGGAGGCATGAGCTGGCCCTCACTGAAAAGGTCAAAGTCCTTCTCCTCACCTAAAATCCCTTCGAGAGGTTGATCCCGTCCTTCCAAAGGTTAAGATCCTCACCAGTCATTCTCTCTAGGCTCATCCTTAGGCTCGAGCAGAAAGGCCACTTGCCTGCAAGGCACACGAACCTTAATCCAACTCCTTCTTGGATCTGGGACATGTGTGCAAAGGACCAACTGGCCCCCTCCTCCTTAACAGAGATGATGTGATCACTATCCCTCTAAGCCATCCATAAAATTTGATACATCAGAGAGAATAGAGAAATATATGAGAATACCAAAGCGAGAAAAAGGAAAGAGAGCCACTTGATTAGCCACAATCCCATCCAAATGGGCCCTCACAGAGTGGAAGTCCCTCAGGATCACATCAGCCTTATGGTAGACAAGTCCATAGGGGACGGCCCATTACTACAAGGAGAATGGTTTGCAAGAATAGATCAGATACAAGCATATTTTATAAATTACAAGTTAGGAACAGTTTGCAAACTATAAGTATAGTTTATAGATTGCAAGTTAGGAACAGTATGCAAGAAACAAGGTTGGAGAACACATGTTGATTTAAGTTGAGTAGGCATACAAGATACAAGAAAGAAAGAAATCTTACCTCCCATAACCCCTAATGACTAGCAAGTTGGAAGTAGACTTCCTGGCTCATGGCATCCATAATAGAGTACATGTAAAATAAACAAGTACTTCCCCAATTGACCTTCCTAACAACATTGAAGTCCCTGAAAACCTCCAACCATCGAAGCTTGATAGTTTGAACACCATTGACAAAGAGAGTGGCCCTATCATATAAAGCAAGAAAGCCCAAGCCATTGGGGCTCAATCCTCAGGTGTTGCTTAAGAATGGAACTCAAACTCCTTGGCAAGAACATAGTATCAAACAATCTTATTTGGTAAGAACGTCCTAACAACTCCATAGCAAGATCCCTTCAAGAAGAATTCCTAAGCTTAACAAAAGGACCGTAGGCCCTCAAACTTGTAAGCCTATGGAAGTCGTAGGGGGTTAGGGCCATCTCCCTACCAACAATATGGAAGGTGTGGGTGATGCCCCACCACCTCTCAACAAGGGCCATCACTGGGATCCTGTTGGCCGTAGCCTTGGACAAACGGGTGACAAAGGCCTCGAAGCTAGCAGCTTGGACCAATTCCCTAGTCTCAAGAAGAAGCCTATCATACCAAAGTCAAGTAGTAGCCATGGTATCTCAGTTAGTGCAGGGTGGAATGACTTGAAATGGATATAAACAAATGTATGAGAACCATATTAGGATAAATAAAGAGAGAGAAAAGTGTGAATGCATGAGTGGGCTTAACACTGTGTCTGCAGTTCTAGACATGCGTATGCATGCTTTCAGCCCTGCATACACATCTTGGAACCTACGTATGTAGGCTTTAAAAACAAGCATGCATACGCAGGCTTGAATCCAAAAATGTGTTCATTGTTGTTCTTCGGCCCCCTTGGATTAAAACCACTCTTAAACATGTTTCGACCCCTTTTCTAGCCTAGGGTTTTGTGTTTGGTTTGGGGTTTTTGTGTTCTTCCTTTCTTTTTTTTTGTGGTTTGGCTTCTTTTCATCCTGGGTTCTTTGTGATTTTCAAATATCTTGAATCCTTGACTTGGATGTGAGGAGCATATTGAGTGTGCATGGGCTCAAGAGCGACTGTCAAGTGCTGTTTGAGTGTGGCCGTGAGAGATATTGGTATCTTGGTGACCAGGTACTAGCTCAAGTTCAACATGTGTACCCTTCTGAGACAATTCCTGTACATCCTTGTCCCTCCATCCGGTTGGCAGACCTTTTGGCTAATGAAGAAATTGCTCGTGCTCGAGTCGGCCATGTTGTTTTGGGAACACCAGGAGACTATCTTGAATTTGTCTTGACTCAATTGTAGGGTTGTTTAGCTGGCATTCCTGTAACATTCATAACTTTCTTTCTTTCCAAATTCAATTTGCACCATGTCTTGCATCCTCCTCTTTTATTTTTATTTTTTTGTTTTAACTTCTATGAAAATATCTACATGTTGCACTTTTAGGCTTCATCCTCTGAAGAGAAGGAGAGCCCTCCTCCTAGCCATGCTGACTGCTCTTCTAGTTCTTTCATGGAGACATATCCTTATATTCCTACATGACAATACAAAGTAATGAACCCTGATGGGTCATATAGCTTTATGAATCTAGATCGGCCGGAGTATGCCCCAAATGTCCCTTGGAATGACCTAGTATATTTCTGAATCCCTTAATCATCTGTCTTCATTTTTGCTCATTGAGTTATTTCTAACCTTGTGGATTTGTGCTTTAGATCAGTGTTGATCTTATGGAAGAAAGCATGTTGTTGGGAAATTTAGACCCCGGTTGATAGAATTAACAAGTTTTAGACCTAAGTCATTAATTAGATTTATTATGAATAAACCTTGTTAAAACAAACTAACATCAATATCATGCAGCAAAAAAAATAAATAAGACAAGATATGATAACCTAGGAAAACCAATGAAACAAACTAGTTTCATAGTAAAAATCCTGGGGGGGAAACCTTCCCGAAAAGCAATCCACTATAATAAAGAGAAGTTTCAGATCTAGTACAAAACCTTTATCCCTAGATTTTACAATCCCCGTAGATGAACTTACAGTAGAAACCTACTACCGCTTCAGAACCTCTAAACTCTTCAATATATAAATGTCACCCTTTGATGCACAGATCCCAATACGTGACTAACTTCTTTGCATGAATCCTAGTACGTGACTAACTCACCAACTTGAGGAAGAAGAATGTTGCTTGCAAAGATCTTCACTTCATCAACAATGAAGATCAAGAAGCACTTGGTTACAAAACCCTAAGGCGTAAAGACGCAGTAGCTTCTTTCAGAGAGAATAAACACTCAGTTACCTTTTGCATATGTTCTCCTTATATTCTCTTATATGACTACCTTCAAAATAAGCCTTATATATGTCTAGGGTTGCGAGAAAAGAAATCCTACACATACATGTCAGCATGGACCGAAAATCAGATTTGAAAATTCTGATTTCGTAATTCTCGATAGATAGCTATTTGTCAATAGCTGTTGAGATCTCGATAGATATCTATCTATCGAGAGCTGTCGAGACTCATTAAACCTCAATAGATAGCTATCTGTCAGCAGCTGTCGAGCTATCTGTACAGCTTTAATGAACAGCTTCTCTTCACTTGTTTCTTGGTCCGATCTTCATGGCTTTAATACTAGACTTGAACAACATGTTTCTTGAAGTACTAAACCCATCCTAAATCTACCCAATTACAAGTAAAGTGCGTTTTGTCAAAGGATTACTCAATTACATAAAATATGTCCTTAAAAATCTCCCCCTTTAGCAATCCATGACAAAACCACAACAAACAAATGAACATATGAGAGAAGTTATAAATCACTCAACTCATACTCACTTGTTGAATACAATAAAATCTATACTAACACAAACTCTTGAAAAACTTTGCAAGAAAAGAGTTCATGGCAAGGAAGGAGTTCATGGCAAGGAAGACTTTGACAACCTATATTTTTGAAATACTTTAAACAAAACTCATCAAGGCATCTTAATGTAAGACAGAAATAAAATATTGCATACAAATAAAGAAACATGTGTATAAAGAGAGAAAAGAAACAATACATGTAGAGGTAGGTGAAGAAACCATACATCATCACACACACACACACACACACACACACACACACACACACACACATATATCAAGGATAAACACAATATATGTAAACATGGTCACAAGACCGGTGTATAGGAAGAAGAAGCTAAAAGAAGCTCTTATAACAATAAGGAGGTAAACACTCCCCTTAACAAGATAAAACATAACTCCTCCTTAAAAGGCATGTATTTCTCCCCTTAACATGTCGAATCTTAAAAAGAAACCACACATTCTCCACGATTTCTCCCCCTTTTCGTCATGATTGACAAAGGGTACAAGAAGCTAGAAAGCTTCACCATAGAAATTTAAAGATGGTCAAGGGGGCACGATGAATTTATATAAATGCATGAATGTAATGAAACAAGATGTTATGGATGACAAGATAAAAGAAAGATGCAAAACATGTGAAAAAATAATGCATGCAAAAGGATCTCGACAGATCGAGAAGCTATCGAGTATTTATTGAGTAGAAGCCAACCTCGATGGATTGACCAGTTATCGAGCAGCTATTAAGTAGACAGAAAGTTTCTCGATGGATCGAGAATCTGTCAAGAAGCTATTGAGAATGCGATAAAAAGAAGCTGAAGGGCTCGATAGATGGCCTAGCTATCGAGAGGTGTCGAGGAGCTGTTGAGATTGCTTAAAAATAGTTTTTCAAGAAGAGAAAAACACAGACATGAATGAAATCAAACATGCAACTCAACCAAGGATCCAAAAAATATTTTGAGCTCTTAAAAATATCTCTCAATCAAGAAAAATGTCAAGCTTTTGATCCAAAACACACACACACACACACTAAACAAGTCTAACCAATTTTATATTTTAAAAACAAGTTAAAATAGTTTAGTGAGCATACATTAACACAAGTAAACCTTGTGATGGCCAAATCACATTGTACTTGCACATGTATCAAGAGTAGCAAAGACTATTGTGTGTTGTGTGTGAAGACATCGCAAGATTGCATAAGTGTCTCTATGTTATGACGATTTGAGATACGAGTAAATCAATTTAACTCACACACGATCATAACTGCTTGATGAGAACTATCACCTTTGAGGTACATCCTATAATTCCCACATCTCCTAGAATACACGCTTGCAATCATGTTTTAAAGCATTTTGTTTCTTTTGCTTTAATTTTTCTTTGCATATTTTTCTTTTATTAAGCGTAGCATGCATGGGCATACAAGAGAGAGAAAAGAAATACCCAATTTTGTTAAGTTTTTTGACATTGCACTTTTGCTATGCCGAAGCATACTGATGTCATTTCATGATTGGTGGGTAACAGTGGTGAGATGGTTATTTATGCCTTTCTCTTAGGATTTTTTAGTCATTCTCGTCAAAAAGAGTGATACGAGTGTTAAGTACAAGAGATAACTTAACCTTACTCATCACAAACACGAGGCACAAAGCTCACTTGCTTAGTTATGCATAGAGATGCTCATTTAAGCTACAAGAGATACAAAGTTTAGAAAATTTTGTTTCATTGGCCATTCAAGGTACACAAGTACCAATGTACACAAACACATGATTTTTGTATTTTTTCCCTTTTTTATTTTGAAAACAAAACAAAATAAAAACTAAACAACCAAACAAAAACAGACAAACAACATGAAAACATGAAAGAAAGATGTAAATGCATGAAAGCATGATTCCAAAAACAGATAAGAAATCAAGCAAGAAAGTCCTACTTTAGATAGAAAGAATTAAAGCAGAGGATAACAGAAAAGAAAATTAAGTCTTAGGCTCCTTTCTCACCCACACAGCACGAGTCTTTGGCTGTGAAGATGAAAAGGCATGTGCCCTAGTATGTCTACCAAAGGACATAGAAGAATTAGAATTCTTCTGAAATTTAGTTAAAATGCTCAAGACTTTTAATAACTCTCCAAACAAAGGTATAGGTCATTGAGAGGAAACTTGTGATTGTTTAAACACTTGCTTTTGATGATACAACTTAAAGTAATTAGGACGAATGTGTCTAGAAACACCACAATGGTGACAAACATGAGGTTTAACAAAGGATTTAGAATTAGCCAAATCAGTTTTGGATTTCATATCTTTATCACCTTTCTCAGATTGGGGCACAATGACAGTCCTTGATCCAGAAGTCGTGGAAGAGGTGAGGTCGGAGGAAACAATATATCCTAAGCCAGTCTTATCAGAACTAGGCTTTTGAGCACTCAATACCTCATAAAACTTTGCACTAGACATCCTCTCTAATTGAGTTCTAGCTTAACTAAGCTCAACTTTGAGATTCTTGACCTTCTCTTCTTATGAGGTGTTCTCCACAACAAGAGTCTCAACTAACCTTGTAGTCTCATATATTTTGACTAACATATCAACTTTTCGAATTTTAACCTTATTAAGCTCTTTTCTACAAAGATGAGAAGTCTTTTTAGATTTATGAATTCAGTGCATAGCTTATCATAAGATTCCTGAAGGGTCAACTTGGCTACTTCATCATTAGAAGAATCCTCACTGTCACTAGCACTCTCCACAATCACCTTATCAGTTGAGGCAACAAAGGTCATAACGTGACCATGTTTATCCACATACTCATCAGAAGAGTCATTCTCAGTATCACTCCAAGTAGCAATCAACCATTTATCTTTTGACTTCTTGGTCTTTTCCTTCATAAGGTAGTTTGGGCACTCTATCCTTATATGACCATAACCTTTGCACTCATGGCATTGGATAAGGGGTTTCTCATTCTTACCCTTCCTTAAGGATTTAGATTTCGTAGGAGGTTTGCCTTTATCCTTTTTCCTAAATTGAAGAAGCTTGATAATCTCATCAGTTATGAAGGTAAGATCCTCATCATCATCTTCATCTTCACTTTCATCTTCATCTTCACTTTCATCTTCATCTTCAAAGTCCTCAATCTCTTCCTCTATACCCTTAAGAGCCAAGTTTTTGCTCTTTCCACCTTTTCCCATTGAGCCTAATCCCATCTCATAGGTTCGAAGGTTCCCTACAAGCTCAGTCAAAGGAATTTTATCAATGTCCTTCACTTCTTTAATGACAGTAATATTGGCATGGAATCTTTCAGGTAAGGACCTAAGGATTTTTATAACAATTATGGATTCTGCTATAGATTCTCCAAGGTTGAAGGCAGAATTCACAATATCCTTAAGTTTAGCATAGAACTCATCAAAGGTATCATCCTCCTCCGTCTTTATTTCTTCAAAATTACTAGTGAGTTGTTAAAGCTTCATAGTCTTTACTGCTTTGGTACCTTCATAGGTGGTCTCAAGAATGGTCCATGCTTCCTTGGCAACTTCTGTGAATGATATTTTCTTAAATTCCTCATTGGTCACCCCACAAAACAAAGCATTCAAAGACCTACTGTTAAAATTTGCCACTTTGATTGTTGCTTCATCTCAATCCATTGACGCTTCCTTTGGCTTAATCCAGCTAACTTCAACAACTTGTTATACTTGTTCACCTAGAGCCTGCAAAAAAACTTTCATACGAATTTTCCAGTACGCATAATTAGTGCCATTAAATAAAAGACGAATCAAAAGAGATTATCCATGATCCATGATAATAGGGGTCAAGGATCACACTTAGGAAATTAATCTAATCAGAGTGTACTCACTCTAATATCACTTGTTGGAAAATTTAGACCCCGGTTGATAGAATTAACAAGTTTTAGACCTAAGTTGTTAATTAGAATTATTATGAATAAACCTTGTTAAAACAAACTAACATCAATATCATGTCAATATCATGCAGCAGAAAAAATAAATAAGACTAGATATGATGACCCAAGAAAACCAATGAAACAAACTAGTTTCACAATAAAAAACCTGGGGGGAAACCTTCTCGAAAAGTAATCAACTATAATAAAGAGAAGTTTCAAATCTAGTACAAAACCTTTGTCCCTAGATTCTACAATCCCCGTAGATGAACTTACAGTAAAAACCTTCTACCGCTTCAGAACCTCTAAACTCTTCAATATATGAATGCCACCCTTTGATGCACGGATCCTAGTACGTGACTAATTTCTTTGCACGAATCCCAGTACGTGACTAACTTCTTTGCACGAATTTCAGTACGTAACTAACTTCTTTGCACAAATCCCAGTATGTGACTTACTCACCAACTTGAGGAAAAAGAATGTTAGCTGCAAAATTCTTTATTTCATCAACAATGAAGATCAAGAAATACTTGGTTACAAAACCCTAAGGCGCAAAGACGTAGTAGCTTCTTTCAGAGAGAATAAGCACTCGGTCACCTTTTGCATATGTTCTCTTAATATTCTCTTATATGACAGCCTTCAAAATAAGCCTTATATATGTCTAGGGTTGTGAGAAAAGAAACTCAACACATACATGTCAGCATGGGCCGAAAATCAGATCTGAAAATTCTGATTTCGTAATTCTCGATAGATAGATATTTGTCAACAGCTGTCGAGACCTCGATAGATATCCATCTGTCGAGAGCTGTTAAGACTTATTAAACCTCGATAGATAGCTATCTGTCAACAACTGTCGAGCTATCTGTCCAGCTTTAATGAACAACTCTCTTCGTCCAATCTTCATGGCTTTAATATCAGACTTGAAAAACATGTTTCTTGAAGTACTAAACCCATCCTAGATCTATCCAATTACAAGTAAAGTGCGTTTTGTCAAAAGATTAGCCAATTACATAAAATATATCCTTAACACATACGGATGATTAGAGGTTTGCAGTTGCTGGCACGCACTCAATCTTCTCAATATGTGCTCAATGAAATGAATTGGGTAAAAGATGATGCTTCCTTAATGCTTTTTGTTTGAACTCTATGGTAATGGATTTAATACTTGACTCTGTTGATATTTCAGAATAACCGAATGGCAATGGCTGATGCAAACACAAGATCCTTAGAGGAGCGAATAAGAAATCTTGAACTTCAGAACTGGCAACAAGTTTCTCAGTTTTATGCAAGTCAGGAAGGAGCCACTGAGGGTGGCTCTTCTAGGGGTGGGTCTAGGAGATCTTCCTGTAGGCGAACCCGAAGTCCGAATGATGCTTGAATTTTATTTTAATTTTCCTGCAAAGATAACAAAAAGTACTCCTTAGACAATTTGTATTAATTTATGCTCTTAGCTCTTTATCTATGGATTGCTTTTTATCTTGCTGAAACTTAGATGAGACAAGTTTAATATTCACTTGATGAAGTTCTGTGGTAAACAATTTGAACTTATCTGACCACTTCTGATGTGATTTGTCCTTACCTAAATGAGGCACAGCCGAATGCCCCTAGTTTGAAAACTTATGCATGATGACCTTTTATTTAATAAATATATACTTTAGTAACTTTTTACTAAATTAGTTAGGCCAACATTCTGAATAATCAAACCCATTAAACTTATCTCAAAGGAATATTTCATATCTCTGTTAAGAGATTATGAATTCCATCTTGAGAATATATGTTCCTTCATCATTAAATGTGGCTGCCCAACATATTGAGGTTTTGATCGTGACTTTAGATCTCACTCCTGATATATCAAAGAAACCTACACTTCATGATCAGATTCATTATTTTCTCAGGATTGAAAGTTGATGTAAATAGAAGTCGTGAGAGTCATTATTCATTTAACAGTCGTGAGTAGAATAATAAATCTGACAGCGGCCCAATTCAATATGTCTTACCATTTAAAACATATTAACATATCAACTAGAAGTCTCCACTTTCATGATCAAGACAAATCATATTCGTTGATATGATATAGTCTTCGCGGATGAAATACCCAATTTCATCACTGACTACAAACTAAAATTCTGAGTTTACAAAGAACTTGTGGTTTATATCTTCTGTGACTAAATCACATACTATGCATCTCATGGACTATATGATAATGTTCAAATATTCATGTTACCATTGTTTTAGATAATAATAAAACAATTTTATCAATCACAACATAATATCATACATAATGTCATACATAGCATCATATAATAGGATTTAAGGGCACTAATCCTAACAGAAGAAGACTATGGATGGAAGGTATAGAGGTATAGATAAACCATGACAAGATCTTACTCTGAATACTCTACCATTCTTCTAGGTATGCTTCATAATCATCCTTTATAATAGTAGTCTTGGAGACATCAGCATTAGTTTTGGCTTTGGACTTAGGTATTGGTACTGGCTTGGTAATCGAACCAGTTACACACCCTCATAGTTTATGACCATTGAGAATGATAGTCATATTTTGAGACCATGCGTGATAGCTAGTAGGACCATGCAAGATAATGGTGATAGGACGTATAATATCTCGTTCGTTTTGTTGAGCCATAATGAAAAAAATGGCCAAAAAGAGGGATTTAAAAACCTTAAACGAATAATTAGAACCCAAAATCAGAATCAACATGAAAAATTGAGCAAGATAGGCCCTGTTGAAAAATTTTGAATTCGGTCAACGACGATAGTCAAAATCAACGACAACGTATGCTGACGTCACAATGATGACCCGTGCTAACGTCACTTGGGTTGACGTGGTAGATCTGAAGTGATTGGCACATGGGGCATGTGATGACAGGTCTGGCATGTGAGAATGCGTAAAGAAGGTTGATGGCACATGACAGTGCATAGGCGCGTGTTTTTGCAAGACCAAATCTTTAGGTGGCGCATGGGAGCATGTGGAATGCCAAATAAAACTGATTTTGGTTGGGTTTTACTTGGGATTGTCCGATCTATCAATCTATGCCTTTGGGCTAGCAGTTTGATGAAAAGAAGGACTGGATTCGAGATTTGTAGAGGCTATGGGTTTGACGGCGGTAACTCGCTTCTGATAGTGGGTATTGGGTGAAGGTGAGGGCAGTGGAAAGATGCCGAAGAAGCCCACAAGTAGAAAGTTAGAGCATTGACTTTGATACCATGTTAAGAATATAAAGTGAGAGAGAGAAAGATTGAATAGTCTGTATACTGATATATATTTTGTGTGTATAACATTGTACAATAGAGAATCTTATATAGACTAATTATGTGTGAAGTACAAATAATATAAGTATACTACAAGTACAGTATACTAGGCTAAGCCTGATGGGCTAGGCTTGACTTAGCTATATACTAACAAACTCATTATTGTTAATGCTCCAAAGAGTGGTCTAGCTTGGGGCACTTTTCTTTGGATTAGAGTTGATATTGATATCACAAAACTTCTTATGCATGGAAAAATGATATAAATTGAAGATCTTGATGTAGGTTAGGTCCTTTTTAAACATGAGAGATTGCCATTTTTTGTTATCATTGCGGTGTTCTTGGTCACCATGATCAGGAAATGTCTAGGAATGGCAACGGGTCGGGTTCGGGCCGGGTTTTTGCATACCCGGACCCGACCCGCGGGCCAAGACCTGAAACTCGGACCCGGCCCGAATAATAATCGGGTTTTTTTCTCGGGGCCCAGACCCGCCCCGCCGGGCCCCGTTTAACTTATTAGGCCCAAATTTAGCCCAACCAAAAAAAAAAAAATTTGAAGCCCATTAAATTTTTTTTCCTAAATTCAAGCCCATTCAAGTCATTTAACATGGCCCAAATGCCAAAATTTGCCCTGTTATATGGTAGCCAAATCATTTACCTCCATTTATATCATTATATGGCACCCAAAATCATCTTATATGGCAATAAATTACTTAAAAAGCTACAAAATAAATCTCACAAATCTAAGAAATTACAAAATGTCTTATCCTCCACAAATCAACAAATTAAAAAGACTAAGAAATTGCAAATGGTTTAGAATAATTACAAACCAACAAATTAATCTAACAAGTCTAAGAAATTAAAATGGCTACTAAATTATTACAAAATGTTTAATCGTCCACAGCGTGACACAACTCCCTTCCTCTTCATTAGGCTCCTTATCATCAAGAATTGTTTGAAAATCACAATCACCGAGACATAGTTGAAGAACCTACAACAACAAGGAATTAAAAAATGGAATAAACTTCATCAATTTGTAACAAGCAAATATAAAAATACAATTTTGATTTTATAAATAAAAATTAGACAATTACTAACCGATTGATTTCACTCCATAACCAATTCGAGCACACATCATTGCCTCTATAGTCTTGGGATGTAGCCTACTACGGTGTGGACTTAAAAGCCTCCCACTAGTGCTAAATGCAGATCGAAGCAACAGTTGTGACAAGAATGGCTAAAATGTCTCTTGCAATCCTTTGTAAAGTAGGATACTTGAGACCATTACTTTTCCACCATCCCAAAATATCAAAATCTTCACTTCTCTTCAACACTCCCTCATCAATGAAATAATCAAATTCCATTCTAGCACTCCCATGTTTCTTTGAACTATTGTTCACAAACAAATCAAAACATGACATTGACCCACTCAACCTAAACTTCATTTGAGCCGCAGGGCTTGAAAGCACTACTTGCAGGAATATGAGAACTTCCTTCATTATTTGCAGGGGACTCATCTAGATCTCCATACTCATCAAGCAAATCATAACAAAGATTCTTTATTTTTTCAATCTCCAAATTTGAATTATCACCATAAATGTTAGGATAATAAAACTCCAATAACTTCATCTTATATCTTGGATCTAAGATAGCAGCAACAGCCATAACAACACTAACATTAGCCCAATAAGAATTAAATTTAGCAAGCATGCTTTCTGCCATTGTAGCTATCATCTCATTTGAAGACAAACTCCATTCATTCAATGCAATTTTCAACTCACACACCAAAGTAAAATACATATTAGTTGTGGGGTACTTACGACCTGAAAAAAACTCAGTCACACTATGAAACAACTCCAACTTCCCACAAATATCTTTAGCTAACTCCCAATCATGATCATATGGCAAAGAAGAATAAGATGTTTCACGTTTAGCCAAACGAGGAAAAACATCTTTATAAATCAATGCAGTAGAAAGCATTAAGTAAGTTGAATTCCAACGAGTTTTACAATCTAAGACTAACTCTTTGGTGCATTGAACACACAATTGTCGTGCATTTTCTTCAAATTTTTGCCTCCTTTTTGGTGATCCAGTCCAATAAATCACACTATCACGAATCCTTTCAATACCATCACCAATAAGAGACAATCCATCTTGAACAATTAAATTCAAAATATGTGCAGCACATCTCATATGCAACATAGACCCACCCAACATGAGAGAACTAGTATCAAGCTTATTCAAGAGAAGTCTTATCATAGCATCATTAGTACTACAATTATCAACGGTTATTGTAGACAACTTCCTATCAATATTCCACTCTAAAAAGCAATCACCAAGGACATTAGCAAGGACATCTTTTGTGTGTGGAGAAGGAACATAAACAAACCTAAAAAAATAATAGGAATAATTATAACATAACTCAATAAACATTCTAAATGTAAAGTCTTTAACATTCAATTTATAGATAAAAAAAATTACCTTAAAACCCGGCTTTGCAACGTCCAAGTATGATCAATAAAATGAGCGGTAATGACCATAAACCCTCTCTTTTTGTTACTTGAAGTCCACATATCAGTTGTAATTGCCATCCTACTTCCATTCTTGTCCGTCATCTTCAAAGCTTTCTCCCTCTCATTATCATAGATTTTAAGAATGTCACTCTTCAAAGTATTTCTTGTGACAAGTTTAAACAACGGTTGAAGAGAAACCACAAATTCTCTAAATCCAATGTGGTCAACTATTGAAAGGGGGTATTCATGTAGGATGACCATACGAGCAAGATTATTCCTCACTTTGCCTTGATCAAATTGATAAGAATTTAAACTCATAGTTCCATCCACCTTATTTTGTTGTTTAATTAACACTTGTTGTCGCATATCCCTTATATCTTTAAACTTCAACCGTGGACATCTTGCTAAATGATTACGTAAATGGGTTGTACCTTGGCTAGAATCACCCAAATAAAGTTTGCTACAATGATGACATTGGGCTTTAATTTTTCCATCAACTTTCTTCCTTGTAAAATGATCCCAAACATCTGAGGTAGTCTTTCTTTTTCTAGTTGTATCCAACTCCAAGCCCTCATTTGTAGGCTCTCGCTCTCGCTCTCCCTCTCCCTCTCCCTCTCCCTCTCCTCCTCCCCCTTCTTGTTCCTCTAACTCTAAGTCTTCTCCTAAGTCCACCGTTGGGGATTTTGGACTCCTAATTGGTTCAAAAGTTTAGGAATTAGAATCACAACAAATATACTTAAATTTATTATGTGACATACTCATTGATTAATACGCACAAATTCATAAATACACCGATTCACAAATTCTATCAACCCAAATATAATTAAACATAATTAACTACAAATTCCAAACGCTTACTCGTTGTTTAATGGGCATAAAGGTGATGGTGATCCTGAGGGTGAGCTGCCAGGCGACAATGGTGAGGGTGAACGTGAAAATGGTGAAGAAGGCCGCATAGCTGGCAAAGGAAAACGTTCGGTTCTCAAGGGAGAGCCACTTGGCGAGGAAGAACTAGATTTGTTTCTCAAGGGAGAGCCGCTTGGCGAGGAAGAACTAGATTTGTTTGTGTTTTCCATCTCCGTTTTAGGCTCTGCATTCACAACAAACACAAAATCATGTGACATGAATTACTTGATAGACTAATAATTTTGAAGTGATTTTTTATAGGGTCATATGTGTAGCAGTGTAATTATATGATATAATTATCAATTGGAATCAGTAAGCAAAAAATTATCAATTGGGATTTTTTTTTCTTAAAGACATTTGAAACAAGGATTAATCAGAAGAAAGAAGGTAGGGTCAGTTTAATTTCATAGGAAATCCTTAAGGTCATGATATATTAAGTTTAATTTCATAGGAAATCCATAAGGTCATGATATATTAAGAAATTGGCTGTTTTTCGAATATGTTTAGGATATTTTAAGGGACATGGAGTTGCTAATTGATTGGTATATTCTCGGTTTCATTTTCTTTGCTGATAGAAGAAAATAAACATTTTGATGCCATGTCCAGCAACCAAACATTAAAAATACAATGCCAATAATCACATCAAACAAACATATATCAAATCTATCAGCAAACAAACATATAAATATTTTGATGCCATGTCCAGCAGCCAAACAAACATATATTTTGATGCCTGAAGTTAATTCGTCAACATAGCAAAATACAATGCCAATAATCACATCAAACAAACATATATTGATGCCATGTCCAGCAGCCAAACATTAAAAATTATTGTGATGAATTGAAACTTAATATCAAATCTTTTAATTAATAAATCGCATTTATATCTATGATTTTCTCAACAAAAACACGTCAAAATTAAAATTCAATCACTCCCAAATCAAAACAAGTCCAAATGAAACCCAAAAAGCTAATCAGATCAAAACTATAAAATAAATATTCAAAACCCAATTCCAAAATCCAATCTTTTTTCCCTGTTCTGAAAAATTTCCCCAACAACCACAACCCAGATCATAAACAATAATCACAAACCAAAACATGACAAAATTGAACAAAACTAAATCAAACCCAGCTGAGCTTTTCAAAAGGCAAAAACAATCATTACCTCAAATCTGTGTTGAGGCAAGGCGAGGCGAGGCGGCGAAGCGAGGCGAGGCGAGGCTGCGAGGCGAGGCCGCGAGGCTGCGAGGTGAGGCCGCGAGGCTGCGAGGCGAGGCGAGGCCGCGAGGCGAGGCGAGGCAAGAGCTGCGGCTGGCTGTGAGTGTGAGAGAGGCGAGGCGAGGGCTGTGTGCTGAGGCAAGAGGGCGGCTGGCTGTGAGTGTGAGAGAGGCGAGAGGGCAGGGGCGTAGGGCTGAGTGTGAGAGGCGGCTGGTGTGAGTGTGAGAGAGTAGAGACTTAGGGTTTCCATACAAAATCAGAAAAAAAAAATATATATAAGGGGTATTTTAGTAATTTCATATACCGGGTATTTATCCGGGTATTTATCCGGGTCGGGTTCCGGGTCGGGTCTGGATTTTTTTTGATAAAACCCGGACCCGCTTCGGGTTTTTTTTTTTTTAAATCCATACCCGACCCTATTCTTTATCGGACCGGGTAAAACCCGGCCCATTAGGGTCGGGCTAGACCGGGTATCCGCAGGTCGGATTTAAATTGCCATCCCTAGAAATGTCCTCAGTTGAAAATTTGATGTTTTTCATCTTATGATGATGAGTTTCAGTTTGGACCTTGGTGTTGACACCTGGTTTGAAACGGAAAAAACCGTCAGGCCTTCGTCTAACCACCCACCATGGTGACACTCCTGCATACGTGGGGCTCGTTGGAGGCCCGTCTCGAAAGAGCAGTGCGATTTTGAGCGGAGCTTCAGGTGCTCCTCTCTCTCTCTCTCGGTGGAGGAAAGGTATTTTTCTACCTTTGGAGGTATGGCAGGAATCTTGGCCAATTTTTAAGTAATTACCAAAGGTAAGTGAAGTTGCCACCAATTATTGGGTTTTTCTAAGGTGTGATTGGTCACCTATTTCTAGTTGATTTTATTACCAATCCTAGGCTAAGAAAAATGGCATTTTTTCCTAATCTAATGTGGATGGCAAAAAATCTTGATTCTTAAGTTCAAAAGTTTGGTTACGTGAGGGGAAGGTGTTAGGCACCCCACAACACCTGTTCAAGGACAGTCTTTTGTTTTGATAAAACCTTAATTTTCAGAGATTGACAGTAAAAAACATGATTTTGGCATTGGCTTTCGAGGCTTTGCATGCATGGGGGGCTTTGAGGTTTGGCTTTTGAATGGGTGTGGTCCCAATCTATGCTTTCCTAAGGCATTAGGGCAAAGTACCGGATTTCCACGGTGAAAATCCGGCGACATGTCTCCTTACTTTTGCAGCAGAAATTAGGCATCACTTTGCCTTAGGTGACATGGACTGTGACAATCACACCGGAAGGGGCAAGCAAGTATATATATACATACATCATAAACAATGCTAGCACACAGAGCAGGAAAGTAAATGCCTACATCCCTAGAGCATGACCCAAAATATAGGTGTAGGAAAGTAAACAGGGGTCGCCATACTCTAGAGATAAGGGCGAATGGTACATGGCATGATATACCTAATACAACCCATCTAAGAGAGAAACGAGGGACGAAGGAAGGGGGTTTAAAATAGTACATAACCAAATAGGAGAGGCTAGACCCCTAAACCTATTGAACATAGCCGCTTGGCTCATATTTACATGCTTGCATCTGCGCTCTTTTTGCTTGCGCCTGGCAGATGATGCCCTAGCTCCATGCGTCCTCGCTCCATGTGTCTATATGCAAAGGCAAAGACAAGAAACCAGCAGACAAGCAATGGAAAGAAAAGATGCAAAGAGCATATGAAAGAGGCATAAAGCAGATAAGCATGATAGACATGGCAAGCAAAGAAACAAGAAAGCAAGCAAACAAGCAAGAAAGAAAACAAAAGGTGGTGTCTGCGAGGGTCAAATGTATGTTTGGATCAAATGTCCATAACTTCATTGTGTTGGAGCATGGACGACACACTATCATGTAAGACTCATGCATGGACATATGAGCAAGCGTGTAAAGATGCATAGAAAGCCAACGGGTGGCACATGTTGGAAAAATACATGTTTGTATTGCATACAAAACATACACAGCGGAAAATTGACGAATTTACTTCATTCGCAATTGATAACATGTACTATGTAAGTTTCAGAATTTAAGAACAAGAAAGTGTACCTTGGTGTAGCGAAGTTCAAAAAAAAAAAACTAAAAGTACTTGGGAACACTTTTAATCTTCACTCCAATTCCACTTAATGCCTAAGAAGTGTGATCTCTCAATCAGTTTCCAATGAGAGAATAAGAGAGTGTCCAACACTCACATACAAACCATTTCATTCCTAGTATAATCTTAATGAAAACACTTATGAAAAGACTTATAAAATTCTGTATGTTTCTCGCCTTATATATAACTGATTATCTACTTGGGCTAGCCTTTTGGGCCATTCCAATTGGGCTCTAGTATGGAGTTGGACCAAAAGGGAACAAATAAAACTCTAGCTTCAATGGGCCTTGGGCTTTTCTATCAACTCTTGACAAGTCCAAGGTTATCATTAATTATATTTAATACCACTATATGAATATAATTGCATTCTAGGCCTTCTTAATAAATTATATCTCAAGACTTTATTATACATGCAACCCCTTTATTAAAATATTAGTAGTAATATAAAATCATGAATATAGACTGCCACTTTGAAAATTACTACATCTTAATCCTTGAGTTCCCAGTTTAATTCTTTTATGTTATTCATCATATATTTATGAAATCCAATTTCATAAATATATACTTTAGTAACTTCTTATTAAAGTGGTTGGGCCCAACACTCTGAATAACCAAACCCATTAAATTTATCTCAAGGAATATTTTATATCTCCGTTAAGAGATTATGAATTCCATCTTGAGAATATATGTTTCATCAACACTAAATGCGGCTGCCCAACATACTGAGGTTTTGATCATGACTTATAGATCTCACTCTTGATATATCAAAGCAACCTACACCTCATGATCAGGTCCATTATTCTCTCAGGATTTAGAGTTTATGTAAATAGAAGTCGTGAGATTTATTATTCATTTGACAGTCGTTAGGAGAATAATAAATCTCACAGCGGTCCAGTTCAATACGTCTTAACTCTTAAAACATATCAACATATCAACTAGAAGTCTCCACTTCCATGATCAAAACAAATCATCTTAGTTGATATGTTATAGTCTTCGCAGATGAAACGCCCAATTTCATCACCAACTATGAACTAAAATTCTGAGTTTACAAAGAACTTGTGATTTATATTTTCTATGACATTTCATATAAATCACATACTACGCATCTCATGGATTAAGATAATGTCTCATTAGTTTATTCATAGATAGTCTCATATAATTAAACAATTTAATTATTTATGACATGCCAATAAATTGGATTTTAGGGCATAAACCCCAACAACACAAACAAGTATGGTAAGCATAGCATCACGTGGAGTAGAAAAGGGAAGGGTACGCACAGAACAACCCAGCATCCGGAGATGCCTCCCAAATGGTTACATCCGAACAAGGCCTCATGGGCGTCGGATGTAACCAAACAAGATCAAGCTTGCGAGGGGCATCAAGCATGGAAAAGCCTAGAACAAGAGAGGCTAGCACAAGTATAAAGCATAGAAGCAAGAAAGCATAGACATGCAAGTAGGATGATCCAAACCCTTTGATATGGGCCTTGGTGTATGGACGATGACAAAGACCATAGGGTCTAGATCAAGTCCTAACCATTAGGCCACAACACAAGAAAATGCGATACAAGGAACAAAAAGGCTACAATAGCACATGGCATGACAAACAAGGTTTAGGACTAAGCACATAAGCATGGTGTGAAGAGCGCAAGCACATAGATGATGGCATAAAGAAAGTAGAGAACATCGGTCTAAGCATGTCAACACACCGATCTACACATATAAGCATGGAAAAGTGCATGAAGGCATGTGAATATACATCTAAGCATGTGGATGTAAGCATAAAAGCATGGAAGAACACAAAACCCTGCATACAAGCATATAACAACGTAGATCTAGACATATAGGCATAGAAACACACATGTAAACATGTAGATCTAAGCAAGGCATAGCCAGAGACATGATATCAGGCATGTGAACATGTAGATCTAAAAAACAAAATGTGGGAAAGAAAAGATCTAAGCATCTAAAGCATGACATAAAGCATAAGACATGAAGAAAAGGCAAATAACACATGAACAACATGGAAACATATGGAAATAAGCTAAAAAGCATGCTAAAAGCAAGATAAAGCAAGAAACATGCTGGATAAAATAACAACTCATATTATTAAGGTAAAAAGAGCAAGATAAATGCTAGAAAAAGATTTAGAAAGTTAGGGGGTGTGGATAGTAGCTAAAAAGCCTACATTCACACCCCTAAACCCCAAATCCAAAGTGTAGAACCGAGGAGAAGAAGATTGGGTATAAGAACAATACCTTGTATTTTTGGTGAAGAAGGAAGAATCAAGAGGCTTTGATGTGTTTTTTGTGTTTGGAAGAGAGGAGAAAAGCCTAGAAATTGCCTAGGCAGAGAGTTCGTACCCAAAGAGGCAGCCTGCAAACCTCATCAGATTGGGTTGATCTTGACACCTTTGGAAAGATCTTGACTTCCTGTTTCTAAAAATGTATGGAACTTGAAAATCCAACAGTCGAATCAAAAGTTATGGCTCCTGGAAGTTAGATGTGCATCGATCGATGCGTTAGCTCGGTTTTCATGATATCTCGGCCGTTCTAACTCTGATTTTGATCCATGAATAGTCATTGGACTGAGAATTTGATAATCTTTGCAATTATTTTGGTTTTAACCCATCTTGACGGCTAAATCAAAATTAGGGTTTCTAAGCCCACTAGGGGTCATCTCCGGGTTAAACCTAGTCAAACTTGGTCAAAGTTGCCAAAATTCTCCGAAAAGCTCGAGTTTGAAGTACAACTCTAGATGCCACTTTTAAAAGGGTTACTGATGTATGCAAGAAATAGTGCCTCTAGTTAGGACTTACATGCATAGTTCTAGGAAATCGCTTTTGAGAGGGCTGTAGACATATGTGAGAAGCAATGCCTTTGGTAGGGCTTACATGCATAACCCAAGGAAATCACCTTTAAGAGGACTAATGTATCACCATAGAAAATCCACCTTTGAGAGGGTTGTTGACGTGTATGAAAAAAAATGCCTCTGGGTAGGACTTACATGCATAACTCTAGAAAATCTCCTTTGAGAGGGTTGTTGAGGTATATGAAAAACAATGCCTCTGGTTAGGACTTACATGCATAACTCTAGAAATCACCTTTGAGAGGGCTGTAGACATATGTGAGAAGCAATGCCTTTTGGTTAGGACTTACATGTATAACTCTAGATAAACCACCTTTGAAAGGGCTAATGTATGCCTTTAGGAAATCGCCTTTAAGAGGGCTACTGATGTATGTGAAAGACAATGGCTCTGGTTAGGACTTATATGCTTAGCTCTAGATAAATCACCTTTGAGAGGGCTGATGTATGACTTTAGGAAAAGTGCCTTTGAGAGGGCTGATGTACAATTCTAGGCATTGCCTTTAAAAGGGCCGCTATTGTATGTATGCTCTTTCACATTTTCATCATAGATGGGGGTTTTGAACCAGCTAGTGTCACACTTGTTTGTATTGCATCGCAGTTTCACAGATTTATCAGTGGATTTTGACAATGATCATCTCGCTAAGAGGGAGAGAATGGAGAGACCGCATGAAATAAACTGCCCCAGTTTAGGGTTTCATGTGATTCTTGACATGATGGACACATCCTCAGTAGGACGGACCCATTCTTGTATATTGGACAAGGTGGATGGAACTGCGCAAAATAAACTACCCCAGTTTAGGGTTTTGCGGGGTTCCAAGCCTGCAGACTGGCTGAAAATGGTCTTGACTTCATAGGCCGTACCAAATGCTAGTAATGAATGCAGACATTCTGAACAATATCTCCTTAAACACACCATGACACGGTATGCACCGATTGCTCGTGTTATTGCCCAAGCGGACCAACAATTCAAAGACAGGCTTTTTGGGGCAACCTTATGGGAAATGACTCCCCCTGTCCTCTAAATAAGCTAAAAAAGCTGCTAAATGGCTGAGAACGGGTTCTAGTGTCTTCTGTTATGAGCTCTGATTACCGAGACTGAACCAACGCCTGAACCGAGCTTAGAAAAATGAGGTTCAAGATGAATGAGATGCATAAAGATAAACTGCCCTAGTGTAGGATTTGTGCAATCTCAGTTGCATAAGAGAATTTCTAACAATCAGGTTTAATGCCAGGCCAACTGCACACTACAGCGGGTCTAAACAAAGGGGTAGTGATCAGAATACATAGGGGATTGTGCCTGGGGGTTGAAAAACCTGGTACGTGTCCCGAGGGTCAGAGGCCCTTGTAGGTGTGCCGACGGCCCTACAAGATGTGCCACCTCAGTTTTCGCGCATAAAAGGTCGGGTTCACCCCAGTTTCAGCTTATTCTAGTCTGCATTTTTCTAGGGTCTTCTTCTACCCCTTTCTTCACCCAAAACGTGTAGAAAACACTATTTTTCATCATTTTTTATGTAGATTCTCGTCAGATCATCAGATTCAGTATGATCCGTTTATGGATGCTCTTGGTGCTCACTCCTATGACACTTTGGTCGAGCTTGAGAGGGAGTCTTACTATGAGAAAAAGCTTTGGAGGTGTTTGAGCTCATTTTCTTGCAGTGACTGGGCATTTATCCGGCAACTTCTTGGAGATGCTACTACTGTTCTCCACACCACACTAGATTGGCATCTATTGGAGGTCATTACCTTTTGTTAGGATCCCATCTTGAGATGTGTCACCATTGGGGATGTTAATCTGGTGCCCACCCTGGAGGAGTATGATCGTTTTCTTTCTTTTTCTACCCCTCTGAGCACTATGTTTATTCCAGCAGTACGGCCACGCTACCGCAAGAGACTCACTGATTTGTTGGGCTTGAAGAGGCCCGTAATGGAGGCACTGACTTGGTATGGCAGCGGGATATAAATGAGCATGTCCTTTGATTTTTTGTATGATTGATTCCACCCATTGAAATGCCCTATTGGCTACCGAGATGACTTTGTGGACTTAAAGAAGCGATGGACATCCTACAGGCATCAAGCCTTCTTGGTGGCCTTCTTTGGTGCGGTGCTGTTTCCTTTATCGTCAAGAGTTGTTAGCTTTGCCGTTCTCCCTCTAGTGAGTACCCTACCTCATGGTACCTCTTTCATTCCTGCTCTACTTTCTGAGACCATTAGGTCCTTGTCTTTGTGTCGGGAGACAGGTAGGGGTAGGATAGGTTGCTGTGTTCATTTGCTACAGCTGTGGTTTTATAGCCACCTGAGTGTTATTGCCAGGGATTAGCTTGAGGGCTTTCCCATTAGGAGTAGAGTTTGGGCTACTGAGGGTTGGCTAAGATACTTGTGCAACCTGAGTCCTACTGATTAGACTTGGAGGGTCAAGTAGGGTATCACTAAATGGCAAAGGTGGACCCATTGCATCGATTTACTTAGCATTCCCCTAGTGGGTATCTGGAGGTGCACGGGGTACTTTCCGGGCATGGCCATGTAGCAGTTCAGGGGTATCTCTCAGTTCTCACTTATGAGTACAAGCTCGTGGATATTGATATAGCAGTGATAGGGCATGCCTTAGATTTTTGGGAGGTGCGCAAGTCAAGCATTGACTTCCCTCTTTGTTCTAGGGATGACCAAAAGTGGTTTTCTGTTGAGTTTAGAGTGTGGCGAGATACCATAGATCCTAGCTTTGTGTTTGACTTATCTTCACTAGTCTCAACAAAGTTGCCATTTTCGGCTGATGTTTTGAAAGGCTATACTCTAGAGTTTGAGATCAGGGTTGAGAAGGCCCTTATGGATCTAAGGGAGTGCCTGAGGGATGCCTTCAGGGATAGAGACTGCTGCAGGGAGTTGGCTGATATCCTTATGGAGGATATTGAGGAGATGAGCAGTGCACATAAGAGTGAGCTTGATCGAAGAGGGTCAACCCCTCCCGGTACAGAGGCAAAGTATGTTTAGTTGAGATCTCGGGTGGCGGGTTTGGAGGATGAGCTTGCGGATCTTACTTAGAGGTTTGCCGCTTTGGATCATACTTGGGTTGAGGAGAGGGCCGCACTAGAGGCTGGTAGGGCCAATGGCTTGGCATTGGAGCTAGTACAAGAAAGCATGGAGTTTGGGTGAGAAGGCGATGAGCCTAGTGAGCCGTAGTTGGCCTTCCTTCACCTTCAAACTAAGCTGGCTGAGAGGGAGGAGGCTTTGGGAGTTGCTACTACAAAGGTGGGCACCTTGCAGGCTTTGTTGGAGACTAAGAGACAGGGCTCCAATTCTGATTCCATGATGGAGAGGGAGCTTTTTCGTCTTTGACAGTCATATGAAAAACTCAAAAGGGTTGCCAGAGACCTGGGCTTTGATGCAATCGGGTTACTTCGCACTCATGTTCATGATGACCTGATTCTCCATACTGGTTTTGGGAGATTGTGCTAGGCCATGTCTGATCACTTGGGCCATGTTTGACTTGTTGGTGTTCTTTTCTGCTTATTTTGTTTCTGCACATGAGCTATGTAGTTAGTATCCCACCATGTATGGACAGGTCCTTCATAAATTGCTAGGCAATTGCGTAAGGCCTTCCTCTTTTTGTTTGAGTTCTTAAAGCATAGTCTAGTCTGTTAGGCATGCTTAGAAGCTCAGAAATGGTGGAGAGAGATGTTTATGATGATATTCAAGATATATTTATGAGATGAGATTTCATGTTTTAGTATTAGAATGCACGAAAGAAACTGAATGGCACAATACAAGCATGTTAATGAATATGCAGGCAAATGCTTTAACAAAACAAGATTATAGAAATAAGTGATAAATGTAAAATCCATGCCTATCAATATCTTAATTTTCCAAGGATACATCCTGTTCTAGATGGATCTTTTCCTTTTCCCATTGAGGTATATTTCCCATTGGTATAAGCCAGAACATCTTAAGCAGACCACCGGGTCATGGCAGTATTGTAGACAGAGAGCAATCTCATAGGTGTCCTTGGATCTTGTCTTGGACACTGGATCCATCTAATCTTTTGATCTTAAGTATGAATTTAAGCAGGCAAAACTAACTGATTTTTCTTTTAAGATGTGACCGAACCAAGATGGCTGCCTACATACCTCCACTCGGAAGGATCAGGTCATCACATAGTTCTACTGACTTTTTGATTGCCTTAATTTTTGCTTAGACTGCTCTTTCGGGTTTTCAATCTAGCAGGCTATCTCACACTCTTTCGTTTTCTCTCTTTTTGTGTAGACCACCCTTTCGAGTTTTTAATCTACCTTTTTTATTTTCTCACGCTCTCTTTCTTTTGGCTCTTCTTTTACGTAGACCACCCTTTTGGGTTTTCAATCTACCTTTTTACACACACACACACACACACACACACACACACACACACACATATATATATATATATTTTCTTGTTGACATAAAAATATAGAAATAAGGTGCACTGAGAGGCTCCTTCATGCAAAGTACCATATGACGACGTCAGAATTAGTGGGCATATTGAAGTCATACCCGTCCATGTCGGCTAGGATCAAGGCTCTTCCGAAAAAGGCCTTCTTTACCACATATGGGCCCTCGAAAGTTGGGGCAAACTTTCCTCTGTGATCAGGCATGGCCTGGTTGCGCTTTTTTAACACTAGATCGCCTTCTTCGAAGACATTGGGTCTAACTTTCTTGTTGAATGCTCGCTTGACGCAGCATTGGTACAAATGTCCATGGAACATTGCGATCATGCACTTTTCATCTATCATGTTCAGTTGTTCATATTGGGAACGGGCCCATTCAGCTTCTAACAGCTCTGTCTGAGATAAAATCCTGAGAGACGAGATCTCTACCTCTATGGGGAGGACGACCTCCATGCTATATACTAATGAATACGGGGTCATACCCGTGGAAGTATGCATAGAAGTGTGATATGCACACGAGGCAAATGGCAAGTACTCGTGTTAATATTTATATGTGTCTACCATATTCACCAAGATTGTCTTTATGTTCTTGTTAGCGTCTTCCATTGCCCCATTCATCTGAGGGCGATAGGGAACCGAATTTTTGTGCTCAATCTTGAACTGTTGGTAGAGTTGCTAGATCATTTTCCCATTTAGGTTTGCCCCATTATCTATAATAAGCTTTCCCAGCATGCTATAGCAGTAAATAATGTTATGTTTCAGGAACCGGGCTACCACTGCTTGAGTGACGCTTTTGTACGAAGTGGCTTCAACCCACTTTGTAAAATAATCAATGGCCACTAAGATTTACTCATGACCATTTGAAGATTTCGGGATCACGGGTCCGATGACATCTATACCCCAGACTGAGAAGGGTTATGGTGCTGCTAAAGAGTGCAAAGGCTGAGGCAGAGCATTCTTCCTGTCTTGATAGGCTTGTCAAGGGTGGCATGTCCTCACATATTTAATGCAATCACTTTTCATGGTGGGCCAATAGTATCCAACTTTCATAATCTTGCAGACTAATAGGGGTCCACTAGCATGGGCCCCAAGTAAGCCTTCATGCATCTCTTTCATCAAATGATTAGCCTCGGAGGCATCTACACATTGGAGTAAGGTAGAATCATGGTTCCTTTTGTACAGAACTTCTCCACTCAAGAAAAATTGGCAGGCCATACGCCGGATAAACTTCTTTTCACTGTTCGTTGCATCGGATGGGTTTTCACTGTTCTTATTATAAGCCTTGATATCATGGTACCATGGCTTTCCGTCAGTTTTGAATTCAACACTCATGCATTATTGAATGTTCATGCAATAGGCAAGAACACCACATGCTTCTATGCGCAATTGTCGCATATCATCTCCTTTTGATAACTTGACCATGCTAGCCAGGGTAGCTAAGGCGTCTGTAAATTGGTTGTGTGCCCAAGGCAAATAAGCAAATGTGATGTTTCAGAACTTTGGAATCAAGTGGTTGACACATTTCTGATACTGAATCAACTTGGTGTCTCGGGCTTGCCATTTTCCTTTGATTTGGGAGATGATCAACAGGGAATCTCCAAAGACGCTCAAGTCATAGGCGCTGAACTCTAGGGCCACTTACAGGCCGACTATGCACGCTTCATATTCTGTGACGTTGTTGGTGCAATCAAAATTCAACTTGACTAAAATAGGGATTTACTGACCTTTGGAGGAAACTAAGACTGCTCCCACTCCATTTCCGGTAGAATTGGCAGCTCCATCAAAATAATGCTTCCAACACCACGGTTCCACACTGTCTGGTTCTAGCTATAGTCCATGACATCCTTATCAGGGAAGAGGGATTCTGAAAGTTCTGGATCATTCAGTGGTTGGTCCACTAGGTAGTCGGCTATGGTCTGGCCCTTGATGGTCTTTCTCGTCACAAACACAATGTCGAATTTGGAGAGCAACATTTGCCAATAGGAGATCTTCCCTGTAAGAGTTGGCTTTTCAAAGAAGTACTTAATGGGATCTGATGATAAGATGAAAATCAGTAGCCTGAATGCTTCAGACTTGAAAGGAGTACTCGTTGTCTTGATGGCCTGAAAAAGAAAGAAATGCGATCAAAGGTGACCGGGGTCACCGGCCAAGAACCCTCCGATGGCAAGGTTAGTTTTCTCTCTATAATTTTGGGGTTCCAACTTTTTAGGAAATGTAAAGCGTACCTTTGTTTTGTCTGAATGGGTGTTTATATAGTGTCCTAAAGACAGTTATTAAACTTGTAACCTCCCCTGGATTCTAGGAGGTGTGAAGGTTCAAAGATAACTTCCACAACTACTTAGGAGTTATATACTTCTCACATAACGGACCCTGGAAGTTATGCATGTAATAAGGAGTTGTAACACACACTCGGGAATTTTCCTAAGTGTGAAAGCCTCGTCCGAGGATCTTCCTGTTAAGCGTACCACACTTAGGAACAAAGGTCGTTCCCCTTATGGATGGCCTTTGTTCAGGACAAGGTTTGTGGCTCTTCAGGACGAGACGACGTAGTTTTGTCCCCTGATCATATGAATCTTGTCCAAGATTCTTCCTCCATGGGCGAGATAGTTATTAACGAGGTTTCCATAATCCTTGCTTCACTGGCCTTGTCCTAGATGACCTCTATGGACGATGTCGGGGTTGGTACTTCATCATACCCTATCAGTTGCCCCCTCGTCCAAAGGTTGTCCAAAGATCTTGGTCTTTGGACACGTGTTTCCTTGTTCTTGGTCATGCGTTACTCCAGGTGTCACAATCTTGATGGTCAAGTTCCTATGGTCTCAGATTGTGCCACGCGTCATAACTTTTTCGGTTAACCGTCGCGTCAGTTCGCGTTTTCGAGGAAGTTGTCACGTGGCTCTTCCTGATTGATCACGTCATTCCAAGTATCCTTTTTCAATGCTTATAAATAGTAGATTTCCTCTCATACCCTCTGTATTTTTCAAATTTTCTTGTTTGACATTCCTCGTCCATTGCCTCATCTAGAAGTATTCCAGCGTCCCTAGTTTCCTTTCGTCTAGAGCCAGGTATCTTCTTTACACTCGTCTTTAGGTTTCCCTTAAATTTTCAAAATGTCTGAAGTTGTTTCTTAATCTAGTAATAGTGTTGATAAAGAGATAGAAGAATACCACAAGTCAACTAGTTGCAGTGGCCCTAGCAGTAATAGTAGTAGTAGTGGGGGGAACACCACAGACGAGTATATTTCTGGGGTTCCCTTGGAAGTCACTCAAGAGGAACTTAGGACAAGAGCAGTGTCTGGGTTGGGGCTGGTCCCTCCAGCGTTCCCTCGTCCACCCTTCAGGACGAGATTGAGACCATTTACAGCTATGCTGTGGGGATTCCTTCTAAGACAGACGATAAGAAGTTAGCGTCTCTTAGGAGCTAGTACCAGATTCCAAATGAGTTAAACCCTAGGTTGGCTGTTTGTGATGAGTGGTGTTGCCAACTTCGTTTTGGTATAGGAGTTTATGAGGCTTATCTTCTAGGAGGTCCTAGGTTGCCTCTTAATGCTTTTGCTAGGGAGTTACTCACTAGATTGGGTTTAGGGTTGTGTCAGTTCAACACCAATGCATGAAGACTCATCGTTTCTATGCAAATTTTGTGGAAAGAGGTTTTTGAAGGGGATTGTCCTATTACTGTGGATGAATTCCTTTTCTGCTATAAACCTTCTGAAATTAGCCAATCCCGTGGCTTTTATCAATTTACAGCAAGAAGAAGAGACTGTAGGATAATAAAGTTGTTGGTTACATCAAATAGGAATTGGAAGACAGAGTTTTTCTTCATCTCTGGTTTTTGGGCAGGACACCCTGTTTAGGTGGGAAGGGATCCATTTGCCCCATATACAAGAGAGTTAGGGAACCTTCATCCTGAAGGTATGCTTATTACTATTATATTGTTATTTTTATCATATATGTCGTTCTATACTTACTAAACTCCTCGTCTTTTTTGCAGGTGTTAGACGGCTATCCTTAAACAAGTTTTACCTGGGACGTGTTCAAAAAGCTCGTCTTCACCCCGAGAGGGACTTCCATGCCTTGGTTACCCTTCAACGCCTTGCTACTTGGGGGCTTGGTCCGGAGCCCTCTCCCGAAGCCATAGCTCACAAAATTACAGTCCGTAGACGTAAGTTTTTGTTTGCTTCTTTTTTTTTTTTTTTGAATGATGTTTACTTTCTTTACAAGAATGGCTACTATGAAAGAAAACAAGGGCAAGGAGGTTGTGGACGAGGCAAGTAAGCAAGACGTTGAAGGTCAGCATCGTCCTGCTTTAGGTGATAAGAGAAGTCTGTCGAAAGGTGTTGATTTGGAGAATCTCCCCAGCCGCCGGAAGGAGAAGAGGGCGAAGCACAGGTCATCCAGAGCTGGGGTTGTCAAACCTGTTGTCCCTATTCCTCCTCCATCTCAGCCGCAGTCCATCCAGATCCAGGACGTAGAGTCGTCTGAGCCTACTCACACCCCATCGTCCAAAACCACTGCGCCTATCTTATCCCAGTCTCTTTTGAAAGTTGCTTCGAACATCATCAAGAACGAAGACTTGGCCTGGGAGAGGTTTGAGAAGGCAGTGTCTGGCGAGGACGTGGCTGCGTGCTACAACATGTCCTTGAGAGAGTTTGAACACTCAGGTGTTCATGACCTTTTCAAGGTAATTAATACCAACTTTTCTCCTTTCTTTTTTATTTCATCCATGTCTTCCCTGTCATACGCTTTATTTATTTGCTTTACATGAAAATTCTTGATCACTTATGCAAGCTATGTCGAAGTTCATAGCCGCGTCCAGATAGGCTATTGAGCTGGACAAGACGAGGATCTTATTGGAGAGAAGGATAAAGGAAGTCAGGGACGACTGTAAGGGCTGGGCTGAAACAGCATCCAAGGCTAAGGAGGAAACTAAGGGGTTGCTGAACCTCATCGAAGAGCTGAAAGCTAATATAGTAGAGAAAGACACTCGTCTTGATCACTTTTAGAAGAAGATCGATGAGTTGAGCAATTCTCTTGAAAAGGCCAAAGAAAATTCCATAGAGGAGTTTAAGGCCTCAAAGCAATTAACTGACCAGCTGGACGCCAACTATGCAGTTGGGTTTGAAGACTTTCGCATGGAGGCAAAGGAAAAGTTTCCCGAGGTTGACTTCAGCTCCATTGTGCTTCAATTAGGGGGTGCTGCTAGTTCTTTTCTTTAGAAGAGTTCTGAAGATATCAATATTGAAGATGACGCCTCGACCAAGCCAGTCCAGGACGACCCCAACGCTGATGCCCCTGCTGCCTAAAGACGAGATTTTGATTAATTATTCAAAGTGTTTGTTTTGTTTCTTTGTTTTGGTCCATTGTTCTTAGGACCTTTTTAAGATGTATTTGAATACAATTCTCTCATCCAGAGTGTTATGGACAAGTTTATTAACAATTGCCTTTTAAGGCTTACTTTATAAGGGTTTTTGGACGATGATCGTTTACCCTTGTTTTAGACTTTGATGAATGTATACTTTTATTTAGTATTTAGATTTATTGTATGGGCGAGTTCATGCTTTGTTTTCACCATTAGATGTTATTGATTTTTAAACAGAGTACTCGAAGTGTTGAATGGTCGTCCATGCATTTCTCTTATGGACGACCTACCTATGTTTGGACGTCTTTGTTAGCCATTTAAATTTTTCTAAGTATAACTCGTCTCAAAAATGGCAATGATGGTCATGCGTCTTCTTCCTCGTCCATGGGGTAGGTAGTTGGCATTCGTCTTTCGCTTAGATGTTTCTAGTGTTTGCTTCGTCCTAGAACACCTGGGCGTCTTGGCCAGATGCTCGTCCATGGACTAGTTTCACTATATGCCCTTTTCTCGTCCGTTAATCTTCAGACGAGCATGCCTTAGCTTATTTTGCTTTGATTTATCCTCATTTCAAGGAAAGCTTGTGAACGTTACATCCCTGCGTCCAAAGATTTTCATTTGTCTCAGGCTTTTGCCCCCTTGTGGGTATTATTATGGAAATTAGATTAATGCATTAAATACATTAGAAATCCAAACCATATTATTGTATGAACATTTTCCACAAGTATGGCACGTGCTTAGAAGCTACTGCCTTATTAAAATATTTAAGAAAATACATAACCTCGTCTTTCACAAACTGGTCTGTAGACGGTGCAAAAGTTTAAGGACTAGTGCACCTTGTATTCTGGATACACACCATAGTAGTAATAAAAACACAACAGTAATAATTAGTAAACACCATAGCTGTGACCTCGTCCATATCTGTACCCTTGTCCTTGGTGAACCTTATCCAGGCTCATTACTGATAGTACCTCCTCAGATGTTCCACGTTCTATGGATGATCTAACTTTCGTCCGTCTAGGGCTTCCAAGTAGTACGACCCCTATCTTTTGCAGTTGATTACCCTATATGGTCCTTCCCAATTGGGTCCCAATTTCCATGAGCTGGATTCCTAGTTGCCAAGGAGACTCTTTTGAGAACGAGGTCCCCAACACTGAAGCGCCTGGGTTTCACCATGGCATCATGCTGCCTAGCCATAAGATTTTTATATCTTGCCGTCCTTTGCTCCGCATCTATCCTTACCTCATCAATGAGATCGAGGTCAAGACGAAGTTGTTCTTCATTTTCTTTCTCCTAATACTTCATCACTCGATGGTTAGCCATATGAACTTCTGCAAGTTTGACCGCTTCACTTCCATAGGCTAACTTGAAGGGGGTTTCTCTTGCCAGGGTTCTCACAGTTGTCCTGTAGGCCTAAAGAACACTTAGCAATTCATCTGGCCATATCCCCTTTTCCCCCTCGAGCTGGGTCTTAATAATTTTTAGCAAGGATTGGTTTTCTACTTTTGCTTGTCCATTCGCCTGTGGGTGGGAAGGTGAGGAATAGTGATTCTTGATTCCAAATTGTTCGCAAAAGTCCCTGAAGGGTGTGTTGTCAAACTGACGTCCGTTATCAGATACTAGTACCCCAGGTACTTCGAACGTACATAGAATATTCTTCCAAACAAAATTCTTGACATTTTGCTGAGTGATTTTTGCAAGAGGTTCGGCCTCTACCCACTTGGTAAAGTAATCAATCCCTACTACCAAAAACTTCATTTGTCTGGTTCCTATGGGGAAAAGACCTAGGATATCCAGTCCCCATTGCGCAAAGGGCCATGGGGCCATCATTGGGGTCTGGTACTCCGACGGCTGCCTAAGGACGTTGCTATAGCGCTGACACTGGTCACAAACTTTGACATAGGCCTTAGCATCTGTTTGAATTGTAGGCCAGTAGTAGCCTGCACGGACGGCCTTATGGACAAGCGATCTTGCTCCTGAGTGATTTCCACATGCTCTTTCATGAACTTCCCTCAAAACATATTTTGACTCGTCTAGAGCCAAGCACCTTAGGTAAGGTTGAGAAAAGCCTCGCTTGTAAAGGACTTTGTTTATGAGGACGTACTTGGCTGCTCTGACCCTTAGCTTCCTAGCTTCGTCCTTGTCTTCTAGAAGCCTTCCATCTTTAAGATACATTACTATTGGACTCATCCAATTTTCTTCCCCTTCTATTTGTTGTATATCTAGGAGGTCTATGCTTGGTATGTACTGGATTCTGTCGTACGCGTCCATAATTTCTCCTCCCGAAGCTGCTTTCGCCAAGGCATCTGCTTCCATATTTTCCTCCCTTGGGAATTGAATAAAACTCACTTCTGTAAATTTTTGGACAAGCCGTCTCACTTTGCTAAGATATTTCTCCATCCTATCATCCTTAGTTTCACATAGTCCATTCACTTGGTTGATGACGAGCTGAGAATCCCCTTTGACTATTATTGATTCCACCCCTAGGGACTTAGCCAATTCTATCCCTTTAAGTAGAGCTTCATACTCAGCTTCGTTGTTGGTGGTTTGGTACTGCAAACGGGCTGCATACTCCAATTTGTCACCCTCTGGGGATTTTAGTATGACTCCAATCCCTCCTGCATATAGTGTGGATGACCCATCTACATTGATAACCCACCTTTCATCTCCTTTGTCTTTGTTCAGCTCATCCTGGCTGGGAGTGAACTTTGCAATGAAATCCGCCAACGCTTGTACCTTTACCATGCTCCTTGGCTGGTATCTGACATCAAATTCACTAAGTTCCACTGCCCACTGAATCAGTCGCCCTGCAGCTTCTAACTTGTTCATCGCTTTCTTTAGGGGATGATCCGTTAGGACATTAATAACATGAGCTTGGAAAATAATGCCTTAGCTTCCTGGAAGCCATGATCAAGGCAAAGGCTAGCTTTTCCATCATCAAATATCGTCCTTCCATTCCCCTTAATGCGCTGCTTGTATAGTACACTAGTTTCTGAACTCGTCCTTCTTCTCTAACCAATGCCGAGCTCACAGCGTGCGGGGACACTGCCAAATACAAAAATAGTTCCTCTCCAGGTACAGATGGACTTAGCAATGGCGCTGTCATGAGGTAAGTCTTCAGGTCTTGAAAGGTCCTCTGACACTCGTTCGTCCACTCAAATGCCTTCCTGAGGACTTTAAAGAATGGCAAACACTTGTCAGTAGCTTTCGAAACAAACCTGTTAAGGGCGGTAACCCGTCCGGTAAGAGATTGAACTTCTTTGATGTTCTTCGGTGGTTCCATATTTAGTATCGCTTGGATTTTGTCCGGATTTGCTTCAATTCCTCTGTGCGAAACCATAAACCCCAAGAACTTTTCCGACGAAACTCTGAAAGCATACTTGCTTGGATTTAATTTCATGTTATACCGCCGAAGTGTATCAAAGGTCTCTTGAAGTTCATCTAGATGCTTTCCCTTGTCCAGGCTCTTTACCAACATATCATCCACATAAACCTCCACATTTCGCCCGATTTGAAGACAAAACATGTGGTTAACCAGTCTTTGGTAAGTCACCCCTGCGTTCTTCAATCCAAAGGGCATTACCTTGTAGCAAAACAACCCTTGGCTAGTAATGAATGAGGTCTTTTCTTGATCTGCCTCATCCATCTTTATCTGGTTGTAGCCTGAGAAGGCGTCCATGAAGCTCAGCAATCTGTGACCTGCCGTCAAGTCCACCAGCTGGTCAATGCATGGCAATGGATAACTATCCTTGGGGCAAGCCTTGTTTAAGTCAGTAAAGTCCATGTACATTCGCCACTTGCCGTTGGCCTTCTTTACCAGGACTACGTTCGCCAACCAGTCCAAATAATAAACTTCTCGGATGAACTCCACGGTGATCAACTTCTGGACTTCTTCTTTATTGGCATTGTCTCCCTCAGGAGCAAAAACCCTCTTATTCTGACGTACTGGTTTGGAGTAGGGACACACATTCAAGCGGTGTGTAATGATACTTGGGTTAATACCCGGCATGTCCTCATGACTCCATGCAAAGATATCAAGGCTTTTCTTCAAAAACTGGATCAAAGTATGCTTTGCCTCTTCTTTCATGCCTGCCCCAATTTTAGTGAACTTCTCGGGTTTGTTCTCATCCAAAGGGACATCTTCTAACACCTCAGTGGGTTTCGCTACTATCCTTCTCTTATCTATACTTATTGTCTGTACGTGCTCGTCCATAACCAACATGGCTAGGTAGCATTCTCTAGTGGCTAACTGATCTCCTTATACTTGACCCACTCCATGCTCAGTCGGGAATTTGATAGACAAATGGTAGGTAGAGGTTACCGCCGTCCAACTATTCAATGTTGGCCTTCCAATAATAGCATTATATGATGATGCATAATCAACAACAAGGAAGTTTACCTCTTTGGTTATCTGCTGTGGATACACTTCAACCACCACTAGTAACGTGATGGTGCCCACATGCTACACCTTCATTCCTCTAAATCCCACCAATGGCGAATTCACTGGTCGAAGTTGATCTCGTCCTAGCCTCATTTGCTAGAAGGCGGGGTAATATAAAATGTCCACCGAACTGCCATTGTCTATCAACACCCTCTTGGTCATGTAATCAGCAATGAGTAGGGTGATGACTATCGCGTCATCGTGTGGGTAGTGAACTCGTCCAGCATCCTCGTCTGTGAACGTAATGGCTTGCTCGTTTACTTCCCTCGTCTTAGGAGATCGTCCAGATAGCTGGACGTTTTGCACCACCTTCAGGTATGTCTTCCTCGATTTTGACGACTGTGCTATCGAGGTTCCTTCGATAATTACTCTTATTTCTCCAAGTGGGGGTCGTGATGACTCCTCCACCTTAGCCTTCAGTTTGCCATCTCTCTAGTCTCGTCTAAGGAAATTCCTCAACTTCCCTTGTCTGATAAGATTCTCTATCTGCTGCTTCAAATCAAAGCACTCGTCCGTGTCATGCCCATGGTCTCTGTGAAAGCGGAAATACTTGTTCCTATTATGCTTATTAGGATCTCCTTTCATCTTATCTGGCCACTTCAAGGACGGATCATCCTTGATCTGCATAAGCACCTGCTCTAGTGGCATATTCAGGGGTGTGTATTGCTGATTTCTCGCTGAGGAACTCGCCTTCTTACCATCTTTCTCTTTTTTCTCTTTTGCCCGAGCCTTCTTTAGACGAGGACCCTGGTCTGGGTAATGCTGGTGACCTTCTTTCGAGCGTTCTAATCTCTTTCTCTTCTTGGCTATAATAGCGTCCTCCGCATTCATGAAATTCTGGGCCGAATGGATAAGTTCGGCCATAGTTTGTAGTTCCTACTCGTAGAGCTTATGAATGAACAAGTCAGAGTTGACCCCATTGTGGAAGGCGGCCAACAACTTGTTGTCCATTTCATCCACTATCAAGGCTTCTCTATTGAATTGGGTAATGAAAGATCGCAAACTTTCATTTTTCCCTTGCTCTATAGTTAGCAAACTAGAAGAGGAATGCTTGTGGCGTTGCCCTCCAATGAAATTATTGACGAACAACTTACTCAACTCCTCGAATGAGCCCATGGAGTTTGGAGGTATTTTGCTGAACCACACCCGCACTGGTCCCTTAAGTGTGGTAGGAAAAGCTCTGCACATAATCTCGTCCGGGACCCCTTGAAGGTGCATGGTCGTCTTGAAAGTAGCAATGTGATCACACGGGTCACGATTTCCATCATACGAATCCAAGGAAGACATTTTGAATTTCGGAGGTAGGGGGTGACTGTTGATGGAAGCCGTGAAAGGGGAGTCCGTTCGATGAACTAAATCATCCAAGAGGTTCGCCCGCCTCATATTCTCCTTCATTTCATCCATGGCTTTTCTCATCTGGTCCATCTCCCTCTCTAAGTGTGGCACTCTTCTTGAAGCAGTACCCCTTGTCTAATTTTCAGACTCAACATTTTCTCCTCCACCTTCCTGACTCTGGGCTCGTCCTTCTGCGTGCCCATCAAGGCACTGCCTCCTTAGATTGATCTCCCTATTCAACTCCTAATTTTGACAGGTCAATTCCGCCATAGCGGCAACCATGGATTGTATATGTTGAACAAAAGGCGGTTGCATGACAGGCGCTGATTGGCGATCGCGGAGGGGATTACTAGAAGCATCCCTGCTCTCCTGGTGGCCTGGGCTGGTAGCCCCTGATCTTGTTCGAACCATTCATCCTTTTGTCTGGGAAAGGCTAATCATTGAAAACAGAATAAATAATCGAACGAAAAGAACTTCCTTTCCCACAGACGGCGCCAACTGATGATGCAATGAAAATCAGTAGGCTGGATACTTTGGACTTAAAAGGACTACTCGCTGTCTTAATGGCCTGAAAAAGAAAGAAATGCGATCAAAGGTGACCGGGGTCGCCGGCCAAGAACCCTCTGATGGCAAAGTTAGTTTTCTCTCTATAATTTTAGGGTTCCAACTTTTTAGGAAATGTAAAGCGTACCTTTTTTTTTTCTAAATGGGCGTTTATATAGTGTCCTAAAGACAGTTATCAAACTTGCAACCTCCCCTGGATTCAAGGAGGTATGAAGGTTCAAAGATAACTTCCACAACTGCTTAGGAGTTATATACTTCTCACATAACGGTCACTAGAAGTTATGCGTGTAATAAGGAGTTGTAACACACACTCGGGAATTTTCCTAAGTGTGAAGGCCTCGTTCGAGGATCTTCCTGTTGAGCGTACCACGCTTAGGAACAAAGGTCATTCCCCCTATGGACGGCTTTTGTTCAGGACGAGGTTTGTGGCTCTTCAGGACAAGACGACGTAGTTTTGTCTCCTGATCATATGAATCTTGTCCAAGATTCTTCCTCCATGGATGAGATAGTTATTGACGAGGTTTCCATAATCCTTGCTTCACTGGCCTTGTCCTGGACAACCTCTATGGACGATGTCAGGGTTGGTACTTCATCATACCCTATCAAGATCCATACGGGAAATGAGCCGCACGGTGTAGTAGAGCATTTACTGCTGCAATTTGTGCGAGGCCCACACTAAGGCGCAACACGTCTTCTCAATGGCAATGTAGTTGATCTCACAACTAGTGAACTTATTGCTTAAATAGTAAATCACCTTTTCTTTCTTATGGGGCTCAGTTAGCTAGCCTAACATTCAACCTATGGAGGTTGCTTGTACCGCTAGGTAAAGGATCAACGGATATCCCGATGTCGAGGGTACCGGAACAGGAGGGTTCAACAAATACTGCTTGATCTTGTCAAAGGCCGCTTGGAATTTATCTGTCCATTCTATCTTTGTGTCCTTCTTTAAGAGCATAAATGGTGGATTACATGTGGCGGTCAACTACGCTATGAAGTGGGCTATGTAATTGACCTTTCCTATGAAGCCACGAATGCTATTTCTTGGTTTGCGATGTCGGCATGTCCCAGATAGCTTGGACTTCTGCTGGGTCCACTTCAATTCCTCTTTGGCTAACTATAAAGCCGAGCAATTTCCTTGAATACCTTTCTCAAATCTATCAAATGATCCCTAGAAGGTTACCATGGAACATATCATGGAACAAGGTTACCATGGAACAGCTTTCAATCTCTTTATGCACCATATCATGGAACAAGGTTACCACGGCTCGCTGATAATTAGCACCAGCATTCTTTAAGCTGAATGGCATGACATCATATGCATAGGTTCCCCGATGAGTGGTGAATGATGTCTTAGCTTTGTCTTCCTCGGCCATCTTGATCTAATTATAGCCTGAGAATCCATCCATAAAGGAGAAGAACATGTTGGTAGAGGTATTATCAATCAGTGTATCGATATGCGGCAATGGGAAATTTTCCCAAGGGCTAGCCTAGTTCAAATCTCTGTAATCAACACATATGTGTACTTTCTCGTCTTTCTTAGGGACGAGAACAATGTTGGCGACCCAATATAAGTAGGCTATTGTGGTAAGGAAACCGGCTTTCAACTACTTTTCTACTTTCTCCTTGATTTTCAAAATGATCTTAGATTTCATCATTCAAAGGGCTTGGAACACTAGAGGGCATTCTGGCTTAACTAGAATTCTATACACAACAATCTTAATATCCAACCCTAGCATATCTTAGTAGGACTAAGCAAATATCTCTTTGAACTCTTTGAGTAGTGCTATAAGCTCAGGCTTTATGTCTTTAGGAAAGTTTACCCCAATCTTAACGAGTTTTCATCTTCGCCTTCGTCAGTAAGGTTAATCACTTCAGTTTCTTCTATGTTGGGGTTGGACCCCTCATTTTCTCTGTTTAGAGCTTCCAAAATATCATGAGGTAAACTCGGAATTTCCTCTAGTCCTTCAATATCATGATCCAACTCTATTGTCTCATTCACGTCATTAATATCCTCGTTATGGCAACAGAACGATGTAACCGCTTGGAAATTAGAATAGATCATATAGAATGGAATATATACAAGGAAACATAAGATAATTTGCACACACATATTCATAGGAAAGAAAATAAAGAGAAAAATGCAAGGATTTACTGAATAATACGCTAGATAATTTTCATTAATGGGTTATAGATAGGGGATAGCAAAGTTCATGACTGATAATGATAAAAGAGAAATTTCTTGTTGTTTGTTTTTTTTTTTTTTTGGGAAATAAACTAGGAAAATGCAAACAAGGAATGCAGAAAATAAGAAATAAACATGCAAAACAAACTAGATATGCTATTCCAACTATTTCAGGCAATTTGAGGACCTAACCACACGATGATGGAACACTCCTTACTCAGCCGATGCAACCACAAAGTAGGGCTCGATGGTCCAATGGCCTACTATCTAGCCTGGCACACAGGGCCTAATAGAAGAAGTTAGATCATCCCCAGGGGATATGATGGCATTCACTGAGAATTCTTCAGGACTCAAGCAGATGAGACAAGCTAGATCTGATTCCTCCTTGCATGATTCTTGTGCCATTTCTGATCTAATGACGTCGACCAGAGCTGTAAAAGTGACCCTAATGTGGGGAATAGACATCCCTTGGCCAATGCACTTCCTTTTCTTTCCTCTCGAAGCCTGGAAAAGTTCTTCATCGGAGGGGTCGTAGCCTAGACCGAATACTCATTTGTTGTTTGGGAATTCAATCAAAAAAGCCTTCCCATGTCCTACGACACCGAGGCCTTGGCCTAACTAATAGTCAAATTTGAGCATCTCTTTGGCAGCCATTAAAGTAGTGGAGGACCATGTTGACTCGAGTTCTGAAGCTCTGTAAATCATGGAGACTAGCTCGAAACTGTGGAAAGTTGCCTTCGAAAAGGCATTAGCACCAATGTAGGGGATAGAAGTCTCCTTAAAGATGGTTGGGGGCTCTTCAGCCATAATAGTGATCATCTGATCCTTGGAGGGTAACTTGAGTCTCTGATGAAGGGTAGAAACAACTGCGCCTATGTTATGTAGCCAAGGCCTCCTTAGGAGCATATTATATGGGGAATGCACCTTGATGACTTGGAAGTTGACCATGAAAAACCTGGGGCCAATTCCAATTGCTAACTTGATCTCGCCTTGCACCTCCAAGAGAGTTCCATCAAAGGCTCTAATGATCATGGTGGTAGGGCAAATAAGAGAGGTATCCACATTCAAACGCTCTATAGTAGACATCAGGCAAACATTTAGGGCTGATCCATTGTCAATTAACACTCTAGAGACGATCATGTCTTCACACTTTACCATAATGTGCATGGGCAAAGTATGCTCTCTACCTTCTGGTGGTAGTTCATCACCTGTAAAGGAAATCTGGTTGATAGCCAACACCATTGAGACCATTTCCTCAAAAGAAGATTCTATGACACCTGTAGGAACACATGTCTCTTTCAAGACTTTCAAGAAAGCCTTATGGTGGACATCAGAGTATAGCAATAGTGCCAAGATAGAAATCTGAGTTGGTGACTCTTTTAGCTACTGAATCACACTATATTCTGAGTTTTTGATAATTTTCAAGAATTCCTCAACTTCTTTGGTTGTGACCCTATTCCTAACAGGTTCGGCTATACCCTTGCCCATCTATTTCCTTCTCTTTTCTAGCTTCTCAAGAGTATAGCAGCAGCCATTCCTAGTAAGCCCAGATAGACCTGAAGAGATATTGGAGCAGACCTCCTCTTTTCCGATTCGAGTGGAAATCAATGACACATCATATTTCCATGGGACACGATGGCTATCTTCATAAGGGAACGGCTTAGGCATGCGAATGATAATGCCCTTCTAAGTTTGCAAATCGGGTGCTATGGAGAACATTTTCAAATTAATGACCATCGGACTTGGCAGAATGGCTTCAAGGGCTTTTGAGCTGGGTACCCCAAAGATTCCTGAGGTAGGCCTCAACAGAATAAGAGGATCGAAACCTCGAATGGCAGGGACAATGGCAGTTCCTTCTGGAACTGATGATGAAGTTGGCCTTGCAACTGCAGGTAAAGCAAGAGATAGAGGAGTGAATCCCTCAACGGTTGCCGAGGCTTGCCTTTTTCCTAAATCTGATGATTCTGAATCCACAGGTGATTCTATGATCTCCTTAATGACTACTGAAGAAGGAGGCGCTAAAGTAACCTTACTTAGGGGTTTTTGGAAATATTTGTCCCAATCTTTCCTTGACCCAACAAATATAGCATTGCAACTAGTTCCTAACTAGGTAGCTAGAGGACATAGGCTAGCTGCCATGCAATCATCTTTTCGCACAACTTCTCTTTCGATCCAGATAATACCATGGTCGGCTAGACTCTGAACCAGAGCTCGAAGCACTTTAAAATAAAACAGGGCGTGCCTGTCTCCATTGTCACAGAATGAATAGATTCCCTAATCAAATCCTGGGGTTACTATACCCTTAAGATCAAGGTGGCTCTCTTGGACTAAGGTTTGGAGTAGGGCCTTCCATGGGAATGACGGTGGGGAGAAATATAGGACCCTTTCTTCCACCGTGATGATGGCATTTACATTCGCTTCCTAATGGGGAGGCAAAGGGTTGGTGATGATGTTCAGAGCGGCTGCATTATCAAATTGTATCAACTTTTTGTCGATGAGATCCTAGACATGGTCTCTCAACTGGTAGCATTCTCCAGAGTATGCCCCTCGACCCTAAAATGGTGTTCAAACTTCTTGAACGGATCAAAGCCAGGCGATGGAGGGCCTTCTCTGGGCCTGGCAAACATCGGGGTCACTAGCTTCCTTTCCAACAGGTAAGCATAGAGATCTACCATAGGCATGGGTAAGTAAAGGAATGTACTTCCGGTTTTCCCTCATAGGGAGACGAGGTGGGTTTGGCCTTCTTCTCTGATTAAAGGCTCGGTTAGGTGCTTGAGTAGACTAAGCTTGTTGGTGATAAGGTCTAGCAGCTAAGGTTGTATAAGCCAAAGTAATACCCCTAGGCCTTTCTAATGCATTGTCGACCATGTGCACATTGGCTTCCTTAGTCTTGCGGCCAGTCATTTTCTTGACTTGTTGTTCAACCATGAAACTTAAGGATTCGGGCTCCACGATCTTCTTTCTCCTAATACCTTAGCCAATACACTCCTCAATAGGGATGAGGCTAGCAAAATGAGTGACTTGGGTGCTAATCATCTTCTCATAGTAAGGAGGCTTAAGGTTGTCAATGAACCATTTGATCATCTCATTTTCTATCATGAAGGGTTGCACTTGTGCGGCTAGCTTGCGCCTCCTCTAGGCATATTCTCAGAAAGATTCCCTACTCTTTTTCTTTGTTCTCATAAGGACCGTAAGATCGGGAGCTATCTCAGTGTTGAACTGGTAGTATTCTAGGAAAGAGTTGGCCACTTCCCTCTAGCTAGAGGTCTTTTCCAATCTCACATACCATGTGGCCGCGAGGCCAGTCAAACTATCAGGAAAAATCTGTTAAAGCAGAGGGTGATTATCCCCATAGGGAGCCATCTTCCTACAGAACATCCACAAGTGTGTGCAAGGGTCTCCAGTACCATCATACTTGATTAACTCCGGTGCCTTGAACTTGGGTGACATAATGACCTAAGGGAAGTTGGTCAGACTATCTAGATCAACACTTCTATGGGTGCTAGAGCCCTCTATGATACGAAACTTCTCAGCTAAAGTTTCCACTTGGTTCTTGACTTGGCTAATCCCAGATCCGAGGTTCTCATCCTTAGAAGGATCTGTTAATTGGTCATTGCCCAAGGGCGGTATATTATGGCCCTGATCTTGTCCTGGTATGGGTTGATTTTCATTCTTGGTTCGAGGACCTCCCTAACTATGACCAAAGGAGTTCTGTCCTACTCCTACAACCAGTTGTTGTACTATGCACATGGGGAAATTTCTTGCCATTTACTAGGTAGTGGTACTCCACCCCATAAGGAAAATTTCTTGCTATTTAACATGCTCTTGCTATTTAACATGCACCTACCATTTTCAATAAAATTTGGCTTTGCACCCTTGATTGGGTATTTATCATGGTGATTTTCTACTATGATGCAAGATTAATGCACAAGATTGGCAAGTAACTGAAACTTTCATAACATGCTGGACAATATAAGGCATGCCCTCTTTTGATTACATGCTTGTACAATATTTGCTTTTACGTACAAGCATTTGCTTTTACAATGCTGGGTTCATTGGCTCCAACAGTGAGCCTTTTACAAAACAAGGAAATGCAATTGCGGGGAAAAGCTCGGCTTATGACAATGTGGACTTCTAGAGGAAGCTCTTGGACACTTGGATCTCTTGGTAACTTCAACAGCATGGATCTTTTGAACCTTTGGATCTCTTGAGGGAGCCCTTGGACTCTTGACATCTTGGCGATTTAGACCTCTTGGCAGTTTGGATCTCTCTTGAACTCATGATGTCTTGGGATTCTTGATAGTTTTTCAGCAGCATTTCCTCCTGAACGGTGTTTCAGCTACTTGCCACAAATTTTATCTTTGCACAATTAGGTGACAGGACCATTGAGTGTATGCATGAGTTCCCTTGAAGGGTTGTAAACCCTTAGGGATGGGGTATGATCTAGCATGTACAGGCAATGGGGTTGCTTTCCCTAGGGATTTAATCATGGATGCTTTGCAAGTAGGATAGAAAGAACTTGGAGTAGAGCACAACTTCTTTAGCGCAAGCAAAAAGGGCGCACCTATTACAAGAAACTTTCCCCTGACCTCTAGCCTTATAAGGGTATTCTTTCCTAGGCTTGGATGTTCACTCTTTGGGCTTTACCTAGTCCCATAGGCTCTGGGCTTGATCTAGTCCTCACGAGTTTAACATAACTAGGCCAACTGTATGCAAATGTTTAACTGGTAGGTTGTTCCTAGCCTAGGGGGACTCAATCGCCATACTCTTCCCTTCATGGAAGTTGTGGGGCAAGAAGGATCGAGGGGGCCTTTTCAGCTACTCATGTCCACCCATGGACACAGAAATGCCTGCAAAGTCAGCCCTAGATCTAACTATGGGTAACACTGCTGATGTTTGTGTCTAGGCATCTATAGATGGGGTGATGAAATTCCCAAAGAGATATGACTACGCCAATAGTACGAAGCCCGGGTTTGGCTCAAAAAGGGTGTAGATGTTATGCAATCCTTAATGAAAGGGAAAGACTTTTTCCAAACACAGCATATATATATATATATATATATATATTAAAGCAAATAAAGGTGTAATGGAAATTAAATTTTGCTACCCTATGTTTGCATGTGAAGGAAAGCTTGTAAAGCATGTGAGGAAAGCGGTAAAGCCCCATGAAAATACCTCATAGCCTCCCTTTTAGAAAATGATTTTGCTCTTTTGAAATAGTTTACTAGGACATAGTAGAAGCCTTTTTCAAAAGGAAAGCCCCGGAGGCCAATGCCAATTTTCGTGTTTTCTTTTAAAGCCAATGTCCAAAGATTATGGTTTTATCAAAAAGGTCTAAAGGCTAAACTCTCGTGTATCCCTAGTGGAATTTCTAGTCTGTCGACGCCCGGCCCGAAACAAAAAAAACCGTCGGGCCTTCGTCCAACCACCCGCCATGGTGATGCTCCCACACGCACAGGGCCTGTTGAAGGCCCCTCTTGAATGATCGGTGTGGTTTTGCGCAGAACCTCGGGTGCTCTCTCTTTCTCTCTCTCTCTCTCTCTCTCTCTCTCTCTCTCTCTCTCTCTCTCGATGGAGGAAAGGTATTTGTCTACCTTTGGAGGTGTGGCAGGAATCTTGGCCAAATTTTAAGTGATTACCAAAGGTAAGTGAAGTCACCACCAATCATTGGGTTTTTCTAAGTTGTGATTGGTCACTTGTTTCTAATTGATTTTATTACCAACCTTAGGCTAAGAAAAATGGCATTTTTTCCTAATCTAATGTGGATGGAAAAAAATCTTGATTCTTGAGTCTGGAAGTTTGGTTACGTGTGGGGAAGGTGTCAGACACCCCACAACGCCTGTCCAAAGACAGTCATTTGTTTTGATAAAACCTTAATTTTCGGAGATTGGCAGTAAAAAACATGATTTTGGCATTGGTTTTCGAAGCTTTTCATGCATGTGGGGCTTTGAGGTTTGGCTTTTGAATGGGTGTGGTCCCAATCCATGCTTTCCTAAGGCATTTAAGCAAAGTACCAAATATCCACAACGAAAATCCAGCGACATGTCACTTTACTTTCGTAGAGGAAATTAGGCATTGCTTTGCCTTAGGTGACATGGACTGTGACAATCACACCGGAAGGGGCGATCAGGTATATATATACATACATCATGCACAACGCTAGCACATAAAGTAGAAAAGTAAATGCCTACATCCCTAGAGCATAGCCCAAAATATTTATATGTAGGAAAGTAAACAAGGGTCATCATACTCTAAAGATGAAGACAAATGGTACATGGCATGATATACCTAATACAACCCATCTAGGAGAGAAAGGAAGAAGGAAGGAAGGTTGTTTAAAAGAGTATATAACCAAATAGGAGAGGCTAGACCCCTAAACCTACTGAACATATCTGTTTGGCTCATATTTACATGCTTGCATCCGCGCCCTTTTTGCTTGCGCCTGGAAAACCATGCCCTAGCTCCATGCGTCCTCACTCCATGTGTGTACATGCAAAGGCAAAGACAAGAAACCAGCAAACAAGCAATGGAAAAAAAAAGATGCAAAGAGCATATGAAAGAGGCATAAAGTAGATAAGCATGATAGACATGGCAAGCAAAGAAACAAGAAAGCAAGCAAACAAGCAAGAAAGCAAGCAAACAAGCAAGAAAGCAAACAAAAGGTGTTGTCCAGGAAGGACAAATGTAGGTTTGGATCGAATGTCCATAACTTCATTGTGTCGAAGCATGACGACACACTAGCAAGCAAGACTCATGCATAGAAAGCCAACGGGTGGCACAAACAAGCATGGTAAGCATAGTATCACGCAGAGCAGAAAAGGGAAGGGTACACACAGAGCAACCCAGCATCTAGAGATGCCTCCCAAATTGTTACATCCAAACAAGGCCTCCTGGGTGTCGGATGTAACCAAACAAGATCAAGCCCACGGGGGGCGTCAATTATGGCAAAGCCTAGAACAAGAGAGGCTAGCACAAGCATAAAACATAGAAGCAAGCAAGCAGAGACATGCAAATAGGATGATCCAAACCCTTTGACATGGGCCATGGTGTATGGACAATGACAAAGACCATAGGGTCTAGATCGGGTCCTAAACATTAGGCCAAAACACAAGAAAATACAATAAAAGGAACAAAAGGGCAACAATAGCACATGGCATGACAAACAAGGTTTAGGCCTAAGCACATAAACATGGTGTGAAGCACTCAAGCACATAGATGATGGCATAAAGCATGTATAGAACATCAGTCTAAGCGTGTAAACACACCGATCTACACATATAAGCATGGAAAAGTGCATGAAGACGTGTGAATATACATCTAAGCATGTGGATGTAAGCATAAAAGCATGGAAGAACACAAAACCCTGCATACAAGCATGTAAAGGCGTAGATCTAGACATTAGGCATAAAAACACACATGTAAACATGTAAATCTAAGCAAGGCATAGCCAGACACATGATATAAAGCATTTGAACATGTAGATCTAAACAACAAAATGTGGGAAAGAAAAGATCTAAGCATGGCATAAAGCATAAGGCATGAAGAAAAGGCAACTAACACACGAACAACATGGAAACATATGGAAATAAGCTAAAAAGCATGCTAAAAGCAAAATAAAGCAAGAAACAATTCTAGATAAAGCAACAAATCATGTTATTAAGGCAAAAAGAGCAAGATAAATGCTAGAAAAATATTTAGGAAGTTAGGGGTGTGGATAGTAGCTAAAAAGCTACATCCACACCCCCAAACCCCAAATCCAAAGTGTAGAACCAAGGAGAAGAAGATTGGGTATAAGAACAATACCTTGTATTTTTGACGAAGAAGGAAAAATCAAGAGGTTTTGATGTGTTTTTTGTGTTTGGAAGAGAGGATGAAAGCCCAGAAATTGCCCAAGTAGAGAGCAAGTACCCAAGGAGTCTCCTCTCTTTTGGTCTGGAGGGGTGCTTGGGGCCTTTTATTGCCCCAGCATGCTTTTCAAGGCAGCGGCCACCGTCTACAAACCTCCTCGGATTGGGTTGATCTTGACACTTCTGGAAAGATCTTGACTTCTTGTTTGTAAAAAGGTATTGAACTTGAAAATCCAACGGTCAAATCAAAAGTTATGGCTCCCGGAAGTTAGCTGTGCATCAATCGGTGTGTTAGCCTAGTTTTCATGATATCTCAGCCGGTCTACCTCCAATTTAGAACCATGAATAGTCGTTGGACTTTGAATTTGATAATCTTCGCAATGGCATTGGTTTCAACCCATTGGGGTCAACTTCAGGTCAAACCTAGTTAAACTTGGTCAAAGTTGCCAAAAGTCTCCGAAAAACTCGGGTTTGATGTAAAGCTATGAAAAGTGATATTTTGAGGGGATTTTGACTTTATTTGACTTTCGGTCAACTTAAGGTTGACCAGGGGCATTTTGGTCATTTTAGCTAAAAAATGCATTTTGGCGCTCCAGTGTTCGAACGAGTTGCCCCTCGTCATTCTAGCTATCCTCGCGAACCCATGGGGAGAAAATAATATTTTTGGATTTTTTTTGGGTCCAACACGCAAATCAAGGGCGCACAAAATATGGTATCAATAGCTGGCTTTGTTCTATGGCTCCAAAAGGTGGTAAAAAAAGGAATCAAGTAATTTTTAGACAGAGGCTAGAGATGAAGATGAAGATGAACTTCAATTGCTTGCAAAGGAGTCAGATGAATCTTCACAACACCACCACACTAAAGTTGAAACTCCTTCACAAGGTGCAATTGACAGCTCAATATGGCCAGGCATTCTTCCATGAAGCGGAAAAATTAATTTTGGGCGGGAATAGGGGACGACCTCCAATTCCAAACAGAATTCAAATTCTACAAGGGATAAGGTCTCTAAAAATCTGGTTTTATCACCTAGTTCAAATTTGAATGATATTAGTCGTGAGGTGATTCAACTAGAGATCTTGTTAGGATTAGTGTCCTAAAATCCTATTGTATGATGTTGTGTATGATATTATGTATAGCATTATGTTATAAATAATGAAGTTGTTTTATTATCTAAAATAATGGTAACATGAATATTTGGAGATTATCATATAGTTCTTATGATGCATAGTATGTGATTTAGTTACTGAAAATATAAATCACAAATTCTTTATAAACTCAAAACCTTAGTTCGTAGTCAGTGATGAAATTGGGCATTCCATCTGTGAAGATTATAATGTGTCAACTAAGATAGTTTGTCTTGATCATGGAAGTGGAGACTTCTAGTTAACATGTTGATGTGTCTTAAGTGTATAAGACATATTGAACTGGACTGCTGTGAGATTAATTATTCTATTAATAATTGTCAACTAAATAATAAATCTCACGACTTTAATTTAAACTCTCAATCCTGAGAGAATAGTGAATCTGATCATGAAATGTAGGTTGCTTTAATATATTAGGAGTGAGATCTAATTCAACGGTTAAAAGCTCAATACGTTGGCAGCCACACATAGTGTTAAAGGAACACATATTCTCAAGATAGAATTCATAGTCTCTTTGTAGAGATATAAAATAATCCCTTAAGATAAGTTTGATCAGTTTGGTTATTCAGAATGCTAGGCCTAACCACTTTAGTAAAGAGTTACTAAAGTTTATATTTTATGAAATTTGATTTCATAAATATATATAAATAACTTAAAGGATTAAATCGGGTACTCAAGGATCAAGAGGTAGTAATTTTCAAAGTGGCAATTATATATTATGACTTTGTATTACTATGAATATTTTCATGAAGGGGTTAATTGTTTAGATAATAAAGTCTTGGGATTTAATTTTATTAATAAAGCCTAAAGTGCAATTATATATATATATATATATATATATAGTGGTATTAAATATAATTAATGGTAATTTGAGCTTGTCAAGAGTTGACAGATAAGCCCGAAGCCCATTAGAGTTAGAGCTTTATTTGTCCATTTAGTCTCATCCCAAGCCACACACTAAAGCCCAATTGGACTGACCCAAAATGCTAGCCTAATTAGATAATCATTTTTTTATTTAATAAGAGTTATTAAATAAAATAACTGCTTTTGATAGTTAAAAAAACGTATGTACAATTAAAAGAGAAAAATGCAGTTTTCTCTAAACACATTCTCTCTTGAACAAGTGTGTACATAACTAATTGAAAGACCACACATCTTGGGCATATGTGGAATTGGGGCAAAAATTAAAAGTCTTCCCAAGTTCAAACTTCTTTTGTTTTGAATTTCACTGCATCAAGATACGCATTTCTATTATTTGTTTCTAAAATTCTAGATATTTCATGTTGTCTCATAGGAATGAAGTAGATCCTTGTGTTACTTCCGCTGTGAGTTTTGTATGAGATGCGAAATCAGTTTTTCCAACGGATCTCTTCTCCAAAGTCTCAACTTAATCTGGATTTGTCTTCTCCTTTATTTGATAAGGTGATTTCTATCCCCTCTTTTGAATTTATAGATAAAGATAACGCAATGCTCATCAATAAGGAAGTGTTATACTCCTCGTCAAATTCAAAGTCTATACATCAGGCAAGTATACGAATATTGAGATAAATGGAAAACAATTTGAAACTCGGGATATAGAGATGGAGATAACCTCAACTGATCCAACCGAGAATATAGAACTCATCAAATCATCCCTGAGTTCTTGGAAGCGTATTATTTGGAATAAGGCAATTTTGGTTACAGATAACCTAATCAATTCTCTCTTTTTCTTCCAAACGATGATGCTTCGGGTGATATTCTATACTCTAAGACCAATTCATAATGCAAGAAACAAGCAACAGGGAAAGTTAAGAAACACTCAGCTATTCCCATCACTGGGGTTGGTACTCAACTCCCTTCCAACCCATGAAAACTCTTAGCCTCAATTGTCATGGGCTTGGGATCCCATAGGCAGTTGTTTATCAATTGAAGAAGGTCCCCAAGTTTTGTTTCTCTATGAAACTAGACTTCATATTCGTTGATGATGCTTCCAAAGACAACATGACTTCAACCTCTAGTCCAAGGAAGCAGCTGAATCATGTAACTACCTGCTATGGGAATGTTCCTTTGCATAAACCGTTACCCATGCATGTTCAATTTATAGAAGTTGGTGATGCAGCTATTCAGAACCTGTGTTCGAAGTCTGTTGGATGATCTAGAATTGCCTAAATAAAATTTTCTTTTGGATAGGATGTGTTCTTTAGAAGTGGCATGGATCTTGGAGGATACTAACCTGATTTGTGACTATTTGTTAGTATATCGTTAATTTTTTTTTAAGATGCACTGTATTTGTGTTGCTCTAGCTTTTGCTAGAGTTGCAAAAGAGATGAGGAGACCATTTGGTTAAAATAATGCTCCTCTTTTCTCTTTCCCATTGTGTAGCATGATATTAAATGAATAAAGTCTACTATCGTTTCATCTCAAAAAAAAAAAAGTTACTAGAGGGACTAGCAATGCGCAATTTTTAAACTTAAGGTTCTGATAGCATTTATTTGAAACTTTAGGAACCAAAAATGGTCACTATGTAAACTTTAGGGGGGCTAAGACCATTCGCATCAAGCTAGTCAAACTAGCCCTATATTAAAATTTTAGCTAAAAACTCACACATTAGTCTCAACAAACTACCAAAAATACTTAACATTGAGAATTGCCTCGCCACAACAAGCGAGTCATACTTCCTCGCTATTCCTAATAAAAATGTTTTTTTGTTCTCTTTTCCTTCTCTCTCTGCATGACTCTCTCTCTCTTTCCCATCGTTTGACTCTTTGTCTCTCTCTCTCTCTCCTATCTCATCGGTGTGCTGGTACTAGTTTTGTTGCAATTTGGTGGCAACAGTAGATGTTGCGATTAGGCGGTGCTGGTAGATGTGGTAGATTTGGGTTTGTGGGGATATTTTCATGGTGAGTGTGTTAGTTGTTGGGTTTGTGTTGATTTTCAGTTTGATTTTTGAGGTGGGTGTGATTGCTTTAACAGTGGGTGCGGCGGTTGCTAGGTCTTTTACATTTATTTTAAGTTTGATTTATGTGGTGGATGTGGTTTGGTTCAAAGGTGCTCAGGTTTGTGGTTTCATTGGGTTTATGATTTTTTTGATGGTTTTGTGATTTCACTAGTTTGTGATTTTGTTTATAGTGAATGTTGGTGATTAGCAATGAATGGTTTGCAAATGGTTTGGGTGTTTATTGGTGATGAACGTTTGAGCAAGTTGGTTGGGTGGTGGTGTTGACAGTGTGCTAGTGTGTTGCTATCAAAGGGGTGGGGAAGGGTAATTGGCAATGAATGGTGGTGAAAGTGAGTTGGGTAGTGGTGTCATTGAAAGTGTGCTATGTGTTTCTGTCAAAGTGGTGAGGAAGAGAGAAAGAATTATTTATTTATTTTCACAGAGAGAACAATAATACTTGAATAGAGTAGAGAAATAAATATTGAGGCTATTATATGAGTCTATTTGTTAAAATAATAAAAGTGGAGTTGTGGGTTCCAGCTAGCTCAACTGGTAAAGTCTCTGATGGTTGAATAAGAGATCTGGGGTTCAATTCCCGCCTACACCAAAAACTGATTGGTGTCTTGGTCTGATGATAAAGAACTATCATCAGGAGCGGAAGCCATACGTTGAAACTCTCTCTCTCTCTAAAAAAAAAAATAAATAAAAGTGGAGTTTTTGGGATTAGTTTAGCAAAAATGCTGGAAAGGCTAATTTGAATGCTCTAATAGTGTATTTTGACCTTAATTTAAAGATGTTTTTAGAAAATAGTCAATCAAACAAGTTTTTTTAACGGGTCTCGTACGATTTTGCTTTTAAGTGCTGGAAGCACATTTGAAAAACACTAACCAAACATTTTTGGCCAAAATACTATTTTGATCTCTACATTTTTGGAATAGTATCAATTTCGTTCCTATATTTTGGTATTAGTCAATTTGGTCTCTATTATTCTCAACTTGCAATCAATTTGATCTTTATCGTTAATTTACTAATAGAAATTGAATGTAAGTTAAAAATAACACGGACTAAATTGACTACTACTAAAATGTAGAGATTAAAATAGTATTTTGCCAATATAGCTTAATACATTTGGCTAGTGGCTTTTTTGTTTTTTGTTTTGGGAAACAAAACCAATAGATAATTAGATATTCATTAAAAAATCAAACCTATAAAATATTACGGTAGCTTATTAAATATATATTAGATGAGTAATGATACACACAATTTTCATCACTTTCATCCTAAATCAACTACTACTAGCCTCTAAACAAGCACTCACGCGTATGCTTAAAGGCTCTTCTATTTTTTTTGTAAAACTTAATAATTTAAATCCATTATAATTTGGGATTACTAAATTTTTCAATCATTAAAAAACCTAGGGGTGTGATGAGTAAATTATTTCATCCAAAGCACAAAACACTCATCACACCCCTAGGTATTTGCTATAATTGAAAAATGTAGTAATTTCAAATTATAATAGATGCAAATTATTAACCTTTACAAAAAAAAATAGAAGAGTAATTTGAAAACCATCAAGAGAGTGGTCTAGTTTTGTATGTGACATTTTAGTGAGAGTTAAAGATGTATCTACTTATCAAAAACAAAAAAGTGTATATATCTATTTAGTTTAGTTTTTTTTTTTTAACCATTAGTGTTTTTTTTTTTATATTTTAGTTTTGTTTTTGGACAAACATGAGGTGTTTTTTTTAAGGAAAAAAGCAGAAACAATGTGGGTTGTTTAACTTATTTTTCTATTTAAAAATAAAATAAACGTATAGTTACTTTTAAAAAGTGGGTTAGTAGAAGAGTGTTCGTATTTTGTAGGCAATATTTTAGTGCAAGTTAGATATGTATTTTTACCAGACTATCCTTTAGTTTTGTCTCTACTTAAACTTAGGGGTGTAGCGGTACTTTGAAACAAAATAAAATTCAGTCCAAACAGGAGAAGCCCTTTAAATAGTAGTACTAGCATCTGAGCACGCGCTCACGAGTGTGCTCAGAGGCTCTTCTATTTTTTTTGGTAAAAGTTAATAATTTGCATCTATTATAATTTGAAATTACTACATTTTTCATTCACAAAAAAATCTAGGGGTGTGATGAGTATTATGCGTTTGTAGTGTGATAAGTATTATGCATTTCATCACACCCCTAGATTTTTTTGTGATTGAAAAATATAGTAATCACAAATTATAATGGATGCAAATTATTAACTTTTACTCAAAAAAATAGAAGAGCCTCTGAGCATACGCTTAATAACAATTATCAATTTTTGTTTAATCCTAAAATTTAGTTTTTAAATCCTAAAGGTTAGCCACTTACTACAAATTCATAATAAAAGTTAAAAATAGCTTAAATTTAAAATTTAGCAACTATCTTCATAACATTTTTGATGAAGTAAATTAATAATAAAAAAAAATGTAAATTCAATTTGACATAGAATTATACAAATGATATATATGTGCCTTCTATTACAAAAGAAATTTTTTTACAACAATTTCTTAGATAACAACCACTTCATGTGAGGTTTGAATCATAACAACAATTTCATTCATTATTATTCAAAGTTGCTACATTTTTCAATCACAAAAAAAAAAAAAAAAAAAAAAATTAGGGTGTGATGAAATTTATGCATCTATGAGTGAAATAATTTTTTGGTATAAATATCATCAAACCCCTAAATATTTTTGTAATTGAAAAATATAGTAACTTCCAATAACGATGAATGAAAACTTTACAAATGATAAATATAGTTTTTGTTACAAAAGAAATTTTTTTCTAACAATTTCTTAGATAACAACCACTTCATGTGAGGTTTGAATCATAACAACAATTTCATTCATTATTATTCAAAGTTGCTACATTTTTAGATCACAAAAAAACCTAAGATGTGATGAATTTTATGCATCTATGAGTGAAATAATTTTTTGGTATAAATATTATCAAACCCCTAAATATTTTTGTAATTGAAATATAGTAACTTTCAATAATTATGAATGAAAATTATTAACTTCTACAAAACAAAAATAGAATAGCCTCTAAGCGTGGCTCACAGGCTAGTATGATAAAGTGAAAAGTTTTCATTTAGAATTGTAGCCTTTAAGGTTCAAAGGATAAGCCTGTCAAAAACAAAAAAATTTTAGAGGATAAGTATTTGGTGTGTTAGTAAACGTAAGATCAAAAAGAGAAACATAATTTTTTAAAAAAATTGAAAAATAAATAAATAAATAAAAATTCTGACATTTGAAATGAAGGGCCACCATGATCTTGTCTATAAATGAGATTCATCTACAAATGAAGGCACAAATATTGAAAGAGAAAATGTTATTGTTAAAGTGCCATCCACTATATGTGGTGTTGAAAAAATGCATGTTTATATCTTATACTAAACATACACAGCGGAAAATTAACGAATTTATTTCATTCGCAATTGATAATAAGTATTATGTAAGTTTTAGAATTCAAGAACAAGAGAGCGTACCTTGGTGTGGTGAAATTCAAAACTAAAGATCAGAAGTACTTGGGAACACTTTTAATCTTCACTCAAATTCCTCTTTATGCCCAAGAAGTGTGGTTTCTTAATCAGTTTCCAAAGGGAAAATAAAAAAGTGTCTCACACTCACACATACACCATTTCACAATAGTGTCTCTTCCATAAAATTATGTATGTTTCTCCCTCTGTACCTAACTGATTATCTAATTGGACTGGCCTTTTGAGCCTTTTCAATTGGGCTTTAGTGTGTGGCTTGGAGTGGGACCAAAAGAGAACAAATAAGACTCTAACTCCAATTGGTCTTGGGCTTTTCTGTCAACTCTTTACAAGTCCAAAGTTATCATTAATTATATTTAATATCATTATATAAATATAATTGCACTTTAAGTCTTATTAATAAATTATATCCCAAGACTTTATTATACATGCAACCCCTTCATAAAATATTCGTAGTAATACAAAATCATAAATGGAGACTACTACTTTGAAGATAACTACATCTTAATCCTTGAATACTAGGTTTAATATTTTATTCATCATATATTTATGAAATCTAATTTCATAAATATATACTTTAGTAACTCCTTACTAAAGTGATTAGGCTTAACACTCTGAATAACCAAACCTATTAAACTTATCTCAAGGGAATATTTTATATCTCCGTTAAGAGATAATGAATTCCAACTTGAGAATATATATTCCATCAACACTAAATGTGGCTGCCCAACATACTGAGATTTTAATTGTGACTTTAGATCTCACTCTTGATATATCAAAGCAACTTACACCTCAAGATCAGGTCCATTATTCTCTCAGGATTAAGAGTTGATGTAAATAGAAGTCATGAGATTTATTATTCATTTGACAGTCGTTAGGAGAATAATAAATCTCACAGCGATCCAATTCAATATGTCTTAACTCTTAAAATATATCAACACATCAACTAAAAGTCTCTACTTCCATGATCAAGACAAATTATCTTAATTGATATATTATAATCTTTGCAGATGAAATGCCCAAGTTCATCACCGATTACGAACTACAAGTCTAAGTTTATAAAGAACTTGTGATCTATATCTTCTGTGACTAAATCACATAAATCACATACTATACATCTCATAGACTATATGATAATGTTTATATTCATTTTACCATTATTTTAGATAATAAAAAAATAAATTTATTAATCACAACATTAAGTCATATATAATGTCATACATAACATTATACAATAGGATTTAAGGGCACTAATCCTAACAATCTCCCACTTGCCCTAAAGACTATTGTGCATTAATCTAACTCTCATTCCCTCCAAGTGTGACTCAAAAGTCTTTTCGGAAAAGTCTTTGGTAAAGGGATTCGCTAGATTATTTGCACTATCAATTTTTGCTACTACAACATCTCCTCAAGCAACAATGTCTTGAATAATGTGGTACTTTCTTTCAATGTGCTTTCCTTTCTTATGATTTCTTTCATAGATTGCATTACTGAATCCACCATGAAAGCTGAATATGTTGTTGCTTGTGAAGCAGCAAAGGCAGCTGTTTGGTTTAAGAAATTCTTTTCTAATCTTGGTGTTGTGAGAATGGAGCAAGTTCCTATCACATTGTTCTGTGACAATAGTGGAGCGGTTGCTCAATCCAATTCAGATTCCATAGCTTGGACCCAATGATGTACACCTATATCATTCATTGCCTCTTCATAAGTGTAGGGATTCGATTCAACCTCTTCTAGGATAGCTTCATAAGTTTCTCCCAAACCTATAAATCTTATAGGAGACCAAACAATTCTCCCACTATGACGAGACACATGTGTACTAGTTATCTCATGAGTAATGTCTTGTGGTATATCTAATACAGTCACATCTAGGTTCATTCATTTCAGCCAAAATAACTCTACTTCTAGGAGTATAATCACTCATATAGTCATTTTCCAAGAATTTGGCATTTGTATTAACAAACACTTTATTATCTTTATGACTATAGAATAAACCTCCAACAGTTCTTTTTGGATACCCTACAAATAATACCATATATGTTTTAAATTGTAACTTGTCAGACTTTTCTCTCAACACATGTGCTAGACAACCCCAAATATAGAGATGTCTCATGCTAGACTTACGCCCAGTCCACAACTCTACAGGTGTTTTAGGAACAGGCTTCGAATGTACTAAATTCAAAAGATACATTGCAGTACTTAAGGCATATCCCCAAAAGGAAATTGATAGAGTTGAAAAACTCAACATGAATCTAACCATATCTAAAAGAGTCTCATTCCTTCTTTCTATTACACCAATGTGTTGTGGAGTTCCAGGTGCAGTCAATTGGAATATAATCCCATTTTCAGTCAAGTAATCCTTGAAATCCCCAAAAAGGTATTCGCCCCCTCGATCAGATCGAATGACCTTTATGTGTTTACCTAATTGATTCTCAACTTCAACCCTAAACTTTTTGAACTTTTCAAAAGTTTTGGATTTTCATTTCATTAGGAACACATAACCAAATCTAGAGTAATCATTAGTGAAGGTAATGAAATACTCATAGCCTCCTCTTGCTTGGATCGACATAGGACCACATACATCTGAATGTACTAGTTCTAGCAACTCTTGGGCTCTTCTACCTTTTATACTAAAAGGTCATTTGGTCATTTTACCCTCCAAACAAGATTCAAAAATTGGAAAACCATTAAAGTCCAATGGCTTTAGGAGTCCATCTTTGATCAGTTTTTGAATTCTATTTGAATTAATATGACCCAAACGCAAGTGCCAAAGATATGTATCACTAGTAGAAGGATATTTTCTCTTTAATGATTTCACATGAGAGTTATTATGTAATTCCGAATTGTATAATGCATGCTTATCTAGAGTTAAAATATAAATACCATCTACAATATTGCCAGAAAAAATAAACAGTTTACCCTTATTTATTACAACATTGTTTTTTAGGATAACACAATATCCTTGTTTACCTAAATAAGTTGCAGAAATTAAATTCCTACGAATATTAGGTACATACAGACAGTATTCCAATATTAAAACTTTAGATTCAAAACATAAATTAAACACTCTAATAGCTATAATTAGAATTCTGCTCCCATTAGCCAAAGTAAGAAACAGTTCTCCCTCATTCAGTTTTCTAGTCTCCTGGAACCCTTACAAAGAATTACAGATATGATTAGTACAACTTGAATCCACATACCAGGAATCTGTGGGATTCTGTAGCAAACATATTTCAAGAAGGAATGAACTTTTCATACCCTTATTCTTGGCAACTCTAAATATAGGACAATTTCTCTTCCAATGACTTTTCTCTCCACAATGGAAACACTTTCCTTTGGCATAGTCCTTCTTCTTTCGACTTAGGTTGAGAAGTAGAAGCTTCAACCATATTGGCATCAACACTAGAAGTACCAAGAATGCCTTCTGCCACTACCAACTCATTCATTAATTCAGACAATGAATAAATCTTTTTGCTCATATTATAATGCTCCCTCATTGAAGTACCTTAAGCCATTTTGGTATTATAAATCTACCTCATAGTTTCTTGCCTTGTAGAACGACATTGCTCACCAAACATCTTCTTCAAACTTAGCATTATGTCCAAAACTAGTTCTACATCCTGCATTTGATGCTGTAGAACATTTGAAATAGATGCTAGGATATAGCACTTGGCCATCTCATTAGATTTCTGCCAATGATCATATCGCTGTTTTTCCTCAAGAGGAGCATATAATGATGGAAAGTCAGGACAAGATTGACTAAGCACATACTTGTTCTCTTCAGTAATAAAAACAATATCCAAATTTCTTTTCTAGTCAACGTAATTGGATCCAGTCAGTTTTTTATTATTAAGAAGAGCAACAAGTGGGCTAAAAGATGCCATGATTTAAATCTGAAAATAAAAAATATGAATATAATAAGTAAATCGAACATTATCAATTTAGTATATAAACACATATTATGGAACCTTAATAAAACCATAACATAAAATATGCAACAAAAACCCAATCTGGTATTCAATATCTCTTAGCATAGAGTGAACATTAAATACTATGATTGATTGAGAACTATTCTCATTATTAGTGTTATCATGATAACTCTTATCAAACACTAATAATATATTGTTTTACATTTAGTCTCTAAGTAATAATAGTAAAAACTCAGCATAGAGAATACTGTAATACTTAGTCTAGTGTAATGGTCTAGAATCATGTGTAGCCACATTTCATCTCTCTTAACAAGTTTATTTTGTAGTACCATAATACAAAACACCATCTGCATGGAATGCAAAGCTCAAGACTAAGGCAAGGTGTTCGATCAAACCACTATAACCAAGTAGTTCAATCTTGTAGCACCATGAAATAAATACTCTCCGCATGGAATGCAAAGCTCAAGGCTAAGACAAGGTGTTCGATCAAACCACTATAACCAAGTAGTTCAATCTTGTAGCATCATGAAATAAATACTCTCCACATGGAATGCTAAGCTTGAATCAAAGACAAAGTATATATTTCATACTACTATGACCGACAATGAAGGCCATGAGATCCAACCCTTGTATCTCTCTCCCACTAGATATTTGAAAATAAAGGTTTTTAATTAGAAACATATGTAATCTCATCACACATAGCCTTGCACTTTTAAAAGTATGAAAACGCTTAGAAAAATTCAAAACTCACAACTTTCGATTGGTCGAATGTATCCCTCGATCGATCGAAAAATTTAAGGAATTCATTCCAAACTTTTGGCCTGGCTTGATTGGTGCTCGATCGCTGCTCAATCAATCGAAAAAGAATATTAGATCGATTGACTAGGAATCGAGAGTCAATCAAATTGGACAGAAGGTTCACTGTTTCACTCGATCAATTGAAAAGCAATTTTCAATTGATCAAAACTCGTGAAACTTGAATTTCCAGAATTATTCTGAAGTAGTTTTCAACAGTTTTTCATGAACAAACAACCATCATATGAACATAATAGATAGAATTTGATATCAAAACTGAATTCCATTGATCTATAGCCTTAAAGTTCAAATTAAAATACTTAACATCAAACTTAAAACATCATAACATCAACATTAGTTTTCATCAAACAAAAATTTCAATGACCATGTAGAAAATTAATTACATAATCTTCTAACATCATGAAATTACTATCTTTGATTCCAAAACTCACAAAACATGTTATACAAATTCAAAATTGAAGACTGCTCTGATACCAATTGTTGGAAAAATACATGTTTGTATCTCATATTAAACATACACAGTGAAAAATTAATGGATCTACTTCATTCGCAATTGATAGCATGTACTATGTAAGTTTCAGAATTCAAAAATAAGAAAGCGTACCTTGGTGCGGTGAAATTCAAAACAAAATATCAGAAGTACTTAGGAACACTTTTAATCTTCACTCAAATTCCACTTTACTTCCAAGAAGTGTGGTCTTTTAATCAGTTTCCAAAGGGAGAATAAGAGAGTGTCTCACACTCACACATACACCATTTCACAATAGTGTATCTTCCATAAAATTTTGTATGTTTCTCCCTTTGTACCTAATTGATTATCTAATTGGGCTGATCTTTTGGGCATTTCCAATTGGATTTTAATGTGTGGCTTGAAATAGGACCAAAAAGGAACAAATAAGACTCTAGCTCCAATGGGTGTTGGGCTTTTCTGTCAACTCTTGACAAGTCCAAAGTTACCATTAATTATATTTAATATCACTATATAAATATAATTGCACTCTAGGCCTTATTAATAAATTATATTTCAAGACTTAATTATACATGCAACCCCTTCATAAAATATTCGTAGTAATACAAAGTCATAAATAGAGACTGCCACTTTGAAGATTACTACATCTTAAACCTTGAGTGCCCGGTTTAATCCTTTATGTTATTCATCATATATTTATGAAATCCAATTTCATTAAATATATACTTTAGTAACTTCTTACTAAAGTTGTTAGGCCTAACACTCTGAATAACCAAACCCATTAAACTTAACTCAAAGAAATATTTTATATCTCCGTTAAGAGATTATAAATTCCATCTTGAGAATATATATTCCATTAACACTAAATGTGACTGCCCAACATACTGAGATTTTGATTGTGACTTTAGATCTCACTCCTGATATATTAAAGTAACTTACACCTCATGATCAAGTCCATTATTCTCTCAAAATTAAGAGTTGATGTAAATAAAAGTTGTAAAATTTATTATTCATTTGACAGTCGTTAGGAGAATAATAAATCTCACAGCAGTCCAGTTCAATATATTTTAACTCTTAAAACATATCAATACATCAACTAGAAGTCTCCACTTCCATGATCAAGACAAATCATCTTAGTTGATATGTTATAGTCTTCGTAGATGAAATGCCCAAGTTCATCACTGACTACGAACTATAATTCTGAATTTACAAAGAACTTGTAATCTATATCTTTTGTGACTAAATCACATACTATGCATCTCATGGACTATATGATAATGTTCAAATATTTATGTTACCATTATTTTAGATAATAATAAAACAATTTTATTAATCACAACATTAAGTTATAATGTCATACATAACATCATACAATAGGATTAAAGGACACTGATCCTAACATGTGGTTACTGGGTAGTCATCATATTTGATGTCAAACAGTGGCAAGACCTTCACACCTTGGGTTAAAAATCAAAATGGCAACATGGGTTTTTATAAGTGCTTCAGTTTTTTTAGAAGTTGTTATTCGAATGAATGTGGTCTTTTTTTCTTTTGCTTTTTTGATAGGATTTGAATGTGGATTTAAGGCAAGTGTTTTTTTTTTTTTTTCAATGGTGGGAATGTTACAATATGTGGAGGAGAGGGAGGAGATGGAAGAAAATGTTTGTTTTTTTTTTTTTTTTAAGTTATCTAAAATTTAAGATTTTTTAAAGTGATTTATTTTACATTTCTAACCCTCTTATTTGAACTTTTTAAATAGTTGCTTTGAAGAAGTGGGTTAGTGAAAGAGTTTCCTTATTTTGTAGGCGATGTTTTAATGCAAGTTAGATATATATTTTTATAGAACTATTTTTTAGTTTTGTCTCTACTTAAATCTATGGGTGTAGGAGTATTTTGGAACAAAAAAAAAATCCAGTCCAAATCGGAGAAGCCCCTTAAATAGTAGTATAAATACCTAAACATCAATAATTTAATTTTTTTCACCTCTATTACTTAGATTCTATAACAAATTAGCATATGGGTAATTCACCGAAAACTTACCTCCTTTTTTGTCTTCAAATAAGCAAAGTATTTTAGTTTTGAATTTGATTGATATACTGTAATCGTCTTTTATAGTAGAAAATGGTAGCTTGGTTGGATAATGTTTTAGGAGTTATTATTTTTTTAAAAAAATTTGAAATTAAAAAAAAGCTATTATAAAAAAGAGTGGTAACTGTCTATTAAAACGTGGATGAGAAATTGTAAGTTGGATAATTTAGGGGAAAAATGGAAGTGGGATAACCAGATAAGGGGATTGAGGGAGAAAACTAAGACATGGATTTAGATGGCAATATAAAAAAAAAAAAAAAAAGACATGAATTTAGACAACTAAAAAAAAAAAGTCGGTTAAAGAAAGAAATTATCTTTTTAAATTTCTAAGTATCGTGTTTTGATAGGAGTCATAAGAGCAGATTTGAATTCCTATTTTGTAGGAAATGTTTTAGGTAAAACTTAAGAGTAAGTGTTCCTATTTTGTAGATAGTGTTTTACATGGGAGTTAAAAAAGCATTTTTACCAAGATTTATCCCTACTTAAATGTAGGTTATAGGGGTATTTTGGAACAAAAAAAATCCGATTCAAACAGAGGAAGCCCCTTAAATGATAATATAGAAGAATACTTACCAAAATAAAAATGGTATTAAAAGTAGGAAATGGACAAAGCATAAGTTTGTAGATATCTATATTCTAACCTGAAGTTTTATTAAAAAATCCAAAGAGTTCTTAGTGTGTGCAATCTAACTATCAAAGACAGACTCTTAGAGAGGCAATAGTTCCAATGGGTAAGGTACAAAGACACAAACCATCTGAATTTTTATATAACTCTGTTTTTAGAATCTAATTTATAATAACTATGTGAGCAAGTTTACTATACACTCTTTTGTTCTTTGGTTGACCATAAATCATTCCAAACGTATTCCACTTTCTTTGTTGCCCTTCGGGCTCTTCTTCCCTTATCTAAATTGATACCACTCCTAACAGCATGATTATCTTGAATAGGGAATACATTTAAAGGATTGGTGCACTGAACATCAAACGCATCACCCTTATCTTTCAAACCTAACTTATTACTTAAATCTTAAATAAACTTGAACTAGTATCCAGCCTCAACTCTTAAATCTTAAATAAACTTGCAGATGCAGTTAAAAAATTTATTTTTTAGAGCTCTTCCATTTTTTTTCCCAAAGTACAACACTTTCAATTCAACATATTTGTTTTTAGAGCTTCATAAGGACTAAGAAATTGTAACAAAGAGAGAAGATATTAACAATAAAAAGTAAATCTCAACAAATGCCCTCTAATAATCAGATAGAAACAACCTAGTTATGAAAATTTTTCACATCAAAATGTTTGATAGAGAAGCAATTCAACTACACACTTTATCACAAAGAAAGAGAGGGAGTGCAAATATTTATAAAAACCAGCTAAGAAACGCATCAAAATCATAAAGTAAATACCTAAACATCATTAACTTAATTTTCTCACCTATATTACTTAGATTCTATAACAAATTAGCATTGGGGTAATTCACCGAAAACTTACTTCTTTTTCTGTCTTCAAATAAGCAAAGTATTTTAGTTTTGAATTTGATTGATACACTGTAATCGTCTTTTATAGTAGAAAATGGTAGCTTGGTTGGATAATGTTTTGGGAGTTATTAATTTTTTAAAAAATTTTGAAATTAAAAAAAAAAAACTGTTATAAAAAAGAGTGGTAACTGTCTATTAAAACGTGGATGAGAAATTGTAAGTTGGATAATTTAGGGGAAAAAAATGGAAGTGGGATAACCGGATAAGGGGATTGAGGGAGAATACTAAGACATGGATTTAGATGGCTATTATAAAAAAAGACACGAATTTAGACGGCTAAAAAAAAAAAAAGTGGATTAAAGAAAGAAACTATCTTTTTAAAATTTCTAAGTACCGTGTTTTGATAGGAGTGATAAGAGTAGATTTGAATTCCTATTTTATAGGAAATGTTTTAGTAAAACTTAAGATTAAGTGTTCCTATTTTGTAGGTAGTGTTTTACGTGGGAGTTAAAGAAGCATTTTTACCAAGATTTACCCATTTTAAACATTAGTTGTAGGGGTATTTTGGAACAAAAAAAATCTGGTTCAAACAGAAGAAGCCCTTTAAAAAATAGTATAGATAGATTATCAATCTTCTGAAGAAAAAATATAAAAAATTATCAATTTAATATATATATATATATATAATTATTCTCATTACCTTTATTATGAACCAATCACAACAAAACCTTAATTAAAAAAAAAAAAATCACAACAAAAGCCCTCACATGACCTATTGGGAATTCGGGATGGAAGCCACATCACTTTAATAGTGAATCGACCAACTACCATTAAAGTTTTTTTTTTTTTAGTCTCCACCAACTACTACTAAAGTTTATTTTTTTAATTTTTAATTTATGGGTCTGCTCCTAATAATAGTTCTTTGTCACGAAGATACCAATCAGTTTTCGGTATAGGCGGGATTTGAACTTCAGATCTCTTATGCAACCATAAAAAACTTAACTAGTTGAGCTAACCGAAATCCACTAAAGTTGAAGTTGATGAACCAATCACAAGAAGAATCCATGTTATAAAATGAGTAAGTTTAGTGCCACAATAATTTCTATTACTTTTGTTACAACTTGGCTATGTGAGGAGTTATAAGCAGTTGAAATAAAATGATAGATTATGCGGATCCATAATTCAACCGCTCACTAATTTACATGCGGCAAAATTATGACAAAGTTATGGAATTAATGGCAGTTCCTCTTGTAAAAATATCGTGTCGAGGAGTCTGGCTAAATAAAAGTACCTTCTGACGTGTACCCAACTTTTGACAACCATTTCTGTTTCTCTGGATTTCAAAAATTTGTGTCTTCGTCTACAAGCTCACACGCCAACCATCCATTCGATTTCTTTCTCCAATTGTTCAGGAATCAAACCCGTGTTCTGTTTTGAAAAGATTTTCGTATTTAAGAAACGAAATGGCATTGCATGTTAGCAGTGCTGCATGCTTTTTTCGTGATTTCAGTCATAGGAATAGGAGAGTTCACACAACAACAGTAAGAAGAGGCGTTGCTTCTGAGGACCTCGCTGCTTTGAAATCGTCAGAGGAAGAGAAGCTGAAGTTGGGGGCCTCTGAATTGAAGGTCACAAGGCTTGGGATTGGAGCTTGGTCTTGGGGTGACACCAGCTATTGGAACAACTTTGAATGGGATGGTAAGTCCCTTTAAAATTCACTCAGAAAATCTTTGATTTTTGTAATTGGTTTCTTAATCTTTCATTTAAGAAATTATTATGTCATTTTAGATTCATTCCATAAATTTCCTAGCAACTGTCATTAGATGTTGTTGATATATAAAATTGGAACGAAACTAGATTCAAGTCATTGGACTAAGCCGTAAAAATCCCAATGACTTTGATACCGTGTTAGAAAAGAAAAGATGAGACATAGCTGTGATACCAGTGTAAAGTGTTTGAGAAAATATGAAAGAAGAAAATAAAGAAGACAGAGACAACGCACAAAAACCAGAATTAATGTGGTTTGACCTTGGAGACTTAAAATTAACAAACGACAATGTTTGAACTACAAGTAGAGGATTATGATTACTTTGTTTGCATTCCAAGTCGGATTAGATATAATGAACATAAATTCAGGTTATTTAACATACTTGTGCCTTGACTAGGATTGCCCCATGATATCTTTAACAAGAAACTTTACGTTTTAGAGTTCCCAGGTCGCCACATTTATCCTTTTTTCTGCTTATCCTAGGTGACCTTTGATGTAGTTGTTTGATGCAATGTATGCTTTTGCAATGAAAATGAATGATTAAAAAGTGTTTTTTTCAATAACTTTAATTTAAATGAAAAGATTAGCTCAAAAGTTTAGATTATTCAAAATTTGCAGGAGTGACCAAGAGGTCTTTGTCTATTCCAAAACTGTCCAGGCTCGTAACATTAGATGTCTTTGCCAGTTAGCTTCATAGGAAGTTTGTACAGACTTCTGGCTAAGGTATTGGATAACTGACTCAATAGGATTTTGGGAAAGATTATTTTGGAATTGCTGCACGCTTTCGTTTATGGAAGAAAGATTTTGGATTCCATCCTTTCAGTTGTTGCAGAATCATGAGTCATACCCCTAGAGTTACTTTTAATTTGGATATTGAGAAGGCCTATGATCGCATAAATTAAGGTTGCTCAATTTCCTTGCTTAGGAAATCTGTTTTTTTTTTTTAATATATTTTTTTTGGGAGAGAATGGAAGAAACGGATTTTCTCTTGCATATAACTGCTATATTTCAGTGTTGGTTAATGGCTGCCTATATGATTTTGTTCAATAGCTCAAGAGGATTTAGGCAACTTGATCCACTATCACCTTAATTATTCGTTATAACCATGGAAATTCTTGACAATATACTTATAATGGGGGCTGTTTCTGGGTTTCAGGTTGTGAGGGTTCTAGAGGAGATTCAAATCTATTACATTTGCCTCTAGCAGATTACAGTATTCTTCTTAGTGACATTGATTTTGACTGTTGTAAATATGGGTTAGTTCTTTTATGCTTTGAAGCAGTATCAAGTTTGAGGGTTAACTAGGTAAAAAGTTAATTGGTCCAAGTAGGGAATGTTGATGGAGTTGGCTGCAATTTTGTGCTTTTAGGGTTGTTCCACACCTTAAATTATTTCCGAATGGAAATTATTTTTATCAAGAGATTTTTTTATTTTATTTTATTTTTGCTTACCCACATATTTGTTTCTTTCAATTTTCACTAAACTTTTGTCACATGGCTAACAGTTTGGTAAATTGAAGCAAAAAATTATACTGGGAGGATTGGTGAGAGAGTTTAAATTTCACTTGGTGGATTGGAATGTGTTTGTTCCACTCTCAGATATGGATGAATTACAGTAGGCAAATTAAGCACTTCAACTAAGCTTTGTTGCATAAATGGTTGGGGCATTTTGTTAAAGAAAGATATCATTTTTTGAAGCACTTAATTATGGTTGCCAAGAGCATTGTAGCTCAAATGGTTGGCATCTCCTGGTGTTTCCAATAGAGACATCTAGGGTTCAAATCTCCTCTCCCCCATTGTATCTATCAAATTATCAAAAAATTACTGTAATACAGGGAGTCCAAGGGATAGAGTAGACTGACAGATTACATCAGAATACCTTATAGGTGTAGCCTTTGGATAAGTATAAGGGAGGCTGGAATTGGTTTTCTGGATTGCAAATTTCAGGTGGGGATGGTATGGAAATTTGCTTTTGGAAATATTTGTGGTGCAGGATGTTGCTTTAAAAGACTATTATCCTGATATATTTTTAATTGTTTAAGATAAGTGATGCTTCTGTTTATTCTTATTTAGACTTATCTGAAGATGGTTCATTTAAGGGTTCTTAAGTTTATTTGTGTTGTGCTTTTAAGGATTGAAAATTAGAACCAGTAGTCTCTCTTTTGGAAGCTCAAGCATATTTGTAAATTTGATCTTGATTTTTTATCATGTTCTGTGAGGATCTAAGGAGGTGGTGTTTCATTATGGGAAGTACATGAAAAAGTTTCAAGAAAAGAGAGAAAAGAAAGCAAGAGAAAAGCTGAACTGAGTAATCTGCATATTAACTGAGGCCAATGAGCCAATTTATACAAGAGTTCAATGTACTCGGTTAAGCTAACAAACTGTTCTAACAGCCTAACAACCATTTAAAAACTAACTAATCTTCTAACTAAATCTGTCAAGCCTAATAAACAAATGTGAATAATTCAATTAACTCGTGATGGAATACAACAGAGTACACCTCAGCCTGTGATCACTGTTGAAGCAATGCACAGTCAATGCAACAGCAACACTTGACTAGTGCATCTTGACAGATATTCTTAACATGTATGGCATAACAAAGTTCCTATGTATGAAACTTTTTTTTGGATTCCATAGTTCCTTGGGTAGGATTTTAGCTTTGGATAATCTCATTAAAAGGTTTATGATCATTGTAATTTGGGGTTGTAAGAGTAAGCCTAGTGGCAACTATGTTGAGCACGTATTGCTCCATTATTTGGTTGCTAGAGAGTTATGTTATATTGTCTTCTGTTTATTTGGGGTTAATCATTTGATATTTATGCAGACAATTGATGTATAGTTTTGTTGCAAGGTTTTGTTTTGACAAAAAGGTAATGGACATGTATGGATTACTACTGCTCTATAGGTAATATTCACTATTTGGAAAGAGAGGAACAATAGGACCTTTAAATTAGTTGAACTTTCCACGTGTTAGCCTAAATATGTATGTTTGAGATTATAGTATGATTGGATGTTTGCTTTTGTCTGGATCCAGGTTTTTTTTATTTAAATTTTATAGACCAAAAGAATTGGACAAAGTTTAGCTACAAAATTAGTTGTAGCTTTAAGCTACAAACAAACTTAATATCTTTTTATTGGAGGTGAATTTTAACAAATCCATCATTGGATTACATCTTCTTCTTGTATCTTTCATGCTTGCAAAATTCAAGAAAATTAAAGATCAATAGCTATGTTATCAATAAATTTTTAAAACTAGAAGTTTTTGTAATTTAAAATTATGCACAAAATATAAGCATATAGATCATATAGTAAATAATATATGATTGACACAAAATTTAACATATGTATTAAGAGCGTAACGAATATATAATTCAACGGTTAGATTTTCAAAATATGTTGTAATATTTATTTTATTGAGTGAGTTTGTAGCCTTAAGCTACAATCAATTTTGTAGCTAAATTTTGTCTAGAAGAATTTAGCTTGTGATTTTTAGAGCCTTTTTTATATATTCCTTAATATTTAAGTTGTCTCCTTCCTCTAATAAATTTCATTATTGCTTAATAAATAAATAAAATCTCTGGCAACTGAAAAATGAGGTAGAAAATGATCCATTGTTCCCCATTGCTCCTGCAGATGCATAACCAATTCATAATAATCTTCTAATGCTTAATGAGGTTCTACACACTGAGATTGTTGCCCAAGGAAACTGTCAAACCAATAAAGTACTTTAGAAGTTGCAAGAATGCAACAGATACTCTTCCAATTGAGCGTAGCTCTTTTTTTTCTGCTCAACTTGTGATAAAGGGATTTAGCCTTGAATGGTTAACCTGTTATTTCCAAACCAATTCATTCTCATGGATGCCTAAAATTTTAATCTAATACAAAGTGTATTAAGAAATCACCCAGCCTTTTTTAACACAATTTTTTCTTGGGACAAAAAATTATTGCCATTAATTTCCAGTATTTATTCAGAGAGAGTAGCCACAAAAGAAATAACCTCCTACACCAGCCTAAGTGATTAGCCACAAGACCTCCTAATTATTGCCTATAGAGAACAATTTGGGAAAAATCATCTTAGACCTACAACAGCTTGCATCCTGGAATTCATACCTTAAGCTTCTATCCAAATAATCATGAGTAATTAAAACTGAATCCACAATCTCCCCCTTAAATAAGACCAATTGAGTCTCTACAAATTGTTTCTCATGCTTTTTTTTTCAACTAAGTTTTAAATTAGGTTTTCCTGATAATATTTATCTTTTTATACATGTACTCTTCTTCTTCTTCCCTTTATTTCTTTTTGAATGGGTTTTGAACCCATGACCTCACCCTCCACCCATTCTTGTGAGAGGAGAAAGTGTAATTTGAGCTAGAGCTCATGTCTTTCTCATACAGGTTATATCCTTCTGGTTTGTGTTCCTACATAGAATATCATATATTTAATAAAATAGTTTCCAGAATCTTGAATTTGGGCAATTAGTAAAACTGTTGCAGGTGTTTCTCTATGAGGTTATTTTTCACATAAAGAATTCTCATTTTTCTTATATTAATGAATTCACCAGAATTCAAGATTATTCTTTGTTATTCTTCGTGAGTGGAGCAAAAGTTATATTTCCTTAGTTTGGATTTGATTTTCCATCTGTAGTTGATTTGATGATCTGCTATTCTTTGTTATTTAGTTGGACGAAGATGTTAGATTTCTAGTCTGAAGAAATCTTTCCTTTTTCCTTGTGATGACTGCAGATAGAAAATTGAAGGCTGCTAAGGCTGCATTTGATGCAAGTGTTGACTGTGATATAACCTTCTTTGATACTGCTGAAGTTTATGGCTCTCGTGTGAGAAAGGGTTCCTATTATCCTTCCATTTTTTTCCATGAAATGCAGTGAAATTGTTAGCTTTCTGAACAGCATTATCATTTTGTGTTCTTGTAGCTCTCATTGGGTGCCATAAATTCAGAAACACTATTAGGAAGGTATGTTCTGACTATGATTCTGCTTTAGATTTTTACATTCAGATCAAGTACTTATATAAATTAACCTGCTAAGGTTTTTACACTATGTTACAGATTTATTAAGGAAAGGAAAGAAAAGGATCCAAAAGTGGAGGTTGCTGTTGCAACCAAGTTTGCAGCTTTGCCATGGAGACTGGGCCGTCAAAGTGTCCTCAATGCCCTTAAGGATTCCCTCTGTCGTCTTGGAGTTTCTTCAGTGGAACTTTATCAACTCCATTGGTCTGTGTTTCATGAGCCCTTTTTGTGATTTTGCTTCACGTCTTCTTTAGAAATATTCGTTTATTGTCAGCTTAAGACAACATTAGCTAACCAAGTGTTCCTTGATAATTTCAGGCCTGGAGTATGGGGGAACGAAGGTAGTTTATGACTTCATGTGTACACCATCTAATTGAACAATTGACTTCTTGTAGCTGATAGAATCAGATGTTTATAAAAACCCTAATTCTGAAGAGGCTTGGGTCATCGAAAATATATTTTCAGGGTATATTGATGGTCTTGGAGATGCTGTTGAGCAGGGCCTAGTGAAGGCTGTTGGTGTTTCAAATTACAATGGTATACTTCTACCATTCACAGTTATGAAGATTAATCCATGCATAAATTAACTTCCACTGAACCATCATCTTAATTCCTTTTATTTTATTTTCCAGTTTTCTGAAAGAATGATGACAAATATTGTTCCTTATTTCAGAGAGGCGACTTCGTGATGCATATGAAAAGCTTAAAAAAAGAGGAATCCCACTGGCTTCAAACCAAGTCAATTACAGCCTTATATACAGGGCACCGGAGGAGAATGGTGTAAAGGCTGCCTGTGATGAACTTGGGATCTCTTTGATTGCATATTCACCAATAGCTCAAGGTGAAGAACCTACACTTTTATGGTATTGCTCCATTATGTTTATTTATGTGCTAGTTATAGTTCCTAGCCACTGAAATCATCTGTTATGAGCTCCAATTAGCAGTAAGATGTGCCAGAAGGTATTCAAATAGTGCCGATCAATGATATAAACACGTGAGCATTTCAATTGGAAATTTAAAAAGCAAAAGTTTTATCTGAGGTTGAAATGGCTTTCCCTAGAGTTCAACATCAGCATTTCTTTTCTTCAACATTTTGATTTTCTTATCTCTGTGTTTTCTATTGTTGCCGTTCTTTTAAAGTACATTTGTGGATCTATTACTTTTCCTCTATATATGTGAGTGCATGCTTGCACATGCCCCTGCATATGTATCTTCTGATAACTTATTCAGTTTTGCATTTGTTACAGTTGAGTATAGTTGCTTTTAACTGTTGATAAAATAGGTATATTTACCTTGCCAAGCAAATGTTGATACATAAGTCAGTGGGACAATATGTGATGGTTGTTGTTCTTTTTTTTTTCGCATACAGCTTGCTTTCTAAAGTCAAACCCTTATTGTGCCATTATAATCCAATTCACAAGTTATACATCTTTTAAACACCCATCCAAATTTACGGTCTCTGATAAATTTGTTTGAAAAAGAAAAAAAGGACGATAGATGCTAACATGTTGAAAGCAGAACAGGGAAAACAATATGGTTATCTTATCAAGAAGTCTACAATGATACATTATACTTCTAATCTTATAAGCACTTCAGTTTATTTGCACACACCTTGTTACTTTAAGTTGGGTGCTCCTAGACTACTTGATGAAGTTTGATTGTTTAGCCTGATCCAGGTTTGATATAGTGTAGGCTGAATGTGGTATATAATTAGACTATATAATGTTAGAAGTGCAATGATATATAATCTTTTAACATTTGCAGGTGTTCTTACGGGAAAGTATTTGCCAGAAAATCCACCAACCGGTCCTAGAAGCCGGATTTACACTCCTGAGTTTCTAACAAGGGTAAGACTAGTGAAACGTTATGAAAACCCATTACCTTTAAGTTCCAAATGCGTTGTTGATATACTTTTGTGCTGTGCAGCTCCAACCTCTGCTGAACAGAATCAGAGAAATAGGAGAGGGCTACAGTAAAACTCCCACACAGGTTTGTTTCTGTTCTTTAAATAGCACATATCTTACAATCATGAGTCATCACCATAGAAGGTCTTAAGTTTTGTTGTTTCAAGCCTGTTGAAGAATAAGCAACAGCAATTTAGCCAAGAAACTAGTGCATCAGTCATCACCATAGAAGCTTGTTGTCTCAAGCCTGTTGTGGAATTAGCAAGACCAATTTAGCCAACAAATCTTTATTTTAGCAACTTAAGCTGTGCTAGGGTACATACACAAGTATCAGACACAGATAATGAGTTCTGTTTTCCCATTCATTTCATTTACGTATGTACATCTCATATCTCAAACAACTTTAGTCTGGTTTCCCTTTATCTAGTCCATCTTCGGTGGCTTGAGTCAAGCAGATTATTACTGTAGACTCTCATCAAACAGTAAAACTACATAACAATAGTTTTATCATTGACAAAATTCCTGAAAATACTACGAGGCTTCTTGGGTTTCCAAATGATGTACATGACTGATTTGTGGTGCTGAGGTTTACTAAGAATAGGGTCTCTCTATAGGTAGCCCTCAACTGGCTTATAGCCCAGGAGAATGTTGTGCCAATACCTGGAGCCAAAACAGCAGAGCAAGCTGAGGAATTTGCGGGTGCACTAGGCTGGAGGCTTGCTGATGAAGAAATATATGAGCTGCGCTCTCTGGCCTCAGAGATTAGACCTGTAACTGGTTTCCCTGTTGAGAACTTGTAATTTTTATACGAGCATGCAATTAAACTTACTGAAATTAGTTAGAAATGTATAATGGACTACACTTTTGTATATGAACGATCACCAAGCAAACACTTGTTGTAATGTGTTTAGGCTTATTAAATAATGTTACAGTCACAATCTATTTTATAACATTTTTATAAACTGTTAATGTGTCCAACTTTTTATTAGTTTTCATCTAGACCCACTATTAATATCACTTTTTTATTTATTAATGACCACTCACCACATCAACAATTTGTAAAAAAGTTTGAATCTCCAGCATTACTCTATAAAATATTATACAGCCTTTTAGGATTAGGGAGAACTAGATTTAGACTGAAATTCTGTTTAAAGCATAAGCTGGTGTTTTTGATAAAATTTCAGCGGCTATTTTTTTGTTATTGAAGGAAGTGATGGTGCTAAGAGATTTCCGAACATTCCCTCAACTGTTTGAATGAGTTGCTTGCATGCAAAGGAGTATAAAAGGCAGGTCTATCACTTTCCTCAGGAACTGTTCTAATGGGGGAGAGGGCAAGTCGAAGAATACCCTAAGAACCTAGTAGCCTGCTCAAGAGGTTATTATCACTCTGGATCAAGTTAATGGGGAACAGCAGGATGCATAGAGACAACAAAGCACTCGGAATTAGCAAGCCATCTAGGGGGCCGAGGCCGTCCCCCAACCCACTCAAAAACCTCCTACCCAATCTTAACCGCAAAACCCAGCGCAAACCCCGCCCAGACTCACTTATAACACGCTGCACCTCCGGCCAATTATGATCCTCAATAGCAACAAGGTGCTCCCAAGCGACCCTAGGGAGTAGGGACCCAATATAGTTCACTACCCGCCATTACCCGTATCCATTCCTACCCTATTCTCCATCCTTCTGGCCTCGGAAAGACCTAAGCCTTCCGGTTTTTTGCTATATAAAAGCTTTCCAACCAAGCCAAGATGTTTGCCTCGATGCGGTAGATAACTGGGTAGGTTCGCGATAGGAGGACTGGCCCTTTACTTGCATGGGATAGCGAAGCCGCTTATCATGTGGTGCCACTAGAATCATAAGTACTCGAAGTAAGCTCACGGCTCGCCCCAATCTCTAAAAGGGCTTATACAAGTGGTGTGCTTAAGCCCCTTTAGAGATTGGGGCGAGGGCGGCTTTGATGAGAGCTTAGGGTTGAAGGCTGCTTTGCTTAGTACATAAGCTGATAAGCCCTGTGGCAGATACAGTAGAGCTCATGCAAAAAGGAGCTTAGAGCATCCACAGCAGTGGAGCTAAAAATTTAGCAATTTAGCTCCACCAAAAATTACTTTATCTATTTTACCTACACACATGCTGCAGCAGTAGATCTATTTTACGTTTCAACACAATAAAATAATATAAACATCACAATAAAATAATATATCTACCACAATAAAATAATACATCTCATTACAATAAAAACACCACAATAAAAAAGTAATGTGAACGCAAAATAAAAAATTAATTTTTTTTAGCTCTCATGAACAGTGCACATCTATCTATAGATGTGCACTGTAGCAATGAGCTAAAAAAAATAGATTTAGCTCTACTGCTGCATGTTATTTTTTGGTGTTTTGGTGGAGCTAAAATAGCTATATAGCTATTTAGCTTTACTGCTGCAAGTGCTCTTATAAAGTAGACAGTAAAAAGTGAATTGCCTGCATATGAGACAGACAAGCCGCTCCTTCACTATTGCAGTGCGGCTTAGCTCAATCAACGCTACAACATTTTAGTTGAGTCTAAGAATTATTTTTTTACTCTAATCTAATGTACTTATTAAGGAAAGACAAGCCTCATATTATACAAACACTCGGTAATTAATGCAACTAGCCTTTAATCCTGTGCAATGCACGGGAATTTTTCTATTTTGTTATTTTTTATCTTTAAATGTATTCCTGACAAAGCAAGTTATATTGCATAGCCTTTTTTTTATTTTTTGGTTACTTTTCATCTTTGAGTGTTTTCCTTGCAGAGAAACTTAACTAGAAAGAAGGAAGAGATAGTAATAATGAAATAAATAAAAAGAAACAAAATTGCACAGTTAAAAATGTGAATAATGTTTACCTTTGACCTTACAAATAATAATAAATTTGATTAATCAAATGTATTATTCAATGTCTACAAAGGAAAAGAGAAAAAAGAGGATTCATTTCACTTCTTTTTTAAATTCCAAATACTTATTAAACTTGCATGGTTTCGGTATAGAAATCCAATTGTTAAAAGGTTTGGCACATTTATTTAATCAAATTTTAACCAGTAATAGATGACAAAAATAATACATACAAAATTTTTGTCAAAGTTTTAACCCATAATAGATGACAAAAATAATACGTACAAAATTTCATAAACACGAAAGGGTGTGTTATCCTTTGAATCAATGCATATAGGTTAAAACAAAGACTCCTCAAATTTTCAACCCTAACCAACATTTCTTGTGATTTGTAACAACTATATAACTACCCCCTATCATTTTGTCAATATTTCTTAATAAGTTGATTCGGCTGAAACTACAAAGCCATAATATTAGTTAGAATGCCACAAATGCATCCCTTCAAAGATGTAATAGTTTATCAGATATCAGCAAAATAACTGATAAGGGTATTTTTGGCATGACACAACAAAGAAGCCGATGCCCCTCAGGACCCGTTAGGTTTGTATTAGCAGACGGGGTAAAGGCAACTATTCCACATGGCAGACAGACCTACGATGTCTGACGAACATCTCCATGAAGCTAACGAGGTCTTGGACAAGGCCAGTGACCGACGGGGTGAGGAGGCCAATGGATCCAGCGTGGCTTGGCGTGATCCCTACGAATGATTATACATGGAAATGGCTTGTGTCCCACGATGAACCCCAATCAAAGGAATCCCTACAAAGAAAGGATCCCGCAAAATACGTGTATTAAATAAGGATCTTCCCTACAAGGAAAGACCCTCTCCGCCAAGAAACAAATGTCAGTTCTACGCTACTATAAAAACTCCAAAACCCTCACAAACCAAGGTATACATAATTTACTTTAACTCTGGCACTCTAGAGTTGTAAAATTTCTCTAACTTAACCTTCAGAGAGTATTTGGCCGGTACCATACCAGTACTTTCTGCAAAGTCTTTTTCTTCTTTGTTTCATAAGTTTTGCCTAGAGCACGTGAGGACTATGCGACTTACTGACGATTCTTTGGCATCATCAATAACTATGATTTAACTAAGTCATTGGTGTTTCAAGTTACAATTAGTTAGTAAAAACATTAAAAAAATAATGTAAGTTTAGAACAAACAATCATCAATAGACATCTACCAAGAAAGCCACTAAATATGTTAATTATTTTGTTAGTAACTAAAATTAATATATGTTTTGCTAAAGATAAAACTCGTAATACTTAAAATGTTATTTGCTGGAAGAGGAATAACACAACACATAAAATTCTTTCAAGACTTAGAAATGTGATTCAACTCAAGATGATTCTACAAAATAATATTTCTTTGACTTTCCTTTATTTCTCCTTTTTTTTTTTTTTCATCTTTTGATTTTGGCAATTTTTCACTTTATTAATAATCAAAAACACGGAATTTGTGGCCTTATAATAAAATCATATAACCAATTTCTCCACAAAAATAAAATGGCAATGTCATCTTCATCTATTACATACATTAGGTAACTTTAATATGATGCTTTATTATTTTATAATGAAAATCATATACAGTGCTGATCAAAGTATTTTTTTTTTTTTTTTAAAAGAAGACAATTTAGTAGAAAACAAACTCGAAAGAGAAAGAATTTGAAGCATTTGATATCACGGTCAGAGTAAGCCATTTTTCCCACGTACAGCGAACCTTAAACAGGAGCTATCTCGAAACCAATTATCATATTTAAAAAATTGACACTGGAATTTTAAACAAAAAGTTGAGATTCTTCCAAGCAGAGGTATATTTACTTGTCTTCTTTTCATCTTAAATTTATCATCTATTTTCAACTCTTTTCCTTTCATGTATGTGACTCAATTAACCTGAAATTTCATGTAATCAGATAACTAAACATAGAGATAAGCTACTGAATCACTTGCTCTTTCTAAGGATAACTCCATCATTGCCCACCCTTTTCACTAATCTTTGACCTATATTACAGTCAAAGTAAGTATCTCTCTCCCCTAATTTCATAGTGATTATAAAATTAAGAAAACAATTATAATATTTGAATTACAATACTCATTCCATAAAAACAAAAAGAAAATATATTATAAACTAATACAAACCCGAATGAGAAAGAAGACAAAGATTTGAAATATTGACCATGGCCAATGTATATAGATAGTGAACTCTTTAGGTAGTCAGGTCATGTAAGTACTATAGGGAGAATTATACACATCAATTACTAAACTTAGATTATGAACAATATAAAATGAAATTTTAGGATAAAAGCAACATTAGAATTTTATCAAAATATTTGTTAGCATGTTATTAAAACGTAGTTACCGTTACCATTTAAACAACATTTCTAATGTAGAAACCATCAATTACATATAGTTGGGTTGATGTTTGGGTAGGAAATGCCAGAGAAGTTCTTGGAGGACTGTTGCTTATTCATCTGAAATTGTGGTGCAACACTATCTGCAATAAGTACACACACCATCACATAGCTATGAAAAAAAAAACTATTTACATGTTATGTAATATCACCAATTGCATCTCATATTTGATTCATAATTCATTTTATCCACCATGCTGCTATATTATAGACTTCATCCTTGAAAGTTTTTGTTCATATTAAGTCTAAGAGGGATTTAATCATAAATGTGGAATGCAACAAAACCCCTTTGAGGTACTAGACCATGTCTTTGCCTACAACAAAACCCCTTAAGGTACTAGACCATGTCGTTTGCCTAGGGTGATGTGAAAAATCATAAGGGTATTAGACCATTTCTTTGCCTCAAGTAAATTAACCCCCCCCCCCCCCCCCCCTCGCGGCACGGGATGCTAGACCAGTCCTTCGCCTCGAGTGATGTGCAAAATTCTAAGAGTGCAAGACAACGCCTTGGCCTTGGCTGACTCAACGGCTCCTCAGAGCACTAGATTGTGTCTCCATCTCAAGGATGCCCTAAACAGAGCTTTCTACCTTAGCTCAAACCAATGATCGTTAACGAAAAAGAAAATTGAGGCAAGGCCAAAGTATAATGTATGCAAGTGGCTCAGCCGTGGTAAAACAAGTTCACACTTTGAAAGAAAAAATCTCTTTATGAATAGCTGATGTAGCAAGACTAAGTATGCGAATTAAAAAAGAGAATATACAAGTATACAACAAAAACTAACAACACGGTAACAAAATGATCTGTTTCATTCGATTTCCAAAAACAATTACAATAGGAGCTCCATAACAGGGAAGTTATAAAGAAATTTAAGCCGCCCCTCTTGTAGCTAGATCCATGGCCCCGGCTACAGGGTCCACTGCAGGGTTCTCCACCTCACAGACTACAGAAACATCATCTTCGATCTCCTGTATCTCTGGGTTAGGAATTATGATTAAGTCCTCGAGATACAGAATGCCATCGGCGATCAGAGAGAGGAGGTGGCCTTAACCTATAGCTTATCCAAGGCAGCAAACCAACCAAGACATAGTAGCTTTGATGGTTCTTTTGCACCTCGGGTCTCACAGGAGTAAATGCAGTTGTGTTGACCTTGGTTGTAGACCCACTGAAGCTCCACATCAATGGCCTGGGATGTGGCCTCTAGCTTGGTAGACTCTTACATGAGGGCCTTTTTGGTTTCCCCGAGCTCCTTCACTAAGGCATCCTTCCTCTCGATGATGGCCTTGGTATACTACTCAGCCTCAGCCCAGAGTCGTTCGGACTCCGCCAACTTGGACATAACATCCAAGATCTTCTTTAGGAGGTCCTTGTTGTCAGCCTGAATCTCCCTCAATTTCTCCTTCATGCCCTCATTTCTCCCTTGTATCACAGTGGTACATTGGTAGCCCTACGCAACAAACACTTGGTTAAAAATACAAAAACTAACGCAAGGAAGGAGCATAGAAGAAGTGAGGAAAGAAAGACACTTACTAGCACAACTTCCAATTTGATAGGCCAAGAATGTATTGACTCATTTCGAAAATTAATCAATTGATTAGTCAAGTTAATTAATCAATTAATTAGTCAAGTTAATTAATTAGATTCAATTACATGCAATAAGCATGGTAGCACAAACAAATCACCAACTCAATTAAATGCAGCAAAAAAAAAGTTTGACATAGGTGATTTGTTTACGAATGGAGAAAACCACCAAGACAAAACTCTACCGGGTGAATTTAAGGTCACTACTGTTGAGAACCCACTATTATCAAAACAAGCGGTTACAAGTAAAGGAATCTCAGTACTTTATACCAATCTATAGTTGAACCCTTACCCCAATACCCAATTAGACTTGTAATGTAGTGACAATCTCTCCTTTCAATGCACGGCTCCAAGTACACGACTAACCAATCGATGCATGGATCCAAATACGTGACTAACACACCAACTTGAGGAAGATGTTTGTTGCAAAGTTCTTCAGTTCATCCAACAATGAAGATTAAGAAACTCCTTGGTTACAAAACCCTTGGCACAAAGACACAGTAGCTTCTTCAAGGAATATGATGAACTAGGGCAATTTGTCTCTGGTCACAATATGCATGAATAATGACTTTCTGTTTGCATCAAATGAGACGGCCCTTAAAATAATCCTTATATATGTCTAGGGTTGTGAGAAAAGAAACCCTACACAAATACACTTGGATATGCGTGAAAACAAATCTGAAAATCTGAATTTCATAATTCTTGATAGATACTGTTTCTGTCGAGATGCATTAAACCTCGATAGATATCTATTTGTCGAGCGTTAATGAACAACACTTCTTCACTTGTTTCTTGGACAGTTTTGCATGGCTTCAACACTAGACTTGAACACTTGTTCCTTAAAGTACTAAACTCATCTTATATCTACCCAATTACAAGTAAAGTGCGTTTTGTAAAAGGATTAGCTAATATACATAACATATGTTCTAACAAGTTCCACATATGTCCTAACACAACTGCTGGGCAAGAGGTCCTTATCGGCCTACTCTTCCCAACTCTTCGTGTCCTTAGGGAGGAGCAGGGCCTTGCCCATGTAGCCGGCCATGCAATCCTCGAAGTTAATCTTCTAAGGCTTGACCCTTTCAGAGGTTGAAAGGCGTTGCCCATTCAGCATGAAAGCCCTCACATAGGGCACGAAGGTAGTCTCCTATGAGTTAATCGCCTTGGAATCAACTTAAGAACCCTCTGTGGAAGGTGCCTGAGTCAAGGAGTGGGAAGTTCTAGAGCTTCCCCTCGAGTGATTCCTTCCCCCATGGTTCCCCCCAGAAGAAACAGTAGTAGAGGTTGGGGCCTGGCCAAGATCTGGCTAAGGGACACATTGCTTCATTTGTATGACATGTCCAACGGAATGCCTTTGACCATTGTCGATACTGTATTTTGTCCAGCCCCAATTCACGTGTCAAAACAAAGACCAAAAAATCAAAAGAAAATTGAGAAAAGGGTGCATAATCACAAGTCTCAAAGGCAAAAAGGGTAAAAAAAAAAAATACAACATGATTAGATGGCAAATCAAAAGGTCACAATATTTGAAAACCATTTTTGCAACAATTAAGACCAAAACTTTAACCGGGTATGGTCAAAAAGTTGACTCTTTGACCTGACTATTGGATTGTGTTGAATTTTGGACTTTCTTGTAGGACATATTTTTCCCTTCGAACCGATAGTTTACGGGCTAAAATCAATGTTAAAATGGATGAGATATCACCAAAATACCAAAAACACTAATAAAATCTTCATTTTTTGAAAGGAAAAACTTACAGTTTTTTACTTGACTTTGTGTAATAAACTGTACTGATTGGTCAAGAATTGGAGTAAGACGGCTGGACCATATTGAAGGAAAAGGTCTTAGCTATTTTTCATCAAAAGAGCTCAGCGATATTTTCCCCGGATTGGAAGAGACGGATTTTTAAGAAAAAATGTCATAGAATTTTTCAATATTGCATCACCTTCCTTCCGAGTGCAATATCTCTACGACCATAGCTTCAAATTAGATGAGGCGTGGACTATTTGAAACACGACATCCATAGCTTTCTAGGCATATAAAGTTTAAGGAAAAAAAAAGCTTGGAAAGGCCTCCAAACAGCTGCGCGAAGTTCAGAACAGAAAATTAGAATTAACCCTGCACACTTGTGCCGCAGTTTAGAAAAAAACCCTAGCTACCCTATTCAAGTATTTTAAGCTCACAAAACATTCTTTAAGGCTTTCCAATGGCAGAATTCTCTCCTTTAGAATTCTCGGCATGGATTAGGAAGCTTGGCCCTAGTTTCAAAAAGGCTCTCGTCCCTTTCGGTCTCTCTTGCATCTTTCCATATCACCAAATCAAAGTGGATGAACCTCTTCTTCGTGTTGCTGCCAACTTTTGGACTCCTACTTAGCATGTCTTTCACTTCAACGGTGTGGAAATATGCCCCGCTCTTAAAGAATTTAGAGCAATCATGGGTAAACCCGAAGTTAGCACTCTTATCCTCCCCACCACTGGCGAGGACTTCACTGACTTAGCTCATGAACTTTTAGGGATTTCTCTAGCTGTGGCGTAGCAGTGGTGTACGCTTGACCATTTGAACATTCACATGGTTTTTGCATACTTTTCTCAGTTGACTCTTCTTATGACTGGTAGGAGACGCTCTCACTATCTCAACACCTTTTGCTTATGCCTCCTTGAGAGGTATTTCTTGGTGCATGAAACATATTGAGTAGATCAAAAGATGTGCTTGGTGGTTAACAATTTGGACAAGGGAAGCCCTGTAGGTATGATTTTAGCTGAAACTCTCAATGTCTTGGACACTGTTCATAGGGAGGAAGCAAACTTCTTTGCGAGGAGTCTTCTCCTTCTTCAGGTATAATCCCTAATTTTTGCCTAGATTCTCAACCTAACGGGATTCCTTTAATTTTTTGCATTGGTTGCCTTTCAGTTTTCAACCCATCAAGGCTCTTTATATCGTCTTTGTCATTTTCTTTTCTTTTTATCTCTCCTTTTTCCACTCATGCTTTGTTTTTCTTTTCTTTCTCTCCTTTTTTTTTTTTTCCAAATATGGCTATATGAGAGGTTTCGATTTTTCCATCCCCCTATCGTTCCTCCTAGTCAATATCTCCCCAGCACTATCGTGACCATAGGTCAGAGTGCACTGAGATGAGTTTTGATGAGTTCATTGAGTTCATGAAGCGCATTGATGTCACAGATATTCAATGGGTAGTGGAATGGTGGCACATTTCAAGCATGGTCAACCACAACTTCAAGGATAATTGTGTTCCTTTGGTTAGGCTTCGTTGTTGCTCTTACTAATCTACATGTCGCATTACAAGGCAATTTGGTGATTGCCAAGGAGCTCCTAGTGATGATGGCTCATTCCATACCTTGGCATTACTGATAGGATCTTGGGCAAAATCCATGAATCTTGGCCAAGATAGAGGATGACCAAAGGCATCCATTCCCCTGATTCCTTCATCCAACTTCGGGGTACAAGAAATGGCTAAAGGCTAACATGAAGTGGGCTCCCATAGATGAAAAAGCTTACAAGAGATCCAACAAAAGAAAGAGGACTGGCTGACTACCTTGATATGTCCCAAATTTTATTTTTATGCACTTTATGGTTCTCATCTCTTTTTTTTGAATTTAATAAAGGATTGGAGTGTTCCAAATCCCCAATGGAAACAATTTATTACCTTTTAATTTGAGCAATAAGAGAATCATCCATTTATTATCTTTGCTTATTATCATTATTTTTATTATTTCTTTTTCTTTTCTTTTTTCCATGCCATGTAATTTTTTCCCATGACGTCCTTATAGGAATTTTCGTCATGCCCATGGTCTTTTCCCCTATCTTTTGCCTAAAATGCCATTTCGAGTTTTCAATCTAGCGGGGCTCTTTTGCCTTAATTTTTGCCTAGGCTGCCCTTTTGGGTTTTCAACCTAGCAAGTTTTTTTCTTTTTTTTTTTCTTTTTAAATGTTATATCTTTAGAGCCTATCCATGTTGATTGGGTGAAACATCTCTTCTCCGTCCAAATCTGTAATTCTTGTAGCACCCCTTGACATAATTTTCTTGATAATAAAAGGCCTAGACTATCTTGGCTTCATCTTCCCTCTTGGATCAAAAATTTCATCTCTAAGCACTTTTAGGACCAATTCCCCTTCTTTAAGGTTTCTAGGTTTCACTTTTTTGTTGAATGCTCTAGCAATCCTCTTATGGTACCCTTGTGTATGGTATTGTGTCCTAACTATCTTCTCATCTATCTAAGCCAATTGTCCATATCTTTCCCTTAGCTAATCTTCCTCTAGGACCTTGTTTTCCACTACCACTCTCATAGATTGTATTTCTACCTAAATGGGAAGGACTACCTCTCATTCATAGACCAAAGAGTAAGGGGTTTCCCCAGTTAATGCACAAATAGAAGTTCTGTAACCCCATAAAGCAAATGGAAGTTTTTCGGCCAACTCCTTGTATGTCACCACCATCTTGGCTAGGATGTTCTTGATGTTCTTATTGGCTACTTCTATGGTCCCATTAGTCTGTGCTCAGTATGACGAAGACTTGTGATGCTCGATGTTGTACAACTCCATCATCCTTTGAACCTCTCCCTCAAAGTGGGAGCCATTATCTGAGATGATCTCTTATAGTACCCCGTACCAATAAATGATGTTCTTCTCTATGAACCGAGCCATATGTTTGGCTTTCAATACGGAGACGAGGCTACTTCCACCCACTTGGTAAAGTAGTCAATTGCCATTAGGATGTACTCATGTCCATTTGAATCCTTTGTGGCTATCTTTCCAATCACATCTATGCCCCCAGACTAAGAAAGGCCAAGGGGAGCTCATGTTGTATAGCTCACTAGGTGACACGTGGTTCAAGTTTTCATGTGTTTGGCAATCATGGCAACTCTTCGTAAAGTCTCCATGATCGGTTCCCATTGTATTCCAATAGTACCCCATCCTTAGGATCTTTCTGGCTAACATTCTTCCATTCATATGAGGACCACAAATCCCTTGATGAACTCCTTCCATAACCCTTTTGGCTTCCTCTTTCTTCAAACAACGGAAATGTATTCCATCATAAGACCTCCTATAGAGCTGTCCTCCACATAGGATGTATTGCATAGCCATCATCCTTATCGAACGATATTCTCTCTTATCAGGGCCATTAATACACTCTCATTTCCAAGAATTTCATGATTTCATAATACCAAGAAACCCCTTCTTCTTCTATAGCAAAGACTAAAGACACAGTTTTCCCTTTGTGTACTATTTCATAACTCTACCTAATCTCTAGGGGGTCGTGTCCATACTCCTTCAGGTATTTCCACCATGGAGGCTAAGGTAGCCAAAGCATTTGCAAACTGATTCTGAGCTCTAGGGATGATAGTGTATTCGACTTTATCGAAGGTTTTGGTCAATTCCTTTAAATATTGTTGATAGGGTTTCAAATGTTCTTCTTTTAATTTCCATAATTTTGTGCTTGAGTTATAACCAAGGTCGAATCTCTAAATACCTCTGCCTCTTTTACCCCTAATTCTTGAATAGCTTCCATTCCAGCGATACAAGCTTCATATTTTAGCATGTTATTAGTCACCTCAAAGTTCAATTTAATGACCAAAGGCACATGGGATCCATCGAGGGTGATCAAAAGTACTCATATCCCATTCCTATATTGGTTCACAGCTCCATCAAAATACATTTTCCTTGTCCCTAGTTCAATATCCAAAATATCCTCATCTAGGAAATCTTCTTTTCCATCATCTCCTTCTATGGGATTCTCGGCACAGAAATCTGATACGATGCTCCCTTTGATCATTTTTCTTGCCACATACTTTAAATCGGACTCTAGTAGGATCAACCATCTCGATAATCTCCCACTCAAAAAGGGTTTCTCAAATAGGTACTTCAATGGGTCCATTATGGCTACTATCCATATCTGGAATGGTAGAATGATATGTCTCAACTTCTGCACAACCCATACGAGTGCAAAACATAACTTTCTATGAGCGTATATCTAGTCTCACAATCATGGAATCTTTTGCTCAAATATTACACTACTCTCTCATTCTTGTCATCGTATTCTTGTGCAAACATGCTCCCGATCGCACCTCCTATGATAGAGAGGTATAGTAGTAATGACTTCCCATGCTGTAGAGGCACTAGGATGGTTGGATAAAGGAGGTATTCTTTGATAAGTTCAAAGGCTTTTTGGCATTCATCGTTCCATGCATGGGGTTCATTCTTCCTTAGGAGCTTGAAGATGGGCTCACAAGTGAAGGTGAGTTTGACAATAAATCCGCTAATGTATTGTAGTTGACCTAAGAATCCCCTTTTTCTTTTTCACTCGTGGGTGGAGGCACCTCCAATATGGATATGATCTTGGATGAATCAACTTCTATCCCTCTATCACTTACTGAGAACTAAGTAATTTCCCAACTGTTACTCCAAAGGTACACTTTTGGGGATTCAACCTTAATTTATACTCCTTGATCCTTTCGAAAAACTTTCTCAAGTTGATGATGTGACCCTCTCTATCTTTGGATTTCACGATCATGTGATCAACATATACTTCAAACTCGTTGTGTATCATGTCATGTAACAAGGCTATGACCATCCTTTGGTAATTTGCTTCCGCATTCTTGAGCCTAAATGGCATTACCATGTAGCAATAGATCCCCCATTCTGTGGTGAAGGTGGTCTTATTCATATCCTTAGGAGCCATCTTGATTTAGTTATATCCTAAGAAACCATCCATGAAAGACATCAAGGCACTACTGACCGTATATTATCTACTAGGACATCTATATGGGGAAGAGGGAAATCATCCTTAGGAAAAGCTTTATTCAGATCTTTGAAATCTACATGCATCCTTACTTTTCCACCCTTATTTGGTACGGGCACAACATTGGCTATCCATTCAGCTTGGTGTATGAGTTTGATGAACCCTACTTTCATCTGCTTAATAACCTCTTCTTTGATCTTTAGAAGCCATTCGGTTCTCATACGCCTCAATTTTTGCTTAACGGGTACCATGTGAGCATGAGTATCAATGTGGTGTTGAGCTATCTCGGGATCGATGTCGGACATATCTTCATAGGACCACGCAAACACCTGTTGAAATTCTGTGAGAATCTTTTTGAGATCTTTCTTTTCTTTTTTATTTAGGGTTGAGCCAATTTTAATTAAGCATAGATTCTCATCATTGCCCAAATTAATAGTTTCAAAGGTTGATTCCATAGGTTCAATTTCTTTTCCAATTGTTTATTAATTTCATTTTCAAATTCATTAGAGTCATTTAAGTGCAAAATTTCAATATTATAGGACACATCAAAATAAGCCAAATTAAAATTTATCTTATTGAAAATGATGAAAAGTATATTGGAACTTGCATTAAAAATTTTCTTTCCCTCATTCTTAGAAAACCTAACCCAAGTCCAATTATCGAGGTGCCCCTTAACAGGCACGATGGAGGTAGAAGGATCACTTGGCTCTTCATTGGTGATGGCAAACACATCCCCCTCCATCTTCAACATAGCCTTTATTGCTTCAACATCCATGTAGTCCACCCAGTCAACTTCCTTTTCAACTTCCTTAATCACCACAGTGGGCTTCTCCTTGAAAGCAAGCTTCTCGTTGAAGAATATCTATTAACTCGGATACACGTTTCCATCCTTACCTACCCAATTTCGGGAAAGCCACAAAAGGGAAAGTCTCCTCCTTCCTTCACAAAGTTTCCATTAAGGGTACCAAGGTTCCTTTTGATCCCATCGAAGCCTTCAAAGAATCCCAAACCCTCATCGGCCAGTTGAGTCTTAAAATTGGGGAATTTAGCCACCCCTTTTCCTTCTTTTCCAAGACCCATACCAGGCATATACCCCATGTTCTTCATCGTTGCAATCTCCTCGTGGCTACATTATGGGATTAAGCCTGTAATATACCTTACATCCTTCAATCCATAGTCAGCCATGTTTACAAACTCAAAGCCACTCATTTGAAACTCACTTCCTCCTTCCTCAAGCCCACAAACAGGAGCTACGATTTCACCGCCATCAATTATCACAACAATATCTCCTTTCCATGAGATTTTTGTCTTTTAATGTAGAGAAGAAGGAATAGCTCCAATAGGATGAAGCCATGCCCTTCCTAAGAGAAGGTTGTAGTTAGGGGTAATGTCCATCACATGGAATTCCACAATCGTCTCCAATGGAACAATCATGCAAGGAGCCTTGAAAGTTCCCATTATCTTCCTTGAAGTATTGTTATATGCCCTAAAGGTTAAAGGGGAGGGGATGATTGTCTCCACATCTAGGCCAAGGGTGAGAGTGGTCCTAAAATGGCATACATTCAATGCAAACCCATTATCAATAAGTACCATTGTAACCTTGGCACCCATGCACTTAATGATGATTTGCAATGGCCTAGTGTGAGTGGCTCCTTTGGGAGGAAGTTCTTCGTCAGAAAGGGCAAGGAGAGGATGGGATGGAGCTCCCATAAGGGATAGGACTTCTTACGGTGTGGTTTCTATGGGTACTTCCTTCCCATTCAAGGCATCCAAGAGAGTACTACGATGTTTGTAAGAAGCCATTATCAAGCCCTATATGGACACGTAGGCTTGAGTCTTCTTCAATTGAGTCAAAACTCTATGTTTTTCCTCTTTCTCTTCTTTTCCTCTAGGCTCTGTGGGCTTAAACTCTACTCCTATGTCCCTACCAGGATGATCCTTTTCAAAAAAGATGGTTTGTAATGCTTTCAACTCCTAGTAATGTTTGCCACATTGTCCTTAACAATCTTTTTCTTTAATTTGGTTATCCCTTTGGGGAGTATCCCCCATACAACCACCACAGTCTCCAAAATCTCATTCTCTTCATCCCATATCCCTTGGATTTTTACTGTGTTTACTTCTACGATCTCTATCAACTTCAAACAATCCCATTTGATCTCATCTCTTGGCACTCAATTCTGATATGGAGAAGGAACTTGGTGAAAATTAGGCAAGGGGTTCTTCCTAATGCTAGGCTTGGTGATGATGTTGGGATTTGTGAGGCTTCCATTGTCTATGAAGTCTTGTATTTCATGCTTGAGGCGAAAATAATTGTCAGTTTTATGGCTGGATTTTTGGTGGAAGTGGCAATATTCATTGAGGTTCCAAGTGGAAGGTATGGGGTTTGGCATAGGTGTGGGATCTAGAGGTTTGATGAACCCTTTGGAAGATAAATTTTCATATGCTTGGGCGAGGGTCATTCCTAGGTTGTAAAATTCTCAGCGGTCTTTCTTTGTGAAGCTTGGGTAGGCTAAGGTTTATTGAGATATGATGGCACTTACATTCACGGGATTGGGTGCTTTAGAAGTAGTTACTCCTCCTCCATATGTCTTCTTAATTAGAGGTTTGCTCTCACCTTTTTCCAATTGCCCATTATTGATGGCATCTTCAATCCTAATTCCACAATCACACAATTCTCCAAAAGAACAAATAACTGATGACAAGATATGCTGGGAGAAAATTCTTGATAATCATGTTGATTTGGTTTTTCTCATTTGGCCTATTGACCATTCTTGATGCCTTTCCCTTCCACCTAGTCATATATTCCGAAAAGGTCTCCCCCACCCCTTACTTAGTAGTTTCCAAATCTCTTAAAGTCACATCAATCATAGTATTGAAGGTGAATTAATCCACAAACAACTCTACTAGCTTATTCCACACCTTAGTTTTGCTTGTATCCAAGCTATAGTACCATCTCGATGCACCCCCCGTGAGTGAGAGAGGAAATGCATGCAAATTTTGCTTCTCATTCAACCCTTTCATTTTTGTAATGCTTAGGTACCTTCTAACATGTTGCTTTGGATCTCTAGTTCCATCAAACTTTTCCACATCAGAATTCTTGAATTTCGGAGGCAATGCGATTGGAGTCCTTGAACTTATGCCTCCTATGTTATAGAGGCAACATCCATCCCTTTGGCCTTACAAAAAGCTAGTTGCATATTCTCCATATTTTCTTTCAAGGTTATGATTTTCACTGTGAGCTTCTCAAATTGCTTATTCCTTTCATAATTAGCCTTGTCTCTCTCATCCCAACCTTCTCCCTCTTTGTCATCTTGAATCTCCACATGTGCAGTATTTTTGAGTTTGGCTTCTTCTAGCTTGGTGAGGCGACTCCCCATCTTCTTGAGAACATCAATTTTCTCTTCCATTGCCTTTAATATGTTTTGTGCAATTTCATTGCTAATTGGAGTAGCCATTGTAACTTGAGATGATTCCCCTTCTTGAAATACTTCTTCTTGATGTGTGTCCTCAATCTTGACCAAGCATCTTCCGTGCTTCTCTCAGACCCAAATAGGAGTGGGGATCTATCTACTTGATCTTGGTGGTGCAATGATGCCTGAAAAGAAGTCTCATCTTTATTGAGTACATGTCCCAATTAAAAGGTCCTTTTTTTTTAACTTTTAGATGTTCTTAGAATGTATTTAAGCCCATTTTAATGAAGACCTAATTACAAAATCACTCTATTTTCTCTCATGAATCTTGCCCCTTATTTCATTTAGGCTTTAGTCTATTTTACAATAATGCTCTCATCTTACTCTCGTGGGTTTTCAGTAGAATGTACTTAGAGATTTTCGAGTCTCAAATATGGGCCTACAATGTATTCACCACCTTTGAGCTCTTCTTTTTCCTTTTATTATCATCATTGTTTTGAAGTAGCTTTCTAGCTAGAATATATTGTAAAGGTCTATGATTTTCTCATCATTTTAGGTCTAGACATGCAACAAAGAGGCCCAAGTTTAGGGAATTTCATAGCATACTTGTTACCTTAAGCCCAAGATCCTCATTTCCAAGAAGCCTTTTGGTTTGGGCTTTATGATTGTAATTAGGCTATAGTCTTATGAACCTTTCAAGTTAAGATATACCTTTAAACTTTGGGATAAGTTTCTTATATGTGAGAACCTCTTTTCTTTTATCCTAAAATGTCTTAGCGCATGCCATAACTTTTGGGTCATCCTTCAATTTTATACCTTTTATTTGTCTTTTAGAATTAGGTGAAAACAAGATATGTGGTTGAACAAACAAGAGATATAAATGGTATCCTCTTTTATTGGGATCCAAGATCTCTCTAAGTGTGGGTAGGCTCCTTAAAGCTAAAAGGATAGATAAGTAGTCACTCATAACTAGGTGGACATGATTCCAACTGAGGGCCTAAGTGGACCTTTGTGAATTGGTGACAAACCATTAACGTACTCAAAGTCCATCATAGGCAATGGCACACATTGTGAGTTGGTGGGATGAACTTCGAAAAACTTTCTAGTTTTATGGTCTAGGAACCGTGAATATAGCGCCTTTACGTGGAAGGACTAGTCTTATTACCAAAGTATGGGTTCAAGTTTAGGTACGATTTTGGAAAGGTGATAGGCACCTAAAACCGCCCGACCCATGGGCTGGCTTCCACTCATTGTGTCCTACATTATTATTAGGGACATATTTTATGCAACTGGCAAATCCTTTGACAAAATGCACTTTACTTGTAATTGGGTAGATCTAGGACGGGTTTAGGACTTCAAAAAACATGTTGTTCAAGTCAAGTGTTAAAGCCATGAAGATCTGACCAAGAAACAAGTGAAGAAAAGCTATTCATTAAATCATGACAGCAATCTCGACAGAAAGACTTCTATTGAGGTTTATAGTCGAAGCTCGATAGAAGCTCGACAGAAGCTGTTTCTGTTGAGACTTACGAATTCAGAACTTCCAGATCTAATTTTCGGCCCATGCTAAAATATTTGTATAGGGTTTCTTTTTTCACAATCCTAGAAATATATAAGGCTTATTTTAAAGGTCGTCGCGCATGCAGAAAGTGACCTAATGCCTTGTTCTCTCTGAAAGAAGCTACTGCGTCTTTACGCCAAGGGTTTTATGACCAAGGAGCTTCCTAATCTTCATCATTGATGAACTGAAGAACTTTGCAATGTTGATCTTGATCTTCATCCTGATCTTAGTTGTTGATCCTAGTCACATACTAAGATCCGTGCACATTGGTTAGTCACGTACTGGGATTTGTGCATCAACGGAAAAATTGCTGCTACAATACAAGTCCAATTGGGTATTGAGGTAAATGTTCAACTGTAGGTTGGTATTTCAAGATAGGCCAAAGGGTTTGATAATATTTCGTATACTTGTAACCACTTGTGATTGATAATAGTGGATTCTTGGGAGTGGTAACCTTAAAATCACTCGGTGGAGTTTTGCCTCGATAGTTTTCCCCATTCGTAAACAAATCACCTGTGTCAAATTTATTTTTCACTGCATTTAGATAATTTGGTGATTTGTTTGTGCTGCCACGCTATTGCATGAAATTTGATCTAATTAATTAATTAATTGCAAGGGGTCAATTCATTTTAACCTAACAAGTAGTATCAGAGCAGACACACTCTGATTAGGTTTTAATCTTTGCTGTGTGATCCATTAAGCATTGTTTGTCATGGATAGAGGACAGTCTCTTATTATACCTCCTTTATTTGATGGCACTAACTATGCATACTGGAAAGTACGCATGAGAGCTTTCTTGCAATCTTTAGAGGAAAAGGTCTAGCAAGTTGTGGAAATTGGTTGGGTGAAGCCAAAGGAAGCGCCAGCTGATTGGGATGAGGCCTAGATCAAAGCGACAAACTTTAACAGTAAAGCATTGCTGAATGCCCTATTCAGTGCGGTGACCAATGAGGAGTTCAAGAAAATATCCTTAACTGAAATTGCAAAGGAAGCATGAACCATCCTCCAGACAACCAATGAAGGGACTAAGGCTGTCAAGGATTTAAAACTCCGAAGGCTCACAACTAGCTTTGAGGAGATAAAGATGGAGGAGGATGAGACGTTCGATGAGTTCTATGCCAAGCTAAATGACATAGTGAACTCAGCATTCAATTTTGGTGATCATATTCCCAAGCCCAAGATTTTGAGAAAGGTGCTTAGATCTCTCCCTAAGAGATTTCATGCCAAGATAACAGCGATTAAAGAATCAAAAGACACTGACACCATTCCTTTGATAGAGTTGATTGGCAACTTGCAAACCTATGAATTGGCCAAATGTAATGAGACTGATGAGTCTTCAGATGATGAAGATTTCAAGATGAAGTCCTACATTAGTAGGCAATTCAAGAAGTTCATGAAGAATGCCAATGTGAAAGGTTTTGACAAGGACAGTAAGCAATCCAGTTCTTCTCAATTCAAAAGTCAAGACAGAGGAAAGAAGGATGCTAAGGATGCGGTCAATATACTATTCTCTTCGGACCAAAGTGCTTCGAATGTCAAGGTTTTGGACATATAAGAATGTCCAACATATCTCAAGTCGATGGGGAAAATCAAGGCTCTTGTTGCTACCTTGAGTGATACTGAGCCTGAGACTAAGTCAAATAATAGTGATGACGAGGGAATCTTAAGTGCTTTCATTGCCATAGTGAATCCTACTGAGGGGATCGTAGAAGCAGTGGATGAAGAAGAGGACTTGGCGGAATCTAGGTTCGAGAAGATGGATGAATAAGATGATATCTATATAGCCTATGCAAAGTTATACAAGGTGTCTGAAAAGCATGAAAAGTTGTATAGGCTGTCTACTAAGAAGCTTAATGAAGTGGAGCTGGAACGAGAGGAGCTATCCACAATGGTTGATTAAGCCAATCAAAGCATTGGAGTACTGAGGTTCGAGAACAACTTCTTAGTTGAAAGAAACAAGAAGCATGAAGCAGAATTGTTCCAAGTTTGAGCTCAGTTGGAAAGGACTTCCATTGCAAAGCTGGATGAAATGCTGAACCTCCAGAAATCAGCTTCTAACAGAACCAGCTTGGGGTATGAACTCTCTAACTCTTCTCACATTGCCTCCTCTAGTAAGATTGTTTTTGTCTCACCTGCTAATAATGAAAATCTTGAGGAAAATGAAACTAAAACTGAGATAGCTAGTGAGAACAATCTAGACAAAGGCAAATCTATTCTAGGAGAACCCCCTAAGATAGAGAAGAAAGAGACTAGAAAACCTAAAACCAATAAGGCTAAAAACAAGAAATCTCAACCAAAGAAGCTGCATTTTTGTCAACACTGTGGAGCTTCAGGACACACTCGTCCAAATTGCTATAAGTGGTTAGTCACTCAACAGAGCAATAGTGTGTTATCATCTGGTGGTCAAGGTCAGATTCCACCATCTTTGGGTCCTCTTGGAGATCTTTTCAAGGCCCTCATGTTACTTTCGAACTTGAACGGTTTCAATTATTCCCCCTCACCGCTGGAACAAAGGTTCAACTCTAGGAAAGGATCTTCCTCCAAAACCAAAGTTTGGAAGAAAAAAAAAAAAAGGCTCAAAGTGATTCAGTCACTTTTTCTCTCTCTCCCTTTATGTTTTTGCACTACTTGTTTGTTTTTCTTTCTTGTTTTTGAGTCAGTCTAGTTTTATGCTTTGTATGTTTACATGTTTTTTTTTTTAGTTTATTTTTTATTTTGTTTTACATAAAAATAAAAAAAAAATTTAATTGAAAAATATAAAAAAAAAATAATAATAAACAATGTGTGTTTGTGTATATTGGTACTTGTGTACCTTGGATGGCCATTGAAACAAAGTTTTCTAAACTTTCTATCTCTTGTAACTTAGATGAGCATCTTAATGCACAACTAAGCAAGTGAGCTTTGTGTCTCGTGTTTGTGATGAGTACAATTAAGATTGTCTTTTATATCTCATACTCATATCACTCTTTTTGACGGGAAGGACTAGAAAATCCTAAGAGAAAGGCATAAATAACCATCTCACTGCTAAAACTCCCCAATCATTTATAACATATATGTGCTTTGGCACAACAAAATTAGGATGTTAAACATACATAATTGGGTATTTTATTTTCTCTCTCTTATATGCCCATGCATGCTATGCTTAAAAAGAAAAATATGCAAAGAATAAAAGCAAAAAGATCAAAATGCTTTTAATATGATTGCAAGCATGTTTCTAGGAGATGTGGGAGTCATAGAATGTACCTTGAAGGTGATAGTCCCCATCAAGCAGTTATGATTGTGTGTGAGTGTAATTGATTTTCTCTAGTCTCAAATCTTCATAAAATGAGACACTAATGCACTCTTGCTATGTTTCACACACAACACGCAAACTCTTTGCTACTTTTGATATATGTGTAGGAACAATGTGATTTGGCCATCACAGGAGATACATGTGTTGATATATATTCACTAAACTATCTTGACTTGTTTTTTAAATATAAAATAGGTTAGACTTGTTTAGTGTGTGTGTGTGTGTGTGTGTGTGTGTGTGTGTGTGTATGTGTGTGTGTGTGTGTGTGTTATTGGATCTATGAATGCTTTGCATCATGTTTGAGATGAGTTTTGAGAGCTTAATATGTGGCTTGGATGTTTGTTTGAGTAGCTTGTTTGTTGCATTCATCTCTATGTGTTTTTCTCTTCTTGAAAAACCTTCTTTCTTCAAGCTCGACAACTTCTCAACACATCCTCGAAAGATTCCTTTCTATTGAGCTTTCTTCTCAAGTCTCGATAGAATCCTTGACAACTTCTCGATCCATCGAGAATTTTTCTTGTGCTCTTTGTCTTCTCGACAGATTCTTGATCCATCGAGATTTCTGGGTTATCTCTCAATAACTTCTCGACAATTTCCCCAATCCATCAAGCAAAATTCTTGTGCTCTCTATCTGCTCGATAGATTCTAGACAAATCCTCAATCCATTGAGACCATCCTTTAGCAGTCAACAGATTCTCGAAAAATCCTCGATAGATTTTCTTCTGTCAAGATTTAGTGCTCGACAAATTCTCGATAGAAATCTCAATCCATCAAGTTGCTTTTTCTATTTAAGGATGAGACGCGATTCAAAGTTCATTCTTTTCTCTTTCTCTGAATAGATTTCTTTACTCTCTAGATCCAAACACCTCTCCCTCACTAAAATTCTTCAACTCATCAAGTTGTCAGCCCAATCCAAGTTCAAATCACTTGGTAAATCTCTACAAATCCGTCTTCTCACTATTTTTTCATGCATTCACGCATTTATACCTAGGTTTTGGGTTTTTGAATTTTGTTTTTTGCGTTTGAGTTTATTGTGTATATGCTGGGTTGGTTTTTGTGTTATTGATGTTATATGATCGTGCATTACACTCTAAATGCATTATAACAATGTTTCATGCATTATAGATTTGTATGCTTGATTATCTCTGTTATGAGTGCTGATAGGATTGGATTAGATTGGGTATCACCCATGAGGTCTTTATTTTATACGTCACATGTTCATGCATTCTTCATGCATACGTTCTTTTCCATCTTTCCTATTTTGAACTTGTGTTGTGTTGTGTTCTTTCTTCTTTATCTCTTTCTCTTGAATAGAACCTATCTATGGCACCCAAACAGAAAAAATCCACTCTGGCTTAGAACCTTCGTCAAGGTTCCGGGTCATCTTCTTATGCTCTTACTACTGTTCCTTCTCACATCCGATTCCCTGATGAGAAGGCCAAGACGGACTTCTTTGAGAACTTCCAAGACCGTGGCTTTCATCCGGAACACCAGGTAATTTTGTCTGATTTTGTCGACACTCCTCTCCCCGAATTCATTCGGACTTGGGATTAGGAATCTCTACTTAAGAAACCCACAAGGTGTCCCGTCGTGTTTATTCAAGAGTTTTACTCTAACATACACAGCATCGATACCGCTGTGCCTCAGTTTGATACTACATTCAGAGTTACACGTATCGTAGTTACTCCGAATCTTATATCTGAGGTACTACGAATCCCTAGGGTGGCGCATCCTGACTACCCTAGCTCTAAGCATCTCTAGACCATGTCTAGAGACGACCTTCTTTCTCTCTTCTGTGAGAAACCTTCTCTTTGGGGTGGTGCGCTAAACAACCCTTGCTCGTGCTTTGCTAAAGGCCCTCGCTTTCTAAACAGGGTGATGATATTTGATCTTACTCCTCTATCACACTATAACTCCATCACCGAGCCTTGTGCTCGATTTCTTTTGTCTCTTATGGAAGGTCTTTCTATAAACTTTCCCTCTCACTTTATAGCATCTATTATAGATGTCTATAGAGACACTGCTACCCGTGATAAGCTCATCTTTCCTTTGGCTATCACATGGATCCTAATGCACTTCTCCATTCATATTACTCTCTATCTCTCTCTCTCTCTCTCTCTCTCTCTCTCCATCATGGTGCCATTAGCGCTGGCTTTATCCGGCAGAGTGAGGCTCAGCTTCAGTCGAAACGGCCATGTGTGGAGATGACCAACCCTACAGCTTCTACTGTTCCACCCTATTCAGCTCCAACTTCTTCCACTCCTTCTTCCTCCATGGCTGGTGGTGTGACCCTTAAGGCCACCATGGAGCAGTTTCAGCAAATGCATGCTAACTTTAGTGGTTTTTTGGACACTTTCACTGATGAGATGTGTCAAATGAACACTAGAGTAGGACGCATTGCTCGCCGACAGGCTCGCATGGCTGGTCTTGCTCCTTCTCCCGAGGCCTCTCCTGATGATGAGGATGATGATGATGCTGCTAGCTCTTCTGGTGATGACGAGATGACTATCTCCCAGTGACTTACCCTTTGTCATTCATGACAAAAAAGGTAGGGTAGTTTTGGGTTTGATAGTAGTCTTGTACTTAAAGGGAGAGTTAAGGTAGGATATTTTTGTTAGGGGGAGTGCTTTTTATCTATTTGAGGGATGTAGTGAGGATATTTATGTATTCTTTTACGTTAGCTTCATGTACACCGGTCTTGTAACCATTTTATTACATACATTGTACTTTATTCTTATATATATAATGATGATGTATGTTTTTCTTCACCTACCTCTACATATGTTGTTTCTTTTCTCTCTTTATACACATGTTTCTTTATGTATGCAATCTTTATTTATGTTTCTCACATGATACCTTGATGAGTCTTGTTTAAGTGTTTCAAAAAGACAGGTTGTGAAATTCTACCATACCATGACCTCTTTTCTTGCAAAGTTTTCAAGAGTTTATGTTAGGGTTAGATTTTTTTTGTAATCCAACAAGTGGTTATGAGTTTAGTGATTTAAGACTTCTCACATGATTTATTTGTTTGTTGTGGTTTTGTCACAAATTGCAAAAGGGGGAGATTGTTAGGGACATATTTTATGTAATTAGCAAATCCTTTGACAAAATGCATTTTACTTGTAATTCGGTAGATCTAGGATGGGGTTTAGGACTTCAAGAAACATGCTGTTCAAGTCAAGTGTTGAAGCCATGAAGATCTGACCAAGAAATAAGTGAAGAAAAGTTGTTTATTAAATCTCGATAGCAATCTCGTCAGAAAGACTTCTATCGAGGTTTATAGCCGAAGCTTGACACAAGTTGTTTCTGTCGAGACTTACAAATTCAGAACTTTTAGATTTGATTTTCGGCCCGTGATAAAAAATTTGTATAAGGTTTCTTTTCTCACCACCTTAGACATATATATATATAAGACTTATTTTAAAGGCTATCACGCATGAAGAAAGTGACCCAGTGCCTTGTTCTCTCTAAAAGAAGCTACTGCGTCTTTAAACCAAGGGTTTTGTGACCAAGAAACTTCCTGATCTTTATCATTGATGAATTGAAAAACTTTAAAGTCAACAACCTCTTTAAGTTACTGGAGTTAGTTACGTACTAGGATCCGTGCACATTGGTTAGTCATGTATTGGGATTCGTGCATCAAGGGAAAGATTGTCGTTACAATACAAGTTCAATTGGGTATTAGGGTAAGGGTTCAACTGTAGGTTGGTATTTCGGGATAGGCCAAAGGGTTTGGTAAGATTCCTTATACTTGTAACCACTTGTGATTGATAATAGTGAATTCTTGGGAGTGGTTGATAGACAAAAACATGTTTGTATCGCATACAAAACATACGCAGCGGAAAAACAACTGATTTACTTCATTCATAAATGTTAACATGCACTATATAAGTTTCAGAATATAAGAACAAGAGAGTGTACCTTTGGAGCGGTGAATTATAAAATCGAAGATCAGAAGCACTTGAGAATACTTTCAATCTTCACTCCAATTCCATTAACACCCAAGATGTGTGGTCTCTCAATCAGTTTTCAAAGGAAGAATGTCAAAGTGTCTAACACTCACATACACACCATTTCACAATAGTGTTGTTCTTTTTCATACTAAAAATTCTGTATGTTTCGCCCTTTTTATCTAACTGATTATCTAATTGGGCTGTTTGGGCCTTTCTGGGCTTAAGTGTGTGGCTTGGAGTGAGACCAATAAGACACTAACTCCAATGGGTCTTGGGCTTTTTTGTCAACTCTTGACAAGTCCAAAGTTACCATTAATTATATTTAATACCACTATATAAATATAATTGCACTCTAGGCCTTATTAATAAATTATATCCCAAGACTTTATTGTACATGCAACCTCTTCATAAAATATTCGTAGTAACACAAAGTCATGAACGTAGACTGTCACTTTGTAAATTACTACATCTTATCCTTGAGTACCCGGTTTAATTCTTTAAGTTATTCATCATATATTTATGAAATCCAATTTCATAAATATATACTTTAGTAACTTCTTACCAAAGTGGTTAGGCCTAACTCTCTGAATAACAAACTCATTAAACTTATCTCAAGGAAATATTTTGTATCTTCGATAAAAGACTATGAATTTCATCTTGAGAATATATGTTCCATCAACACTAAATGTGATTGCCCAACATACTGAGGTTTTGACCGTAACTATAGATCTCACACATGATATATCAAAGCAACCTACACTTCATGATCAGGTTCATTATCCTCTCAGGATTAAGAGTTCATGTAAATATAAGTCGTGACCAATTTCATAAATATATATTTTAGTAACTTCTTACCAAAGTGGTTAGGCCTAACTCTCTGAATAACAAACTCATTAAACTTATCTCAATGGAATATTTTATATCTTCGTTAAAAGACTATGAATTCCATCTTAAGAATATATGTTCCATCAACACTAAATGTGGTTGCCCAACATACTGAGATTTTGACCGTAACTATAGATCTCATTCCTGATATATCAAAGTAACCTACACCTCATGATCAGGTTCATTATCCTCTCAGGATTAAGAGTTCATGTAAATCTAAGTTGTTAGGAGAACAATAAATCTCATAGCAGTTCAGTTCAATATGTTTTAACTCTTAAAACATATCAACATACCAACTAGAAATCTCAATTTCCATGATCAAGACAAATCATCTTAGTTGATATGTTATAGTCTTCGCATATGAAATGCCCAATTTCATCACCGACTACGAACTACAATTCTGAATTTACAAAGAACTTGTGATTTATATCTTCTGTGACTTTTCACATAAATCATATACTATGCATCTCATAATGTCATACATAATAACATACATAGTATCATACAATAGAATTTAAGGGCATTAATCCTAACAGTGGTGACCTTAAAATCACCCGGTGGGGTTTTGTCTTGATAGTTTTCCCCATTTGTAAACTAATCGCTTGTGTCAAATTTATTTTCTGTTGCATTTAGATAATTTGGTGATTTGTTTGTGCAGCCATGCTATTGCATGAAATTTGATCTAATTAATGCGTGCTCCCCTCCCTCACATAAATGGTGGGTCTTACTATGAATTTAATTAGTGTGACCCACTATTTATGTGAGAGGAAGTACACATTTATGGTACTCTGTTAGGAACTTAGAAGTTCCTAATGGGGATGGGTATGAATTGTAAGGGGATTGATAGGAATTGTAAGGAAATTGACTTAATTCAAGGTAGTCACCCTCCATAGAGAAAGAGAGAGATTAAGAGAGAGAGATGCACTAATGCACTAAGAAGTTGGTTTATTCTTCAATTGATATCTCATATTGAATTACAATCATGTATTTATAAGAGATTAGCTCTAATCTCATTGGCCCACATGGCATTATCCTATTGTAACTAGTATTCCCTATGTGCATTAATAATTCCAACATGTGCTAAATGTGATTAACATTGGTTCTATTATTCTCCATGTGTATTAATAATTCCAACATGGGCTAAATGTGATTAACATGCTTGCAATTGTAACTAACTAACTAACTAACTAAATCTCAATACAACAATTATTATCTATATGCTTATAGCATTCCTAACATACTCTGGGAGTACACAATAATTCTCCAAAAGTGAGATAGAAGATTTGGACTCGAGACAGAGAGCCATATGTGTTATGGAAGCTGAAATGAGAACGGTTGAAGCCTTAAAAGACAAATAAAGAAATAATAGAAATAAAATAATTTGGTTTATTAATGAAAAGAAAATAATAACATGGTTGCTGATGTGACTTAACAAAAGTGTAACAATAATAAATATAACAACATTTAGATATAATATATATATATATACACACACACACAACATAGATTTGGATTCATGCCAAAAAAAAATTTAAAAAAAAATTTACATTATCAAAGAAACCAAATGAAATTACAATAATACCGGTCAAAAACAAAACCGGAATCTCAAAAAAGACTATAACAACTTAAAAATAAAAAATAAAAGACCAAATTATTGGAAAAGACTAGAATTTAAACAAAATGGAATAAGAGAGTATAGTGTACCAATTTAGTGATGGGTCGAAAAAAAAAATGAAATTGATAACCTGAGGGCTCACAAACGGCTGAATATTTATTCCATAAGGGCCAATTCGACCTAATCGTACCACGTAATCTTTTAAAAGACGTTCTGAGTGAGTTATTTCAGCTCCACGCTTTCTTTTCTCTGAATCAAAATTCAATCAAGTGGATCCTTAATAATAAAAAAATATATATTAATTAATCAAAATATAAATTTTTTTTTTTTTTTATAAAACGAGTAGTTATTTAGTTTATAGAAATCAAAGCCAAAATCCATTCTACGGATTTTGGCTTGGTAGCATTTGATAAGATAAGATTTAATTGTTAAAAGAAAAATAATAGTTGCACACTATTTGTTTCCCAACTTTGCTCGGGTGATTTGGACTTCTTAATCTTGGTTTCTCTCAACTCTCAAGCACGTCTCTTGTACAAAGGGGCGTAGCCAGGAAATTTTACATGGGGGGGCCGATTTGAAGTATTGATATAAAAAACATAAATCACAAGTCTATTGAATATGAAATTTTAATTTTGATATATCTTTAATATTAATGAATATACAAGGTAACAAGGTAAACATTAATGAACCTGTTGAAATGAATGCATCTGATCCGTGATGACCTATTGGTTTCTTACTAAAAAGGTAGCAAGGTAAACAATATATCGCATCCATTGAAGATGAGTATTCCAACCAATCCCTATGTGAATGTGATTCAAACCGTGAAGGTTGAAATCGATGACGATGAGTATCATCGTTGTATGGATAGTCTATATTTTTAGGTTGATAAGGACCTTCTTTGAGATAAGCTCGTCGGATTTCATTTTGTTTGTTGATAGGAAATTCACATATTTGTTTACGTGATCCTGGATCACGATCTAGCTCTTCAAATTGAATTCTTGAAAATTTGGAGGGGTGTTCATCAAGCATTGAAGTATCAATATTTGTTTCTACAGCCACAGGTGTCCTAATTTCTGAATTGCTACAATCTTTTTTCTTAAAGAATGCATCAATTATTTTTCGTTTGCTCATAATTCTTTTAGTTTTAAGAATATGACTCAAAAATTAACCTCAAAAGAACTTTAAAAAATAAAATTTTAATTAGAAATTTTTACTTAGTTATATGGATGTTATTTATACTCAAGAAAAAACAAATTTCCACTATAATTTAAACAGTCAACCCATTTTTAATACGACTTTAATTAATAATAACTCCTCAAACAAAAACAAAAATTAAACACACAAGTATTGTTACACACCATAAACCAAACAATTTAACAACACCGACAGCCACATCACACGATATCTAACTAATCAAAAATAAGTAATGAATCAAAACAATTTTACCTTGGAAAATTTGTCTTCACAAAGTGCAAAGATGAGTGTGAGCTGTGTGGCAATGCCTACTGCCTCTACCTACAACTTTAGATCTTCCCTTCAAGACTCATCACAAACAATCTCCCCATGCCTTCAATCATGTATTTCTCTAAAAATCTATGAAAATATAAAGAGCATGTGAATATTTAGGTGTAGATAGTTGAGAAAATCAAAAAAAGACACTAAAAAGGGATGAATGTCTAATGCTTAAGAAAAAGAAGAAAACTCACCATGCAGTCACCAAGTTTCAAATCTTGAAATTTGACAATAAAATATGTTGAGTGATTTGTTTTAAAAAGCAAGAAGAAGGTCAGGATTTTTTTTTTTTTTTTCAGACTGTAAGGACGAGGACTAATGCTGAGTATTGGGGGCTGGTACTCTGGTAGGCAGAGGAATGAGAAGTGTATAAAAAATAAAAAAATAAAAAGGAATAAGAAGTCAAGGGAATGAGATTCGGTGGGGTGGGTTTTTTTTTTTTTTCTTTTTGACCGAAATGATAGAAGTGGGGTATTGGGGTGGGTTTTTTCTTTTTGTTGTTAGTGTTTGTACTATTTAAAGGTAAGTGGGCTGTGGGTCAGTTTTTTGTATTATTTGGAGTACATCAGGCTAAAACTAAAGTTGGGCTGACTGCTGAGAAGAGTAGAGATATTGTGGGTATGGTGGGGGGGCTGGATGTTAAATATTGGGGGGGCCCAATTATTTTTAATAGCCACTCTAATGGATTTTTTTTTTTTTTTTTTGCAGGGGCCACGGCCCCCCAAGCCACTACGTGGCTTCGCCCCTGCTTGTACACACTTTCCATCACTCCCACTGATTTTAAATAGAAGTCTATTGATTCATCAATTGATAATGACGAATATGAGACTTGTAACTTTTTTTTTTTTCATAACTATTTAGATCAAGTGGGAGAAAGGAATTCGAGTTTTAATATTTCTCATAAATAAAAACTTAGTAATACCATTGAGATACATGGTCTATTTTTATTTTTGTAACTGTTACATCAAGTGGAGGAGAAGAATTCAAATCTAAAATTTTCTCCTAAGTTAGAACAGCTAATGCCATTGAATTGCAAGATTCTTGACACAAGATATGTCACTTGTGTCTAAGATTTGTGTAACTAACGCTAGGGCTGAACAACATAAAATGTCCAGACCAATTTTTAAAAAAAAAAACAAAACAAAATAAGAACAAAGAAAGCTTTATATTGTGTCCTTCAAGAGGTTTGAGTTACTAAATGCTGGTCAGCAATTCTATGGTCTCTTCATTTGCGGATTTCTTCAAGCGGTCAATGGCCTTCTGAACCTACACACCCAAAAGAAAATATGAATAAAGAAAATGATCATTGACAAAACATTGTAATGCAAATCATTTGATATCTTTTTTTTTTTAATGAAATTCATATGATAGTTTAATATAAAATGATATTTTAGTAAAAATATATATATTTTTTATTTACCTCGGCGTCCCAATTGGTTCTGGCTGTAAGAATTATAAGAGTCACAGTTTGTAGAAGAACTCCAACAATCATTCCCCACCAAATCCCCTGAAAATGCATTCAATCCGTTAAAATTAATAGAGAGCACTAGAAAATTGTAGAAGATGCGGAAGCAAAGAGAGACAGTATACTAGGATTATGTGGTTCGGTTTTGTTTATGCTAATATATATATATATAACAGGCCTAATGGCTTAACTCCACCTAGGAAGTTCTTGGATACATTCTTACGAGAGAGAGAGAGAGAGAGAGATTGAACTTACAGCTACCCCTAAACTAGTTTTGAAGCCAAGAACACATCCAATGGGGAGACCAATTACATAATAAGTGGCCAGGTTAACATAAGCCACTATAGCTTGCCATCCACTTCCAATAGCCACACCTGGAAAGTTAAAAACAAAATGAAGATGATATATCAATAATAGTTATTATTAAATTAAAATAAGTGAATGTGGACCTGTTTTTTCATTCATCTACTAACCAGAGAGTATAGGCTGAATTCCATTTAACAGAACAGAAATGGCAAGCAATGGAGTCAAATTTGACACTGCCTCAATAACCTCAGTGTCACTTGTGAAGAGTTCGCTCAATTCAACCCGAAGTATTAGAACCAATGCACTGAAAATTATACTAATACTAAGGCTGGTGCCATTCACAACCCATACTGAAAATTTTGCCACCTTTGGATGCCCTGCCCCAAGCTCATTACTCACTCGAACACTGCAATCACCATTAAAACTCGTCAATTTTGCTTCTTTGACTATTACTACTTATGTGTTTTTCTTGCCAAGAAAAGTAAACCGGGGTGCAAACTAATTAGTGGAAGCTCTAATTTGATTTGATCCACCAAATTTGTCACAAACCTGGCTGCTGCTGATAGGCCTAACATGAAATTAATGTCCCAATTCAGATAATTCATGCTGCGCCACAGAAATTGACGGGTAAGATAACAATGTTTGTGGAAAAAAAAAAAATTAAAAAAAAAAAGGAGAGAATAATAGTGTAGTCCTACCAAATTGAAATGGAGTCTAGTGAGATTGTAGGGTCGGAAAGGAGCCCAGATATCAGTACTAGTCCTTGGCTGTACCATATCTCCAAACTACATTAACATATGACAAAGCCCACTAATTAATAAGTTGTGTAAGAATAAAAGAGCTTTGACTGTTTCACATCCAATAATATCCGCGTTATTTTGCATCATGTTCGTACTCTTTTAGATCTTGTGTAAAAATATGGACAAAAACATTTACAGCCAAACAAGAGAGAGCGGTCACATACCACAACATGACAGCAGAAGCAATGGTTAACTTGAAATAAGGCCAAATTCCTGTGAAGGCTTTCATAGAGAAGCCAGTCCAAGTATCTTTGCAAGAGGGGCTTAGAAGAATGTAAAGTGCATTTAAAATGACGAGGATCCACCAAGACAGGCTCAGCGTAAGAGCAGCACCCATAAGGCCATAATCCAAAACATAAACTACTAACCATGAGAGCAAGATGTGCAAGAGGAATACCCCAACAGCCATGTAAGCCAGAGGATTTACAATGTTCTGTGCTTGGAGGAACCTCTGCATGGGGCAGCTTATTGCAAATGCATAGAGTTGGAGTATCAAACCATGTGCAAAAACTTGGCCTTGCTCAGCTATGCTCTCAGATTGGCCTATGGCTATGAGGATTGGGCCCGAGAACCAATAGAGGAAGGTAAGGAGTACTGCTGCTCCCAGATGCAAAATTATTGCTCTCTGGCATATGATGCCCAACGCCCCATATTTTTTGGCCCCATATGCCTGTCCACACACGGTTTGCACAGCACTGGCCATGCCCAACTGTTTTTTTTTTTTTATTATTATCACAAAGAAAGAATTACATGCATGAAACATTTAATGAAAGACAATATATATATAAAGTGTAACTTGAATTTTGGATTGTAATTGTCTCACACTCCCCGTTTCACACTACACAAACATTGCAGACATTCATTATCAACAATATTTGTGTGGTGTGCACGACAGTCTTGAAATGGGTAAATGTGAAATAGCAATTTGCCTAGAACTCTGTTCCCTTGAAAAACAAGCAACATATAAATTCTCAAGTAAATTAAAAAATAAAATAAAAAAGAGTCGTACCATAATCCCATAAGCAAGACCTTGAATTCCCACACTAGCAATGGATGCCCCAGCAAGCTCTAATGAACCCAAATGCCCAGTAAAGGAGAGAGTGGCAAAAGTAAGCATGTAATTGAATACAGAAACAATAATAGAAGCCCCTGATAGAATCCAGAGGAGCCTTGACTCCCACCCCACTAAACGAATCCACCATCGGACTGCCACTGGCTTGTGTTCTAAAAACTCTTCAACTGTATCTGATTTCAAGTCTGAAATTGAAGTATTTGAGTGAAGCCCATTTAGCAGCGGCTGCTGATCTTCCGGGTGAGCCATATTGTGGAAGCCCTACTGCACAGTCCCCACTACTTCGTACTTTGAAATGTAAGCTCGGAAGACTTCAGAGTTCAGATAAAAGCGCAACAGGGATTTATATAATAATAATTTATAAATAAATGAAGTGATTCATAAATCATACTAATTTACTCAGTTCCCAATTCTACTCCTCAACAACCAATCCAACCCACGTGCTAGTACTAGTAGTTAAAACTAACAAAAGACTTCGTGCTTTTCTCCTTTATTGGCACCTACCGGAGCATTTCTCTTTGGCGGTAGCATATCTTATATAATAATTTATTTGAATTTCTGTGATTTCCGAATCAATCGACATCCCATAGGACAAAAATCTCTTTTACAGTATCTTGTTCTGAAAATCAACAAAGCATCAGATAATAAAGGGGAAAAAAATCATCAATGTACTCAAGAAATATGCAAAAACTATGCATTTCACATGCATACCAAAAAAAACCTTCAAACTCATCTAACAAAATTCTATTACTCACAGTAACAACCAAGTAGTAAATTTTGACAAGGAAAAAGTTTGGCTTCTAATATGTTTAGAGCTATCTTCTTCCAACTTATTACCTATTATGTGGCGACTAAAGAAACCATTCATATATAATTTTAGTTATATAACTTTTTTAATAAATTGTGTGGCTTATTTAAATAATTTATATGAATAATCTTATAAATTGTCACGTAAAGATTTTTTTAAAAATAGCTTCATACATGTTTGTAGCCAAATTTTAGCATTTTATTTGTATATCATAATCATATTATGTATGATCAATTAAACTTGTGTAATGGGTGACAAAGCTATTGAAAATTAGATTTAATAATATCTTGGTTTTTTTTTTTCTTCTTCTCTTGAGATGCTACCGTAAGTTAGAGATTTGTTTCAATTGTTAAATAACACAGTCAAACATTAGGAAACCAATTTCAAGAAGGCAACAATTTTTTAGGAGTATAAGTCTTCTAGGTTATTCAAGTAAGCAAAAAAAAAATAGGTAAAGAATGGTTCCATATATGAGATGAACCGCTCACACAAACCTTACAACAATTCAGTAAATTTGTTCTTAAAGCAAATCAGGATAATGTCATGTCAAGTAGTTAAGATAGAAATCTTTACCCTATATCAATCATGGTTTTCTATCCAGTACTTCTCTAAGTCTTAAATATACATGTTCCCTTTTAGTAGGGGTTTTCTTCAATTATCTCATTGTACATATGCATTTTTGTGGTAGTCAAGGTACAGTACAAGAAATAAACCTCGAAAAATATGTCAAATTATTCTTTTAAAAATATATAGATATATATATATATATATTTAAATCAAAAGTTATATATATTTGTTTATTTCGTGGTGGGATTCTTAAGAGACATTGAGATATGTTTTTATTTTTGTAAACATGATAAATTCGTATATGGGATTTCTCTCTATATTATATTCTAACTCATTAAAGAAAATTGAGTTAAGAGTATATATATTTACAACCTTTCAATTAAAACAAATTAGAATAATAAATGTTTTGTTAAAATTGAAGAAAGCACACACGATACTCTATTTGATGGAACAAAAACTAAACTGTTAATTTCTAATAGTAAACCTCGAATCCACGAGAAGTTCCTTGAATTCACAAGATGATAGCTAATCTAGAATCCACCTGAGAAAACAATAAACAAAAGTCTAAATTTTTATTAATCTCAATAATATTAAAAACGTTTATAAACTTAGAGGCCTATTTAAAGGCTCAGTAAAACTTGACAGACAAAAAAATAAATTCTAATATAACTCTTAATTAATACTTAACCATAATAGGAGCCAACTTTGACTAAAAAGCACTAAAAGCTCCTAAAAACAAGGAAATAAATGCTTTAAACCTAAAATAACAAAAAATATATAAAAATACCAAAAATAACAAATTACATAAATTCATTTGAAGATTATGACCTACATCAACACTAATGGGATTTCTCTCTATATTATATTCTAACTTATTAAAGAAAATTGAGTTAAGAGTATATATATTGATAACCTTTCAATTAAAAAAAAGTTAGAATAATAAATATTTTCTTGAGATTGATAAATTGATAATGAGGTGATCTTACCTATGTAGTTGAGTGTTATTATGGTGGTCCTCATCTTTGGCACCAAAATTGAGAAAAAGAAACACTTTACACATTGCGTAAAATTAGACTCTAATTGAAATTGGATTTGAATTTTCTCTTTGCCTTAGTTTTAATAATATATGATAAAAATTAGGGATATATGGTATAAAATTAGACTTCAATTGTAATCTAATTTGGATTTTAATTAGATTTTCTCTCTGCTTCAACTTTAATATAGTATATATGATGATCAATTAGATATTTAAATTGATTATACAACAACTAGAAAAGGAGGGGCAACTTTATAACAACTAGCATGTAACATTTGCAATGCACGAGATTTGTTAAATGTTATTAACATTATTTATAAAAAAAAATGAAGTGTGTTGAATTGAAGTAGTTTAGTCTACGTAGGTTCTTTTTTTGGTAAAAAGATTTAAGTCGTGTTTTGGGCTTTTGGGAACTATTTCTTATTTTATTAGCAATAGTAACATGTAATGAAGTAGAAATTTAGTATTTTAGAGAACTTTGGTACTTGAAAGAGGTAAAAGTGGTAGAAATATTGGATGTTTGTGTGATGGAAAGATGGACAACTTTTGTAGATAAGCATAGGGATGGTATTAAAAATCCCTTTAGAGATCAATAGATATGAGAGAGAATTTGGAGGTTTCTAGAAAATTTGGATCAAACTCATGGATAATCTCTTCAGATTTTGAATCCAGTAATTCACTTGACTAAGGCTTCATTTGGGAGTTCATAAAGAAATGGAATGGAATGTATTTAAAAAAGGGAAAGAAATTAAATGAAATTAAGTAACCTTATTTGGATGTTTTAAAATTAAGGAATGAAAATGAATGCAAATGAATAAAATGCAAGTAGTCTTGTGTGGACGCCTAAAAATTCCCCCGTTGGGTTTTGGGGGGGGGGTTCATTTGTGGATTCTTTTTAGATTTTTTACACATTGGGTCCTTGACAACGTAACCCTTATGTGCTTGTGTCTCTAGGGTAGGGTGTGTGTATGTGAGTCCATTTTTCTTATTTTATTTTAGGAGTCGTCACCAACCATTGGTTTTGTGTTAGGTGCGATAGGTCACCAAGGGATATAATTTATTTTAAGTTGCCTAAATTATCTAAACCAAATTGTAAGGGTTTATTAATTAAGGCAAACCAAAAAGTCTTGAACTAAAGATCTTGGATATGGAAGTTTGGTTATGTGTGGAGAAGGTGTTAGACACCCCACAACGCCTATCCAAAGATAGTACCTCATTTTAATTGATTTCAAACATTATCCTTTTAGTGAAGAAATAGAATACTTGGCAATTTGATTGTTGAAAATGTTTTGCAAACAATATGTACATATATATACATGTGAGTAATTATTTGCTTATAATATACCATGTGAATATTAATTTCAAGGGATATTTACAAACAAAGCATGTGAGGTATATACATAGGTAGCATGTAAAGGGGTATACAAGAATAATGTATAATAGCATGTGAGTAGAATATTTACTAGATAGATAGCATGTGAATACTAATCTACAATTAAAAAAAATACAAAAAAAAAAAAAAAAAAATTGGAAAACCTTGTTGTCATCCACAATTTCTCATTTTTATCATGCAAAGAAGATAACAAATGAAATAGGTTAGCGCCGAAGAAATGGGAGGGACAATGTAAACTTGATTGGTGTCGATGGACTCAAGAAAATGAACCATAGATGCAAATCTTTAACAGCACTGTCCTAAGGAAAAGTTTAAATTACAAAGTATGAACAAATTTTACAACGTTAACTTTTTTATTATCTTTTTTTTTTTTTAAAGAAAGTTCAGAAAAGGTGCATCTTTTTAAAAGAAAGGTTTTATTGTTTTTTTTTTCTTGGAGAATATTTTAGAGAACGTCTTCAACACATTTTTTGAAAGGGAGAAAAATTCTTTTGAACAAGCAAATTTTGCAAAGGAAAACAAGTTTTCATTTTTCAGAAAAGGGGTTTTTGAAAAGGGCCATTTTTTAAGGGGAACCGAAAAATGGTTTGAGGAATTGAAAATGTTCAAATTCATTTTAAAACATTAATTTTAAAAAAGACAAAGACTCATGGGTTTGTTTTTTATAGAAAAGAAGATTGACTTTTAAAAGAGTCTCATGATTTTTGAGAAAATGGTTTAAGGAAAAGAGTATTATTTTTTGAAAATATTTTTTAATTACGTAAAAGATAGCTTAAAAACAACAAGGTTTTGGAAATTTTCTTTGAAAAATTTCATGGATTTTTCTTTTGAAAAGATTTGAATAAAAATCCCATGAGTTTTTGTGTGAAAGGCATGTTTATAGGAAAGTTGAAAATATTTGAAAAAGATCCATGGGTTTTTATTTTTCAAGGAAAAAATTTTGAGCTTTTTGGATTTTTTAAGAAAAGAGAAAACATATTTTTTTTAAAGCATTTCTAGAAAAAGACCTTTTTGAGAAAAGAATTTTTAAAGCAAAGTTTTAAAAGAAAACCTTTTTTTTTTAGAATTTATTTTAAGAGGAACGTCTTTTGAAAAAGGGAGGAAATTTTTTTTTTTGAAAAGCATTTCCTTAGAAAAATATGTAAAGAATTTGTTCTATCCAAGCAACTAGGTTGATAAACACGTACTCTCTTTTCAAATTTATTTGTTTTTTATTTTATTTTAGAATGTCTTCAAATATTGTCTTATTTTTAAAATTAAAAATTATTAATTTACTAATATTTCTATTATGTCCTTATTTTATTGTTAAAATTATTTTTGATAAAATTATTAAACGGTAATTTTATATATTTTTATACAATAAATAATATATTCCTTAAAAATTAAGATTTTTAAAGCAGTACAAACAAATAAATAAATGCTGAAGGCCATAAAACTGAAGTGTGATGCGGTGGATTTGGAAAGAGACCTGACTCTGAGTGTAGTTGAATTCAATATATATTAGTGAGAGAGTAGGTGCAAGTGTGCTACCGTGCTAACTTGTTAGATAGACACTCCGAGTAGGTGCTACCGTGCCAACTTGTTAGATGGACCCCCGGGACAGTTGGATACTTCTTTTGGAGAACAGGGCAGAAGTGTAGATGCTTAGACACGTGCGCACAAAACTAACGCCTTTTTTTTTCTGAAAATAAAATTCACGGGGTGGCCTATTTTGAATTAGGGAGAAGAAATTCTGTCAACAAAAAAAAAACAAAAAAAAGTTAGGGAAAAGAAATGAATGTTCTATGTATTGCTTTAGGAAATTTTTTTTTTTTTAATTATGAAAGATTATAAAAAAAATAGAAAAAGTAATTGATTTTTTTTTTGGGTAGTTTTCTATATTTTTCAAGAAAGTTTTTTTTTTATTTATATATATATATAACATAAAAATTTTACTTTAGGATAATCTAAGTATATATGTGTGTACAGCTCTCTCCTGAAAACTTGAACCTTAACCCTTAGTCCCCATATCCCATAAGTATTTATACTTATGGAGTGACCATCGCACTTATACTTGTGAAGTAACCATCACGCCAAAAGTGCGCAGTAATTATTTCTCATGAAAGTGGTATTAAAATTTAAAAATAACCTCCAATAAGAAATGCCAAGTGCACCCGCTAATTGGACCTAAAGAGTTATGAGTAATACTTTTTAACCACTACTTAGAGTCACCACCAACCTTATTGACGATGCAAAAAAATCATCGGTTGTACTCTCTTCTATCTGATAGACAATGATAGGGTTTCTTCCGACTATCTTATGGAGTGACCATGTCACTTATACTTGTGAAGTAACCATCGCGCCAAATGTGCGCAATAATTATTTCTCACGAAAGTGGTATTAAAACCGTTTAAAAATAATCTCCAATAAGAAATGCCCTAAGTGCACCCGCTAATTGAGCCTAAAGACTTATGAGTAATACTTTTTAACCACTACTTAGAGTCACCACCAACCTTATTGACAATGCAAAAAAATCATCAATTGTACTCTGTTCTATCTGATAGACAATGACAAGGGTTTCTTTCGACTATCTTATGGAGTGACTATTGCACTTATACTTGTGAAGTAACCATCGCGCCAAAGGTGCGCAGTAATTATTTCTCACGAAAGTGGTATTAAAACCTTTTAAAAATAATCTCCAATAAGAAATGTCCTAAGTGCACCCGCTAATTGAACCTAAAGACTTATGAGTAATACTTTTTAACCACTACTTAGAGTCACCATTATTGACAATGCAAAAAAATCATCAGTTGTACTCTCTTCTATCTGATAGACAATGACAGGGTTTCTTCCGACTATCTTATGGAGTGACCATCGACTATCTTAATGAGTGACCATCGCACTTATACTTGTGAAGTAACCATCGCGCCAAAGGTGCACAGTAATTATTTCTCACGAAAGTGGTATTAAAACCTTTTAAAAATAATCTCCAATAAGAAATGCCCTAAGTGCACCCGCTAACTAAACCTAAAGACTTATGAGTAATACCTTTTAACCACTACTTAGAGTCACCACCAACCTTATTGACGATGCAAAATAATCATCAGTTGTACTCTCTTCTATCTGATAGACAATGATAGGGTTTCTTCCGACTATCAAACTGCAAAGAAAGTTGGGGGATGGACAAAGGGAGAGCACATCGGTGTGGTGTTGGCCAAAGGCCCTCCGATGATCAAGTTAGAAATGTGAAAAGATTCACTTAATAGGATCAAGAAGAGAGAATAATATGGCTAGTATGTAAAGATCAGATTGCGTACCTCTTTACCTTTTTTTCTCTTGGGTTTTATAGCCTCCTCCTTTATTCTCGATAATAAATATTTGCATTTTTTTGTATGAAGAGTTTGTTGTGAATGGAGGGAGATAAATTCTTCCAACGTTCTTTTATCTGTTGGTCTATACGTTACACTTTGGCTGATTGTCCTCATAAATGAATTTATTGCTCTGACCTTCCATTAATATGGACACTACTAATAAATTCACATTCATCAAATATTACAGACGACCTAACATACCACCGCGTACCCTTGGTGCGGTGGTCACTCCATAAGTATAAGTGCTTGTGGGGTGTGGGGGGCAAGGACCGGGATTCAAGTCTTCATGAGGGAGCTTCACACACATATACACTTAGATTATGCTAGAATAGAAATTCTATCTTGTATAAAAAAAAATGGACGACCTAACATCTAATGCTATGGACGACCTTGGCCTTATGGACGACAATTGTAAATTTACACTCATTACCTACAATTCAATTGACACTATGAAAATATATAGGATTTAAACTATCTCATTAACTCAAACAATTCATTCTATCTCACTAACTCAAATAATATAATTTTAATCATAATATAGTTATTATTACTTATTAGCATAAATTTGTGAATGAATAAAAAAAGAAAGTCGTTGTGTTTAATATGTTAGGGGAAAAAAATTAAGTTAATTAAGTAGCTTGTTAACAAATTAGAGCTTGTTCAATAAGAAGATGAACTAAGTTTGAACATTTAATCTACTTTGATAATGAACCCGCTTGCTCACTTCCAAGTGCAAGAGATCGTAGCAATATAATTCTCGGAGTACCGAAGTCGAACCACAAGGAGCAGGGTAAATTCAAAGACAATGTAATTTAAAAAAAAAAAAAACTTTTGGTGAAGATGAAGAATAATTTTTGCCTGGTAATTGTAAACAAGAATAACAGTAATAACTGATTTAAGCCAATAATGTAAATATTAGGGTATCAGGGTGTTTCCCTATATCGATATGAAATTCTTTGTGATCTAATAAATTACATATTTCATAATTGATTGTTCTGATACAATTAAATACTTATGATTCAAGTTGAACTGAGACAATTCAAGAACATATGATAACTTAGATTAGTAATGCATTAAGAAAAAGTTTTCAGAAAAAACTCATTCACTTTAAAACCTAATTTCTATTTGAAACTATTAGAAATTCGTCTAAACAATAAGAAAAACATGATTGAACTGATTGAAAGCATGGAAGAACTAATACATCAAAAGAAATCTAATTGAACAATCAAATTTGTTGTTGATAAAATCCTAGAAAGAATCACATTGAATCTTCATACAGTATAAAAGAAACATAAACCATAGCCCTAGCAAAGAGTTTAGGTTGCCATTAGAGAAAGGAAAATGCAAGGTTTTCTCTGCCAAATTCATTCTACACAGCCTCCCTTCAAAACCCTAACGTCAAAGTGTCCAAAGAAAATAAAACTTTTACTATTTTAATTTTCGTCTAGATTTACAGTAGTAATTTGTGAGTTAATTTTTCCCTTCAGAAATTGTGAATTTTGAAAAACTTAGAACTGGAAAGTTGTAGGTATTTAAGTCATGGTTCCAACCCATCTAGCCTTGTGCCAATTGAATTTTTGAGGAAAGAGATACGCTCAAAATACTGATCAGTGCTCAAATTTGATTTTTCCTTTTCAGATTCTGCCTGTTTGATTTCTTTCCTTATTTGAAACTTCCAAACATGGTAGACGACCCAAGCACTCCAGCTGCAGCTCCTTAAAAATTTAAGCATGGTACTTTATCTCCTCTTTAATTCTAGTTTGGCCTCCATTCTCTCACAGACTCCTATAAACTCATCTATTTCACATGATTTCCTAAAAGTAGAACATTAAACACAATGAATGACATCTTATTCAAGAAATTATGTAAAGATAAATAGTAGAGACTAATGCAAATTATGGCTTAATTATACAAATTAAGCATAATAATAAGGAGATAACGCCCACGTAAATATATAACAAGTATACATGTTAAGGCGTTATCACACCTCCCAACTTAAATCTTGCTAGTCCTTAACAATCCACAAAGCACCCATGTCTACTAAAACTGAAAAATTAAAACTAAAATACAAGCACTTTCATAGACTACACGACTGCACTTCCCATGTGTAGCAAGTCTTTGAACCCCTAGGTTACCCCTAGTGGACGAGTTTACTCTAGTGAGGGTTTGCAGTGACTCTACCCACAAAATTTAAAGGTTTTCTGAAAATTCTTGTAGCAAATGTTAGTTTGCTTTATCAGTATATCATACAAATGAACTTTCAATTTTGAGTTGGGATACTATTCATCATATTAAAGAGTTTTCACTAGCTTCACTTTTGGAGTGCGTGTGTGCATAGCCTTTACTCCAAAACCTCTCTTAAGTCATCAACACTCTGAGAGAACACATAGAAGTAATGGATTTTTTTTTCTCTCTCTTCAAATCACATGTGAACAAAAAGGAAAGAAGAAGTTTTAAGAATATCACATGTGTATACAAAAACAACCACTAAAAAAATGGAAAAATATCTCTTAAAATGGATGTTGAATTCCTGGAAACATGAGGTTAATACCATTCTCATCCCTAGTTTTTATCCTAAACACATACAAGCCATGCACCTTTAGGATCAAGTATGACTTTAAGCTCAATGGTAGTATAATCTTATGGCTAGATCAAGGCAAAACTGCTCTCTTTGAAATATGAGATATATGAATCAAATGCAGAAAATTCAAGCCAAACCCAACTCATAGCAGTAACAACCAACTTGAATCAAAATAACATTTATTCAGCCATATAACCCTTCTAAAATACATGAAAGATGTGTAAAACACCAATGATTTATTGATTGATTATGTATGTCTCCTCTTTCTTTCTTTTTTTTTTCTTTTTTTTTCTTTCTTCTTCTTTTTGATATTTTTTTTAAGAAAATAGAGAAAATGGTGGTATCTAAACACATCAATTGCTCAAAACTTGAACCCCCAAGAGAATAACCATAAATAAAAATGTTTTGTGGTGTTGTAGAAGTATTTTCTCATGGCTCAAATGATGGTGACAATTATTAATGTAAAGGTAGGCTGAATATTTTTTAGCTGGAGACAAAATATTGGTGGTCTTAGGCTCTGATCTCCTAAAAGTTCACATAAACCAGCATGACTAAGGACAAAAATAAGTAGGATCATGGTATATCTTCCCATAATGTTTCTTGTAGTCAATCAAAAAAAAAATAGAAAGATCTTTTGCAAAATCTGAAGCATATGAGAGAAATTTAAGAGTTCAAACAAAGATATACTCTCACAAAGAAAAGCAAGGCTCAAGAACTCTCTATATGGGTTAAGTTTTAGCTTATATTCATGATCCATGCATATCCAACATCCTACCGCCCGCTAACCCGGCTATTGTGCTCAAAAGTTTCCAATTGTTCTTTTCATGAAGGGGCCTTAATGTAATAAATAGTATAACCAACTCAGCATTATTCATTCTATCACATGACATAAAAATAAACCATATAAATTTTCAACATTCAAATCCAAGGTTTTTTTTAGAATTGAAAAGTTGCAACCAAAAAGAAAGGGAAAAAAAATCATGAAAGGTGCATCAAAAAGTTTAAACCTCTCCCCCCAACTAAAACATTGCATTGTCCTCAATGTATCAAAGCCAAAATAAATTCAAGTATAAAGGAAAGAAGTTACCATAAGCATTTAATTTTTCTTTTTCTTTTTTTTTGAAATTTCTTTCACACCTGCAAATGTTAGCTCACAAAAAACAATAATAACAACAAAAACAAAAAAACAAAAACAAAAACAAAAGAAAATTAAAACAAATATGGTACAACTTCAGAAGGCTCTATGAGAGCTTACTTTGCATCCCAATAGGCGGGGATCTCAAGTGACATAGTCTCCTCCTCTGGTATAACTCCCCCTAAGTATGGTTTTAACCTTTGTTCATTTACTTTCAAAATCCTACCATCCCTAGGGTCCTCAACTACTACAGCTCCATGTTTAAACACTTCCCTTACAATGAAAATGCCATCTCACTTAGGTTTTAACTTACCTGGGCCCAAATATGCATATTTAAGACCATCGGACAACGGCTTAAGCTCTAGTTGTGGTGCCTCTTCACTTAAATGTCTGAGCTTTTTTTCATTCTCTAGTAGCTCCTCAAAGCAAGGCTTCCATCCTTCATTAATTATCACCATCTGTTGTTCTTCCATAACCTGTGAGGAATCCAACAAAGAAAAATTTTCAAATACAAGAATATCACATTCTAAATCATAAGAACCAACAAAAATATTAACAAGAGTTTCAAGAGGATCAGAAAAAAAAATATTATTAAACTCTTCTTGTACCACCGTGCCAATGAGATTCACATAAGCACATGTTAGGATTAGTGTCCTTAAATCCTATTGTATGATGCTATGTATGATATTATGTATGACATTATGTATGACATGATGTATGACTTAATATTGTGATTGATAAAGTTATTTTATTATTATCTAAAATAATGGTAACATGAATATGGGACATTATCATGTAGTCCATGAGATGCATTGTATGTGATTTATGTGAAAAGTCACAGAAGATGTAAATCACAAGTTCTTTGTAAACTCAGAATTTATAGTTCGTAGTCGGTGATGAAATTGGGCATTTCATCTGCGAAGACTATAACGTGTCAACTAAGATGATTTGTCTTGATCATGGAAGTGGAAACTTCTAGTTGATATGTTGATTTGTTTTAAGAGTTGAAACATATTGAACTGGACTGCTGTGAGATTTATTATTCTCCTAACGACTGTCAAATGAATAATAAATCTCACGACTTCTATTTGCATGAACTCTTAATCCTGAGAGAATAATGGACCTGATCATGAAGTGTAGGTTGCTTTGATATATCAAGAGTGAGATCTGAAGTGACGGTCAAAACCTCAGTATGTTGGGCAGCCACATTTAGTGTTGATGGAACATATATTCTCAAGATGGAATTCATAGTCTCTTGATGGAGATATAAAATATTCTCTTGAGATAAGTTTAATGGTTTCAGTTATTCAGAGAGTTAGGCCTAACCACTTTAGTAAGAAATTACTAAAGTATATATATTTATGAAATTGGATTTCATAAATATATAATGAATAACTTTCAAGAATTAAACCGGGTACTCAAGGATAAGATATAATAATTTACAAAGTGGCAGTCTACATTTATGACTTTGTGTTACTACGAATATTTTATGAAGGGATTACGTGTATAATAAAGTCTTGGGATATAATTTATTAATAAGGCCTAGAGTGCAATTATATTTATATAGTGGTATTAAATATAATTAATGGTAACTTTAGACTTGTCAAGAGTTGACGGAAAAGCCCAAGGCCCATTGGAGCTAGTGTCTTATTGGTCCCTTTTGGTCCCACTCCAAGCCACACACTAAAGCCCAATTGGAAAGGCCCAATAGGCCAGCCCAATAGGCCAGCCCAATTAGATAATCAGTTAGTTATAAAGGGAGAAACATACAGAATTTTTATGAGAAGAGATTAGAAAAGAAAAAGAAACTGTGTGTGAGAGAGTGTGAGACACATTTTCATTCTCCCTTTGAAAAACTGATTGAGAGACCACACATCTTGGGCGTAAAGTGGAATTGGAGTGAAGATTAAAAGTGTTCCCAAGTGCTTCTAATTTTTGTTTTGAATTTCTCCACACCAAGGTACGCTATCTTGTTCTTAAATTCTGAAATTTAAATAGTGCACGTTATCAATCATGAATGAAATAGACCCTAGTTCGTCGCTTCCGCTGTGGGTTTTGCATGAGATGCAAAACCAGAATTTTTCCTTCAGCACAGTCATCATCCTCATGTGACTATTTAGCCACATGAAATATGTTTAGCTCCAAAGTCATGGAACCAAAAGTGAGTTGCATCCTTCCATTCCTGCAATTAATTAAAGCATTAGTTGTGGCAAGAAAATGTTGGTAATCTAGAACAATAAAATCAACTGGATAATAAAATTGTTCAATTTTCACCAATACATCCTCAACAATCCCTCTCGGGTTCCTTACAGAGCGGTCAGCCAACTGTAAAGTTACTGAAGTAGGTTTTAACTCACCAAGTCCAAGTTTTTGATATACACTAAAAGGGATCAAATTAACACTTGCCCCAAGATCTAGCAATGCATGCTCCCTGATGTAACCTCCAATAGTACAAGAGATCGTAGGACAACCTGGATCCTTATACTTTGGTGGGGTCTTATGTTGGATAACTGCACTTACCTGTTCTGTTAGGAATGCGGTCTTCTTCACATGATGCTTTCTCTTGATGGTGCATAGGTCCTTAATTACCTTGGCATATGCAGGCACTTGCTTGATAACATACAATAATGGCAAATTTATCTTGACTTGATGTAAATGCTCTAATATCTCAGATGCGGTGTCCAATTTCTTAGGTAATTTTAAGGCTTGTGGAAATGGTGGAGGGATTGGGCATTGTTCAATGTCATCAAGCCCAAGTGACTCAATTTCATCATTCTCTTTTTCAACTAGGGTCTCCTTAGATTTCTTAGTTACTAAAGGAGAACTTTTATCAATCTCTTTATCACTCCTCAAAATGGTAACAACATTTACTTCCTCATACTTATCCTTAGAGAAAATTTTTAGATTTTGATTGATGGAATTGGGTTGAGTTTGGGAAGGAAGCTTCCCTCTCTCTATCCCACTCAATGAATTTGTAAGCCAAGTTATATGACTTTTAGTCTCTCTTACCTCTTCATTTAGCCTAGTGAGCATGGATTCAAACTTTTGATTTTACTCACTTTGCATTTGAATGAAAGTACCAAGTGCATCCTGTAAGGAAGGTCTAGATGATGATGACGATGCATGTGGTGAATTAAAATTCCTTGGAGCAAGAGGATTCAACAAACTATCACTCTTATAACTCAAATACGGATGGTTTCGCATATTTGGGTTATAATTATTAGAATATGAAGAATTATTTGGCCAATATGAATTAAATGCATGTACTGGTTCTTCTGGCACATTCAAGAATGATGAAAGTGATGCACATTCATTTGTAGCATTCATGACATATTTTACACACCTCCATTGGGTCCTCTCTAAAGGTAGCACTAACACTCTTACTTCCTTTTATTTTGAGTGCCTCAATTTCTTTAGTTAACATGCTAATTTTTGCACTCATGTTATCAACTTCCCTCAACTTGAAAACACTTCCACTAAAAGTGATAGTATTAGTTCTAGCCCTCTCAATGGAGTCCATAGGGCTAGGTCTAGTCCATGTGTTAGAGTTTTCAGTTACCTCATCAAGATAATCCATTGCATCTTCAGGTTCCTTTTGTAAAAATTCCCCTTCGCATGAGAGTTGAACAAATTGTCAGTCCCTAGGTGTAAGTCCTTCATAAAAATAACTAACCAACCTCCAATCTTCATACCCATGAGTTGAGCAGAAATTGAAAAGATCTGTGTACCTTTCCCAAGCTTGATATAAGGTCTCATTCTCTTCTTGGACAAAACTAGTTATCCTTCTCTTTTTACTTGCTGGACTTTGTGGGGAGGAAAATGTTTCTTAAAAAACTCTTGGGTCATCACCCCTCAATTACCTGTAGACCTAGGTTTAAAGGTTTAAAGCCAACTTCTTGCCTTATCCTTAAGAGAAAAAGGAAAGAAACGTAACTTAGCAGTCTCAATAACATTTTGTGCATAGAAACTACTAATTACCTCTTCAAAAGGATTTTCATTTTCTTGTCCTCTAAAGTCAAAGTATTGCTAGTAAACCTTGTTTCACTTCTACATATGGTGCAGCACCACTAGGAGAAAACACGATGCATAAAGGAACAAAATTTTGCATGGGATGCAATAGTTCATACATAGTTCTTCTACTCACCTCATGATTATTACGTGTTTCATCACCCATGATTGATGAAGAAGGTGATGGTGATGGTGTGTCAAAAAGATTACCAAAGTAAGTTTCAAAATTTTCTAATCTGCCTCTCTTGTTTCTAACCCAAATACTCATGCAACAATGAATGCACAATCAAATCAAATCAAATCAAATTTAAAATAATAAAAAAATAGTAAAAATAAAATAAAATAAAATATAAGGGTAAAGAAAATGGAACGAATTTACTAATAGAAGAATTTTCGCCGGTTGTGCTTTGCTCTCAAAAATTGCCTCTAAACACACAACAGCTCCCCGGCAACAGTGCCAAAATTGCTTGCTCACTCCCAAGTGTAGGAGATCGTACCAATATAATTCTCGGAGTACCGAGACTGAACCACAAGGAGCGGGGTAAATTCAAAAACAATGTAATTAAAAAAAAAATTGGTGAAGATGAAGAATAATTTTTGCCTAGTAATTGTAAACAAGAATAAAAGTGATAACTAATTTAAGTCAATAATGTAAATACTAGAGCATCGGGATTTTTCCTTATATCGATATGAAAGTCTTTGTGATCTAAGAAATTATATATTTCATAATTTATTATTCTTATACAATTAAATACTTATGATTCGGTTGAATTGAGACAATTCCAAAACGCATGATAACCTAGATTAATAATGCAGTTAGAAAAGTTTTCAGAAAAACTCATTCACTTTAAAACCTGATTTCTATTTGAAACTATTATTAATTCATCTAAACAATAAGAAAAACATGATTGAACTTATTGAAATTATGGAAAAAATAATACATCAAAAGAAATCTAATTGAACAATCAAATATGTTGTTGATAAAATCTTAGAAAGAATCACATTGAATATTCATACCGTATAGAAGAAACATAAACCCTAGCCCTAGTAAAGAGTTTAGGCTACCATTAGAGAAAGGAAAATACAAGGTTTTTTCTGCCAAATTCATTCTACACAGCCTCCCTTCAAAACCCTAACTTCAAAGTGTCCAAAGAAAATAAAACTTTTACTGTTTTAATTTTCATCCAGATTTACAGCAGTAACCTATGAGTTAATTTCGGCCTTTAAAAATTGTGAATTTCGAAAAACTCAAAACTGGAAAGTTGTAGATATTAAAGTCACAGTTCCAGCCCATCTAGTCTTGTATAAATTAGATTTTTGAGGAGAGAGATACTCCCAAAATATTGATCAGTACTCAAATCTGATTTTTCCTTTTCAGATTCTGCCTCTTTGATTTCTTTCCTTATTTGAAACTTCCAAACATGGTAGACGACCCAAGCACTCTAGCTGCACCTCCTTAAACATTTAAGCATGGTCATTTATCTCCTCTTTAATTCTAGTTTGGCCTCCATTCTCTCACAGACTCCTGTAAACTCATGTTTTTCACATGATTTTCTGAAAGTAGAAAATTACACGTAATGAATGACATCTTATTCAAGAAATTATGTAAAGATAAATAATAAAGACTAATGAAAATCATGGCTTAATTATACAAATTAAGCATGGTAATAAGGAGATAATGCCCACATAAATATATAATAAGTATACATTTTAAGGCGTTATCAGATCCCAAACTAAATTTGTGTTAAAAATAAATTTAAATAAGGCAAAAAACTCATTTTTATCCCTACATTTTCATGCAATTCCCACTTTGGTCCCTAACTTTTTTTTCCACCGCTTTTACTCCCTATCTTGGAAAACACATCTCATTTTTATCCCTGCCGTTACATCAGAGACGAAAATTGCACATGTGGCAAACGACATAAGTTAAAAATATTAAAATAATTTCCACATAAACCACGTGACTTTCCACATCAACATCTAAATTAAAAAAAAATTAAAAAAAAGAAATAAAAACCAAAAATTACATTAATTAAGATCTAAGTATGTCTTGAACAAGAATAACAAGAACACAAACCCAGATCTAAGAACACAAAATTAAAATCCAATAATCACAAATCCAGAAACACAAACACAAACCCAGCAACAGATCTTCCTTGTCAACCAAACACAAAAGCAACAAACACAAACCCAGCAACTGATTTTTCTTGTCAACCAAACACAAAAACACAAACCCAAACATCAATAAGAATACAAACACAAACCCAGTAATCCATCTTCAGAAAACCCAAATCCAAACACAAACCCAAATCCAAACCTGACTACTACTACTCAATCGCCTACCGTTATTGGAATCGGAATCAGAATTAGAATCAGAGCCACCACCGCCAGCTACAAGGAGCTTGTCCGCGCCATGAGTGATGATCTCTACCGTCGATTTCCAAACGGAGAAGCCGATATCATCGATGACTTGACTGACCGACTCAAGCGATTCTTGAGGAATGAAAGCGCCGGCTTCGAGCGAAGCCGGGAAATCCATGACGACGCGCGACGCAACTTCTCGAATAACCAACGTTTCTTTCTTCAACCCAAACCCAAATTCTGTATATCGCGCCGGTAGGTCTGGATCACTGACTCCGATTTCGGCGCGATCATTTTGATCAATCCGCCGAAACTCCAAATCGCAGTGGAGTCCAAGTCCGGATCCAGGTTTGGGTTTGGGTCCGGGTTCGATTCGGGAGCGTAGTCATTTTGGGGTTAGTCTGGGTCTTTGGAGAAGATGGATTTGAAGAACTCCATTATAGTCAGCTCTTCGTACCCATTTCTTACTAATGTTTGGGTTTGTGTTTGTTGTCTTTGTGTTTGGTTGACAAGAAAAATCAGTTGCTAGGTTTGTGTTTGTTGCTTTTGTGTTTGGTTGACAAGGAAGATCTGTTACTGGGTTTGTGTTTGTGTTTCTAGGTTTGTGATTTTTGGATTTTAATTTTGTGTTCTTAGATCTGGGTTTGTGTTCTTGTTGTTATTGTTCAAGACACACTTAGATCTCAATTAATATAATTTTTGGTTTTTATTTCTGTTTTCAATTTTTTTAAATTTAGATGCTGAAGTGGAAAGCCACGTGGTTTATATGGACATTATTTTAATATTTTTAACTTATGTTGTTTGCTACATGTGCAATTTCCATCTCTAATGTAACGGTAGGGACAAAAACAAGACGCGTTTTCTAGGATAGAGAGTAAAAGCGATGGAAAAAAAAGTTAGGAACCAAAGTAGAAATTGCGTGAAAATATAGGGACGAAAATGAGTTTTTCGCCTTTAAATAAATAATTTGAACTTTTTTAATATTTATCTCAACTTGACTCGTTTATATCCCGATACTTTTCTTTTTCTTTTTTATTTTGTTTTGCTCTTATCAGTGTACAAGTTAGCTTAGACTGAATAGACTGTTTAGCTGTTTAGGTGTTTGGATGTTTTGATTAGTTGAAGGCACACGGTTGAGCACTCTCTCTATAAGATCCTACCACCTGTAAAAAATATTTTTTTATAAGTAATAAGCTTTAAACTATATATTTCATTCAGTGTCTCTGCACTAAAACTGATTGACACCCTAAATGTTTTTTACAAATCTATATATACTATTAGTCTCTGAGCACACGCGTGAGGCTCTTCTATTTTTTGGGTAAAAGTTAATAATTTACTTCAAAAAAACTTAGGAGTGTGATGAGTATTATGCGTTTGTAGGTAAAATAATTTTTTCATCACACCCCTAGATATTTTGGCAATTGAAAAATGTAATAATCCCAAACTATAATGAAGTAAATTATTAACCTTTACCAAAAAAATCGAAGAGTCTCTGAGCACGCATGTGAGGCCACTCATCACACCCTTAAGTATTTTGTGATTAAAAACCCATCAACCTTGAATTAGGATAAATAAAAAGCAATGATCTTTAGAAAAAAAAATTTGAAGAGAACGCGTACTCAAAGTCTAGTTAAATTAATTACTAAAGTACACTTTTGGCTTTTAAAGATTGAGTTATTTTTTACTATTTACATTTGGAAATTTGTATTTTGAGCCTTCATATTTAATTTTGTTTTTACTTGCCATTATTTCTCTCACTTATGTCCGTAACAAACTTAGATGTATCTAAACACGCACCTAATCCCTCTAATGGAGTTTGAGATGATGGTATGGCTTAACCCATCTAATGGAGCACCTGTGGCACTTTTTTTTTTAAATGAAAATCTGTGGCACTCTTACAAAAGCTTTAAGATAGAAAGGTGTATTAAGATAAATATAACCCACCGGATCCATCATCTTGCTCCTAGGCTGAGGAGGGGGGTGATCTACTCGTATCTCCTTTCTTTCAGTCGTAGGTGCTTTGGCTTTTGACTTAGCTTGCAACTTGTCAACCTCTAACCTCTTATACTCCTCAACTCTCTGTATCAACTTTTGCATATCCGTAATTAGCTTTAGGGTCAAGGAGGTCCTCAGCTCAGAATCAATGGGAAGCCCAACCTTGAAAGTGCTAGTGGCAACCCCCCATTGTTTACCCCAATCTTATTATATAACTCCCAAAAGCAATTTGAATACACTCTAAAAGTCCCTCATTCATTCATTCATAGACATGGTGATCAAAGAATCAAAAGGCTTCGAGACTCAGCTACATGTCACAAACCTCGTGCAAAAGCTCAGGTTAACTCATCATAGCCATGAATGGACCCCTTTTCTAATCCATCAAACCACCTCATGATTGTGGGTCCAAGGCTAGAAGGGAAGATTTTGCACATTAAAGCCTCATTGCTGAAGTAAATATCCATACTCTGGTTGTAGTGGTTGACGTGCTCTATGGGATCAGACTTCCCGTTGTAAATAATGAAGGTGGACCTCACAAACCTTTGGGGTAAATCAAACTCTCAATCTCCTCAGAGAAGGGAGAACGAGAAATCTGCTGCAAGGCCTTACTCATCGCATCATTCCTCATGTTCTGCAAGGTAAAAGGCTCACCTTAAGTCCTTAGCACCTAATTTCTTCTTAGGGACACAACTCTTTCCATGGTTCTGCATGGGGAAAACTCTCTATGCCTATTCCTTCGTTTGGGGGGAGGGGGGGGGGATCCAGTCTGTCCCTATGCCTGCTAATTAAGGAGACTAACCTCTCCCCGACCCCATGCCTACGTGGTGGTGAGGCTAACTTCTCCCTATACTTGCTAGGTGGGGAGCTTTACCTTTCTTGATATTTCCAAAGATGGCCTAGAGTATTCTTCCCTCCATGAGATTCCCCTTCACCAAGTCTAATCAATTATCAATCTCTGTTTCCATCACAACACCTTGCATCTCGTTGTAAGGCCAATAGTTGCACTCTTAAGCGGTTTATCTCCTGAACCCTACTAGATTGGGAGGGTCCTGCAAAGTTTGTTGCTGATCCCTCCCTTTGTTGGGAAGGAGGCACCAACTCCCTACTCAAATTCCACCTTGATTCATCTCGGTTATTTCTCCTTACCCCCGACTGCATCCTCCTATTTCCATAGACCAACCCAACAGACATGCTCGACTATGGTGACTTAGGAGCCCCATTTCTTCCCCTGTTTGCCATTATAGCTTCAACTAGCTTCCCATCCTACTACTTGGTGGAATTTTCCACAAACGGTGCCAACTGTGGGAGTCCAAAACATAAACCAAGAATAATTAACACAACTAATTTCTAATAAAATGAATGAAATTCCATAATAGAAAGATTAGACAGATAATTGAAGGTAAAGAAAGTAGAAAAAGACACTTTAATTGATAAAAATCGGTTTCCCGAGGTACAAATGATTGTTCTAGAGGAAAATATAAGCTCTTACCCTCACTATTTCTCTCTCTTGTTCTTCCTCCTAACTTTTCTAGATCCCTTTCCTGTTGGTGTCATTTGTAGGAGGCTGAGTCGAGGCAAGAGCAGTGGTTGTGGACTAGATAACACCGACAAGCTGAGACGAGTCCACGTCATGAATTTGGATGGATGGCTATTGGGAGGCAAGAGGGAAGATGTGGCCTAGCTTGATGACCAAATATTTGGACAACGAAGATTCTCCAAGTCAATCGTCTTGAATAGGTTCTTCCTTTTATCTCCCAAAGTAGGATGAGGCAAACTTTTGGGGTGTTCTTACTGTTTAGGCTAGTCATTCAGCATTTAATGGGATTGACATTAGATGGGAAAAGCTCATTAATGCAAAGGTGACTATTACATTGGGTTCTGCATCTTCTTCTTCTCATTCCTCAGGGAAGGTATTGAAGTCGTATTCTCAGTGAGTCAACTAGTTGCTTCTCTGTTAAGCCACCTTGTCTCGAGACAAATAGGTTCCTTGGATTACCTCGACAACTGGCCTAGTTGGCCTCTCTTCTTCTGGGCTTTGGCTTTCCTATATTTGCATATGGACCGGGCCCATGTTGTGAAAGTAGATCTTCAAAATCTTCTTCTAGGCCCAAAGTCCATGTGGTGACCATGTCCCACGCCCCCCCCCCCCCCAACACACACACACAGTTTTAAAAACCGGTACGGTGAAAGAACCGGAAAATGAGCTAATTATCGATTTTAAGGTTGGATCGATGGTCGAACCGGTGACATCATAAATAATTTAACTATTATTTATTTAAATTATATAAATAATTAATAATTTTTTAAAAGAAGTATATAACATCTTTTTAAATAATTTAACATAATAACATTATAAAACAATCATCCTTAACATAATAAACTTTCAACAAAACCAAATAAATAAGTTCATTAGTCATTACATTTACATCCAAATGGCAAATAACAAATAAGTTCATTACATCCAAATAGCAAATAAGTTTTAAAGTTTCAAACAAACAACTAATAAGTTTTAAGACCTAAGCCTCATTTGTTATGAAGAAAATTGAAATCAATATCATCATGTGAATCCAATGATCCACCACTAGTATCATTATCATCATCCTCATCCTCATCTTCTTCATCTTCAACAGGAATAGGATGATTTTTATCTCTAAATTCGAGAGGAGCATCATCTTCATCACCAAATGATTCCAAATTGATGTCATCATTATCCTCAATCACTTCATTGTCCATATCTATACAAATTCCAAAACCAAAGAACAATAAATGAAATAACGATTCTAATAATCATTTCTCATAAATCATAAATAGTCTAATTAAAATATGCAATTAGGCAAAGAATTGTTATAACCTAACCTCTTTGTACATGGCTAGAAGACCCTTCTTCGATTGGATAGGCTCCATCTTCATATAATACATTATCTATCTCCTCATGATCCAAAAATGGAGGTTCTTCATCTTCCACTACCCAAAATTTAGTTTTATCGATACTTGTATAATCAATAGGATCAAAATTGAACTTCTTCCTTTTGACTCTATATCATAAGATGAACATAATGAATAATTGATAACCAAATCACTTATATTTCACAATCACAAAGAACCCACTTAACCAAATCAATGAATCACTCATATTTTCCCACAAAAACGTTGAAACAAAGAGATTATATAATATATACCTTTCTTTCAATCGGTAGTTATAATGAACATACACAAGATCATTAAGTTGTTGATGCTCCAATCTATTTCTTATTTTGCTATGTATTTTTTCAAAAACACTCCAATTCTGCTCACATCCCGAAGAGGCAACTGTTTGGCTAAGGATTCGAATTGCAAACTTTTGTAAGGTTGGAGCACAAGATCCAAACAACTTCCACCACTCATCTAAGTTCCATATACAACACAAAACAAAGATACAATGAATCAATAAACACAACTATACTTATCCCAAAAATATAAAAAATAAAATAAAATAAATAAAAAAAAGAGCTATGATCTTTAAAACATATTTTCATTTTATTATTAGCTAAAGTAAACAATATCTTACCCGGCTGAGATGTCTTGGCTGATTCTTGAGTAAGTTGGGTTCCAAAAGTTTGTTCACGCTCTCGAAATAGCCTTAATTCCTCCACCAACTTCAATCGGCCAACTGAAACTTTTGATTCAATAACATCTGTCACAATAGATTGTGTCTCTAGCCTCTTATTAAGAGTAGATAAGTCATATTGGAATGCAGGATTCAACCAATAAGCAGCAGCAGCATGAATATCTCTATAGAATTGATTATTCCAACAATCCTTGATAATATTAACATAAGGCTCTCATAGTCTCTTCTTGTCCTTGCAAATTTTTTTGATTCCATCAATTACTCTATACATGCCATCATATATATAACCCATAGCTGGTTTTTCATCAGAATCAATAATGCGTAATAAACGAATCAATGCTGACATAATATGCACAATTACATGACAATCATTCTAAAATTAATTGTAAAGAATGATTTTCACCATTGCCTTTTCTTTCTTATCTTTTGCATATCTTGATTCAACATAAAATTTGCTAGTCACCAATGCTTGTTAGTCATGCTTTTGTTCCTCAAGACTCCCTAAGGCAATGAAAGTAGTAGCAAACCTAGTTGGCCCTAGACGCACAATTTCCGTCCAATTTTTTCTAGTCCTCAGCCAAGCTTGCAAAGCCACATGATTATAGATGAACACTGTGATCTTGGATGCAAGCTTTGCAAGTTTAGCTACATGATCCATCTTCCCAATCTCCTTAAAAATTAGGTTTAGGCAATGTGCTGCACAAGATGACCAACTAATGTTCCTATATTTTCCACACAAAATTCTTCCAATAGCTACATAATTTGCAACATTGTCAGTGACCAAATGTATTATATTTGCAGGACCAACCCAATTAACAATTTCATCAAGCAAGTTACTCATATTAATAGCATCCTTAACCAAGTCAAAAGTATCAACAGAACGTATAAAAACAATTCCTTTAGGACAATAGACAAGGAAATTAATCAATCTTCTATGCCTAGTATCAGTCCACCCATCAACCATTATTGTACAACCAGTGTCAGCCCAATATGAACAATGAGAATCAACAATCAATTGGACTTTTCTTTTTGCTTCTCTCAACAAAGGCACTCGAAGGGCACGATAATTTGGACCTATATATCCAGGATCATAAAAAGCTACAACATTGAGCATAAGTTGATAATAACTAGAGTTCATAACATTAATTGGAATTCAAGCATCATACAACCATCTTACTACAACCATATCAACCTCCAACTTCTTTTCTTTGCCAGCAAGAACACTTTCAATAGAAGGTTGAGCTCCCAGTGTTATTCTAGGAGCGAAATAATTACCAATGTCACCAACCTTTCTTTTGCCAAGATTGGATCTTGGTAAAAAACTACTAGGAGGACCACTTCTATTTCCCCTACCTAACCCCTACCTCTAGGAGTAATTTCTTGGACATCTTCAAATTCTGATGAGTCCTCTAATGGCAAATAATTAGATGCTTCTTGATCCTTTTTTGTTTGTTCTTTAGATTTAGAAATTTCCTTCAAATTCTCAACCATTTAAAACCTAACATCATAAGGTACACCCATACATGCAGCCACATTACCTTTAATTCTAGCTAGATGTCTTTTCATCCTATTGATGCCCCCTCCTTTATAACTTTTCCCACAATGTATACATCATAAGGGATCACATTTCGCTCTCACAGATAAAGAATTAGCATTAGACCCGATTGTAGAAGCATGTTCATTAGATGGTACAGAGGCGGACTCCATTTCACTCAACATTTTAGACTAGCAGCAACTATTTTATCAACAAATAAATTCATCAACACAACATACACAAACAATAGTCAATAATTTCAAACTGACAGCAACCAGTTTATCCACAAATAAATTCATCAACACCAACATACACAATCAAAAGTATAATACTCTGTAAACTATATTTCCCAAACAATAATACTCTGTAAATCAAATCCACAACATACACAAAATCACAAATAAACTAAAATACTATTGTAAACTAATAATTGAAGTTACCACTTACCAGTGAAGTCACAGGAGGAGAACCTGAGATGAAGCTGAGAACATGAACTGAGAATCTGAGATGAAAAAAAAAAAAAAGAACCGAGAAAATTATCAAAATCGAAATCAAGTAATCAAAATCATAAAAAAGAAAAGAATATTAATTATTACCTGATGAAGCCGAAAAAAAAAATTACAGAGGTGCAGCCGTACAGCAGCGCTCAAAGAACATTACAGGCATGCCGCTGTGCGTGAGGCATAGACAGGGGCGTCATGCAAAGCGTGCTGCTGTGCGTGAGGGCTGAGGCAAAGAGAACAGAGTGAGGTAGATCAGAGAACAAAGTGAGGCCATGAGGGAGTGAGGGAGTGAGGGAATAAGGGATAGCGTGAGGCCGTGAGGGAGTGAGGGCGTGACGCATGAGGCCGTGGGGGCGTGACTCGTGAGGGAGAGAGTGAGCCTTGACCTTGAGAGTTGAGAGCTTGAGGTGAAGGGCTGAGGGTGTGAGGGCGTGAGGCTGTGAGGGAGAGAGTGAGGCAAGGAGTATGAGAGCTTGAGGAGGTGTGACTGTGTGCAACGTGAGTGAATCGTGAGGACTGAGGAGAGAGGTGAGAGGGCTGATCATAGTTTTAGGATTTAGGGTTAATTTTGAGGGGCAAAACGACATAGTTTAGGCATATAAGCAAAACCGGTTCGATCAGCCGGTTTTACGGTTCTCAAGGTTGAACCGGCCGGTTTGCACTGTTTACCTTTCTATGTTATTTTCGGTTTTATATCATAACCGGACCGGATTTAAGGCCGGTTCCTAGTTGAACCGATTGGACTGGCCGGTCTAGTTCGGTTTTTAAAACTATGCACACACACTATCTACAGTGCAATTTACATTTGAAATTTAGATTGTAAACTCTAGTTATCTGCTATTATGTGCGACTTGACTTTATCATTATCACTAACTTAAACCACAAAAACAGATACAAAAAACAATAATAGAAAAATTATTTTCTACCGTAATCCCATCGTCATACCTTTTTGTTAACAACGACACCCAAAGAAATTACTCACAATAGAAATCACAACATAGCATCGCTGCAATAGCCAAAATCACTATTTATGCCATCTTTGGCCCAAATAAATTGAACGCTTACCCCCAATCCGCCAGAAGCCTTCCTCCCCACTCATTGTTGTGCCACTTAAAAAAAACACACACACATTAGACATTTGCGTCGCCGCCGCTACTATATCATCATTGCCCAAGTCAAAGCGTGCAATGTGCTCAGCGTAAGTGAAGGGGTAAGGTCCTAATGGTGTGGAGGTAGTCTATGAGACTATGACTATGAGGGCTCCGATGGTGATGCTACAGAGAGAGAGAGAGAGAGATTGCAATGAAAAATAGGATGGTTTGAGGTGACTTTTTTTCTACTGTTAGATCATTTAATTGTCATGTGTCTTTTATCTATAAATTATAAAATAAAATAAAAAAGGGAGATAACAGGAGGGTTTCTAACAAGAGATGAGCCGGACCCTGTAAAATAAAGAATAAATCACATTACATTTCAGTCTTCTGTTATTGCAAATATCAGAAGATCTTAATAATTGGGCCACTGTATGTCTTATCTACTATAGGAGTTGACAACATTCTTGGAGGCCATAATAGTGATTTTCACCATAATTTCTTCTTGTCTTATTGTCTAATTTTTATATTGGTATGAGATGAAGACATTTTATGCACCTAATAACTGTTACACATCTTATGAGTCTCACAAACTGCGAGAATATAAGATAATTATTATAATTTTCGAAAAATATATATATAACTATTGCCTAATTACAGGATATACATCGATCGACTTCATTATAGAGCACTAAAAAAAATGCAAAAGGTAAGCTGTTTTTTTATTCCAAAGAGGGACATTTGACATGTTGAGAGTTTAATCAAGAAGGAAGAAATTAAGAAGCAAGGCATCTCGGTCAAGCAGAAACAAGATCAGAGTTGCAATGAAGAAATGACAGAACAAAACGACACAGTCAGGATGAAAGGAAAGAAGAAAGGGAAATTAAAAGACAACGATGTCGTTTCAATAAGTGATTAGCTCGTGTGATAGTTTGCACGTGTGATTGATTAATTGTGTACAGCTGTTGATTAGTTAGTCAGTTAGAGTTAGTTACGTTTCTTTCTTCATTTTACTTTCCTCTGCTTCGTGTATATAAGGCAGAGTCATTATGTAAATTAAACACTTCTTTCATTTCAATCAATTAAAAGAATTAGTTTCTTCTTTGTAGCTTCTCGAAAACTTTCTTTTACATGACATTGAAGGTCTCGAGAAAAACCCTCTCACAAGCAGCTGCCAAGTAGTGGGAAGCATTAAGATAGCATCTTTTTTTAGGTTGTTAGAAATATATACATAATACGTTAATACATTCTTCATTCTACAACTGGAATCTTTCTCTCTTGAATCTCCAAGCATTTCGTGCATAAAAATATACTATTCTTAGAATTAAGATGAACAGCTTTAAAGTTTCCTAGATTAATTCAGGTAATTCATTCAAATACATTTTCAGATTATGCTACCAAAATATTTGTTTTTGGATCACAAGTTTCCAAACACATTCGTCTAAAACAAAAAAAGAATAGGTATTCTCTGAAAAACATATCCAAACAAGCCTCTAAATCTTCAGTAGCCATACGCTGACACTCTATTGAAAACACACAAATTTCACAGCCTAAATTGTTGATCAAGAATCAAGACATATACATGCTTATATTATATGTCAGCTACCAAGTCCAATGTATCTTCTTCTGCAGATTTCTTCAACCGGTCAGCAGCTTTTTGAACCTATATAATATAAGCATCAGACAAATGATAAAGATAAAAACCTGTCAAATGCACTATAATAAGTCTGACTATGACTGACATGACATATAGTTATACATCAACAGATTTTTGAAAACCACATAAAGAGCTTAACTACCTTGTATTACCCAAAAAAATAAATAAATAAACATAATAAAATAATTAAAAAAAACGAAAGTCCGATATATAGTTGTTAGATTAAATGGTTTTTGAGTTGAAACTCTTATCTCAACCTTAAATTCTAGTGTTAGGTCTAAAAACATTCAGATTCAGTCAAAACATGTCTCCACCTTAGTTTTTATTTTAAAAATTGCCACGTGTTAAATCCTACTTAATAAGGGTAAATTAAATTCGATTTTTTTTAATAATTTAAGCTTTTGAATAAGTGATAATTTATCAAATGGTTTCAAGGTAAAAGTAATGAAAAGAAATAAATTACCTCAGCAGTCCAATTTGTTCTGGCAGTAAGAATAATTAGAGTTGCCGTTTGCAAAAGAACCCCAATAATCATCCCCCACCAAATCCCCTGAAAATGACCACTCCATTGTTGATAAGGCAAAAATAATATATAATGAGAGAGAGAGAGAGAGAGAGATATTAAACTTACTGCTACTCCTAGACTAGTTTTGAAGCCAAGAACACATCCAATTGGAAGACCAATTACATAGTAAGTGGCCAGGTTAACATAAGCCACCACACCTTGCCATCCACTCCCAATTGCCACACCTGAAATTCCCAAAAAGGGAAAATTTTGAATAATTAATGATGCTTTTATTACCAGCATGTTTTTGTTTTTGTTAGTTTATCATTATTACCTGAGAGTATAGGTTGAATGCCATTTAAGAAAACAGAAATTGCCAGCAATGGAGTCATGCTGGAAACTGCGTCAATAACTTCAGTGTCACTTGTGAAAAGCTGGCTTAACTCAACCCGGAATATCAAAACAATAGCACTGAAAATTATACTAATGATGATGCTGCTTCCATTCACTACTAGTACTGAAAATTTTGCTACCCTTGGATGTCCTGCCCCAAGCTCATTACTCACCCGAACACTGCAATCCATGATAATAAAAATAACTATCATTTCATTATTACTTTCTAATTATAAATTTATAATAGGCCAAGAAAAGAAAAAAAAAATTATCCCATTAAATTGGATCTGTTTTTTCTTGTCTCACACACCTTGCTGCTGCGCTTAGCCCCAACATAAATTGCATGTCCCAATTCAAATACATCATGCTGAAAATATATATGTACAATAGATTTTGTGAGTCAGGTAACAATAGTCCGGAAAAGGGAAAAATTTTGCAAACAGGAGTAGGTTGACATACCAAATAGATATGGAATCTAGTGCGATTGTAGGGTTTGAGAGGAGCCCTGATATAAGCACTAATCCTTGGTTGTACCATATCTCCAAACTGCATAAACATTATAATCAAAATTAATAAATGTTAAAAATTTGACTCAAATTTCTATTTTTACTTAATTATCTATGTAATAGCTCAACTAATATTAGTCTCTTCTCATCAACCGAACTTGGGTTCGAACCCTGCCTAAAAAAAATTTAAAAAAAAAAAAAAAAAAAAAGACTACTTGGTTATGTATTTTTTATTATTTTAGTCTTTTTGGTGTAGAAGAAAATTTTTTTCTTTAACAAAGAAGTTAAATCTTTATTCACCAAGAAATAAGAATTAGAGCCTTATATAGAGACACCTACATATAGTTATATATGGAGGCTAAATCTTTTCCTTATCAAGATGTAAATATATAATTATATTTGGAGACTAAATGTAGCTAGTACCTTTGGAAATATATGAGAGAGAGAGAGAGAGAGAGAGAGAGCGAGTTGACTTTCTTTCTTTTTCTTTTTTTTACCCAAAGAGTTTACGTGTTACGTCTACAACACTTTCATAACTCTTTTACAACAAATTATAGGCAGTAAGTTGAAATTGGTTTTAATTTGAATCCACAATTTAAATTAATTTTTCCCACCTTTAACAACTACCACTTAAAATTTATTGTAAAAGTGTTATAAAAATATTATAGATATATCTTTGTTATAAAAATATTATGGACATATAATTTCTCATTTACTATTACGTGATTGTGAGTGTATTTGTGTTTGACCTAGCAAAAAATAGAGTGTATTTGTGATTGCAAAGATTGTGGAAGTGCTGAGGGAGAGTTTGTGAGTGTAGTTTGCAAATATTGGTCTACTAGTTTTTTTTTTTTTTTTTTTTTTGAGGAACTGGTCTACTTGTATTTATAATTTCATATGGCACATGAATGTAGATACGAAGTTGACATTAAATTTTGTTGTTTTGTGAGTGGGGCCCTTCACTATCCGAAAATTACAAGAATAATTATTTAAAATGAAAGAAAATACAAAGAAGAGAGAGAGAGGTTTTGCACATACCACAACATGACTGCAGAAGCTACAGTGAGCTTGAAATAAGGCCAAAGTCCTTTAAAGGCTTTTGTAGAGAAGCCAGTCCAAGTTTCCTTGCAAGAGGGGCTTAGAAGAATATAAAGCCCATTTACCAAGACAAGAATCCACCAAGAGAGGCTTAGTGTCAAAGCAGCTCCCAGAAGGCCATAGTCCAAAACATAAACTGCTAACCATGATAGTAGACAGTGCAAGATGAATACCCCAACAGACATATAAGCCAGAGGATTTACAATGTTCTGTGCTTGGAGGAACCTCTGCATTGGGCAGCTTATTGCAAATGCATACAGTTGTGGTATCAAACCTCGTGCAAAAACTTCACCTTCCTCAGCTATGCTCGCTGACTGCCCCATGGCTACCAAGAGTGGTCCTGAGTACCAATAGATGAAAGTGAGCAGAACTGCTGCTCCCAAGTGCAAAATTATTGCCTTTTGGCATATGATACCCATTGCCGCGAGCTTCTTCGCCCCGTATGCTTGTCCACACACAGTTTGGACCGCACTGGCCATGCCCAACTGTGTTTCCAGTGTCACGTCAAATTAATAAAAACTTTAAACGATAAAAACAACCTGAAAAGAATTATGGAAATCTTACCATTATCCCATAAGCAAGACCTTGAATTCCAACACTAGCTATAGAGGCACCAGCAAGCTCCAAAGAACCCAAATGGCCAGTGAACATGAGGGTCACAAAACTTAGCATGTAATTGAATATGGAAACAACGATAGAAGCTCCTGATAGAAGCCAAAGGAGCCTTGACTCCCAACCCACTAAACGAGGCCACCATCGAATTGCCACTGGTCTGTGTTCCAAGAATTCTTCAATTGCAATCGATGACAGATCAGGAATCCGAGAATGTGAGTCCAGACCAAGTAGCAGTGGCTGATACTCAGCAGAGCCCATAATTCCAAATTCCAATATAGAAATTCCTAGACCCACCAATCCCACTACTAGACTAGTTAATTTTTGACTAGTAGTTTTGACACTCACTTGGATGTAGTAGTACGTTGATATATATATATTTATTTTTATCGAAACTAGTTAATCTAAGAAGCTACCATTCTAATTGTGAGTTACCAACCAGTTTATATGATTCCTGTGCAAAAAAAGGTAGCTAGACCCGTGTCTTTCTCACCTAACAGATTTTACTATAGTCTTTCTTTTTTTTCGTTATTTGACCTTTGTACTTGAAAGAGGGAATAATTAATGTGGATATTCAAATTAGAAACTTCCATTCATTCAGTAAAGAAACATAGTGAAAAATCTTCTAAGCAAGCAAAGTGGTAATTTCTCTGCCAACCTCTGAAATTGATTAAAATAAAAATAAAAAGCGGTAATTTCTAGGAGATTTTTTAACATGCAAATTGCACTTCCACTCCTAACTGCTCTTTTAGTTTGGTCATCACGTGCACCTAAATATTATGACACATTCACAATACCCGCAGGATTCCAACATTTTTTTTTCTTTCTTAAATGTTTGTGTGTGTATATTATTATATTAACAAAGATGCGAGTACTAATAGGCACTAGAAAATGATAGGCAAACAACAAAAAATAGAAGATAAAAAACGAATTAGCTGAAAGACTAAAACACTTGTTATGCTTATGCTTATGCCAATTGTGACTCTTGAGTTGTTGTGCCGTCTCATTCGTTGTGCTACAATGCTCAACTCATATGGGACTCATCAACTACCACAATCCACAAACATTGAATTTAAAACCTTTTCTCTCTCTCTCTCTCTCTCTCTCTCTCTCTATATATATATATATATATATATATATATATATATATATATATATATATATATATATATTTCAATCAATTTTATAGCTAAACTATGTTCTTAAAGAAAAGACAAAATTGATTGTATCCTAAGGCTACAACTTCCTTTAAAAAAAAAATAAACATTATTATATATTTTGAAAATCGAACCGTTGAATTGCATGTTTTTTACACTCTTAATATATATGTCAAATTTTGTGTCAAGCGGATATTATTTACTATATGATCAATAAATCACCTCTAATAAAAATATATTAAGTAAGATTATAGCCTTAAGCTACTGTGGGTGGTAAAAAGATCCTGATGGGAATGTGGGCCTTTTGGGCCGTGTTAAGGAAGGCCGACCTGCTCCTGGGTTTAGAATTTGTTAGTACTATGGGTCGGCCCATACGCCGAGGATCCGAGGATCCAGCCGAGGGTGAGCTTACCCTCGGATGAACACCGAAGAACTCGGGATTTCATAGTAAAGATTAGGGGATGACACGGTTAAGGCCAATGGTTAAGAGGGGTGAACCCTAGAACGCCCCAGAAGCACCGGTGTTGAAGAAATGTCAAAGATAAAGGCTGCTACCTCCACATTAAAGACCCTACACCTACCACCCTGGCCGCATTTATGGGGAAGTGACACCTGAACAGTGGAAGAGAAACTTCTGGTTACTATTCAAAGGCACTGAGAAAAGAAATATCTAGGCTAAGGGGGAGGTGAGGCAACACGTGTACAAAGTATTCAAAAGAGTAGTATTTAAAGAGCAATCTAAGACAGAAGAAGGGGACGGACTTTTTGTAACCTAAAAAGAAAAAGAAACAAAGACAAAGATATAATATAAGAACAACTCTTGGTTTACATCCGAGGAAGCTGATTTACGATATTTTTTGTTGTTTCCAATTACTTGCAATCTTTAGTTTGTCATTTAATCCTCACACGCTTCTAACCTGGGTTTCAAGCTCACACTCTACAAATTCATATTGTTTAAGGCATATTGGGCCTGAGCCCATAACTGTTCTTGGGACCAGGTGCAATTGTGCACTTACAGCTACAACCAATTTTGTAGCTAAGTTTTGGCCTTTTAAAAAATAAAGCAATTTAGTCCATTAACTTTTACTTCAATTGTCAAATTAATTTTTAAGGTTTATTTTTTTGTTAATTTAGTCCCTCACTTTGTCAAAATGAGTCAGGACTTATCAAATAACAAGATCTATCATATGGTGCATCTCATAAATATTTTCAATTTAAATTTTTAAAAAAATAATTTAAATGACTTTTATTAACAATTTAGACAAAAGGATTAGATTGACTTAATTTTAAACTAGATACTAAATTAACAAAAATTAAACTTTACGGTCAAATTTGACAATTGAGGTAAAAAGTCAAGAGAGTAAATTGAATTTTAGCCTTCTTCTTCCATTGTTTATCTTGTAGGCCACAAGTTGTCCTTTCAAAGATGGTTGCATTTGATTTTTTTTTTAATGGGTAGGGTGGAATAAATTTGTCGTGAGAGAAATTATTAAAACTTATGGGAGGACCATGTGACTATGTCGCAGTGACGTATTTTTTTAGAATTCTTTCATTTAACTTCCTACCTCATCTTTAATTAGTTTCATGTGTTACTCTTTTTGAGAGGAAAATAGGTATTATTCATTTAACCTTCCACCTAAACAAAGGTTATAACAAATTAGTATTTAATTTTTATTATTTATTTATATTCAAAAATATCAATTTTATTTTCTTAGTAATTTTAATAAAATTTTTGGGGACCACTTAGTGAAAATATATCTTTCATAGCCAAAAAAAATTCAAGAATAAAGTATTACCACGTGTAAATTCCAAGCATGTAAACTATAGCATTTAGGTTGATAAATCTTCGGAATAAAAGATGCTCAGTACACATATGTTATCTTAAGTTTACTCAGAAAAAGAAAAAAGTTTCTATGTTCCTTCTAAAAAAGAAAAATTTCTAGGTGGCATACTCCTTAATAATGAAATAAGGAGTTTCTCAAAAAAAATAAAAATAAGGAAATAGAATACTCTTCTTTTAATCTTTGGTCTCAACAAAACTTTTAATCACTTGTTTAATTATTTTAGCAATATTTTCTATTCAGCAAAAATAAGTTTTTTCTATTACAATAAAATATTAACATATTGATACATGTTCAATGACAGTACACGGATTGATTTGGTCCACTCATTTTTAATATTTTAAAAAATAGATTATATGGCTCTTTTTCTTTTTCTTTTTCGTTTTTTCACTCACAATAAATTGGGAGATTAGATTTAAATTTAGGTTCTTCAAGGAAATGCCTAAGACAAAAGGGTCCGAAAAATATATGTGGTTATTTTTGTTTTTAGGATTTATATTAAAATATTAATAACTTGTTTGGAATATGACAGTTTTTCATTAGTTTATTTGCTTTAGCAATAGTTGAAACAAAAAAGCAACCCACAACAAAATAAAATTTAATATTTATGTGGTTAAGTTAGTCAAAATAATTTAATAACTGTGAATTTATTAAACAATTTTTCTATTTACTGAAATATATCAATCAATAATTTTCATTTCCACTCTTTTTATATGACATGTAACGTATATCGGTATAATATATAATATATAAAAGTTGAAGCGTATCAATTTTTTTTTTTAAGAAAAAGGAAATCCGTACGAACTTTATTATAAGAAAGCTTAAGGGATTACATCAACATGAACTAGAAAAGAAATGTTTGGTGGAATAGATTTCATCCACACAAAAAGGGGGAAAGATTTCTTAGCTCTCCTAGCTAAGGTATGAGCAACTCCATTACCCTGCCGTCTAACATGAGAGAAAGAACATGTTTGTAGCAAAACCATTATAGACTTGCAGTCTTTCGCTATGTGACCAAAACTTTACCGTAACTTTACTATGGGAAGGAACCATAACTTTACCATCTTATCCAATGTGACCAAAACTAGAGTGATCAGAAAAATCTCCTGTTAAAGCTATAAACACAATTTCTGAATCTCCTTCAATAATAGACTGATGAAAACCCAGCTATGCTGCCAAAAGAATTGCCCTCCTAGCTGTCATGGCTTCAATAACTTCCACACCTCCCGATGGCATAATGATCTTCTCAGCTAAGGACGCCATCACCTCACCCCTTTCATTTCTAACCACAGCTCCTATTCCAGCTTCATCTGACTCAGAAAAGACTGCGCTATCGTAATTTATTTTATAAGTGTCCTTCGGTGGTGGTCGCCAATTCTGAATTGCTGGTTTGTTTTGTGTTGGTCTGTCAGTCTGTTTGGTCTGAAATTCTGCTACTGAGTTAAAGGCAGCCTCGAGGAGCTTATCAGGTGGTAAGCTAGGCTCTTTAAAGTGGAATTTATTCATCCTACACCAAATGAACCATGCCAACACCGTGAAGAGCTCAACATCTTTTCCTTCATGTCCAATTCTGCAGATCAGGTCCGTTACTGTAGCGGGTTGATGTGGCAGTTGTCGTAGCTCGTTGAAATCAGGACCCCAGCTGGTTTGGATCTTCTCGCACTCCCACAAAGCATGGCATGTTGTCTCGTCTGACTTACCACAGGAGGTGCATAAGGAAGAGTCCAGTACTTTCCTGCGGTATAGATTCTTCGCTGTCGGTAGTGACTCAGTGCAAGCTCGTCAACATAAAATTCTTTCTTTTTTTTTTTTGATTGTTGAACTTCCAAATACCATTCCAGAAACTTTTCTGCGTTGCCTGACTTGAGCCCGATGCTGCTTCTCTTCTTTCTAGATCACCGACTAACTGATATATTGTTTTCACCGAATAATTTTCGTCCCTACTTTGTGGCCATACTATGCAGTCTTCTTGCTTTGTCCTGCACAGTGGTATAGTTTTTATTCACTGCGCCAGAAAAGGAGAAATTAGATGATCAATCAACTGCCCATTCCACTCTCCTGTTTCAAAATCAATGAGGCTAGAAACTATGCTATTGTCTGTGAACTCCTGGCTTCGAGCTACTGCCTTCAGTGGAAACACATCAGGGATCCAGTTATCATAAAATACCTGGGTTTTGTTGCCATACCCAATTCTCTATATCATCCCTTTTTCAACAACCGATCTTGCTTTGAGGATACTTTGCCAAGCATAGGATCCCTTGAACTCTTTGCATCAAAAACTAAATCTGATGGGAAATATTTTGCACTAAACACCTTATAAAACAAAGATGTTTTATCCGTTAGCAACCTCCAAACCTGTTTCACCAACACTACTTTGTTGAACTTAGCCAAATCTTTGAAACCCATACCTCCATCAGACTTTGGCTTACATAATGTTTCCCAATTTTTCCAATGAATTTTCTTTGACCGCCATGCTCGCCTCACCAAAACTTTCAGATTTGTATCTCAACATCATTGCAAAGCCCCACCAGCAATTCGAAACAACTCATGGTGAAAGTTGGGATAGCCTGAATCACCGCTTTTAGTAACACCTCTCTTACTGCTTGAGACAAGAGTTTTTCCTTTCATCCATGTAATTTAGTCCACACTCTTTCCTTGATGTAATTTAGGCTCGCCTATTTTTTTTCCTCCCCACAACTGCTGGCAAACCGAGGTATTTTTCATATTCCTTGATCTCCACACTCCTAGGAAATTTACAATCTCCCTTTTCTTTTCTTCGACTACAGCTTTGCTGAAAAACAGTGTAGCCTTGCCTCGTTTAATTTGTTGCCCCGATGCTTGCTCATGCACCAATAGGATGTGTTGAATGACCTGTAAATCCTCCATTCTTGCTCAGAAGAATAGCAAACTATCATTTGCAAAAAATTGGTGAGTAATCCAAGGTCCATTCTTACATAATGAATAACCCCTTAAAGAGGTTTCCCTTGCTGCCTATTGAAGCATTCTATTCAATCTTTCTGAGCACAAAAGAAAGAGATATGAGGAGAGTGGGTCTCCTGGTCTGATTCCCTGTGTAGGGTAAATATCTCCTTTTGGCTCACCATTTACCAAAATAGAATAAGAGACTATGCTAATGCATTCATAGATAATGGCTATCCATGTTTCACAAAAAAAAAACCCCATCTTTCTCATGACTTCAGTCAAGAACCTCCATTCTACTCTGTTATATGTTTTGCTCATATCCAGCTTAAGGATCATAAAGTCTGCCTTTTTTTATTTCTGAGTCTTCATCTGATGTAGCATCTCAAAATCCATTAAGATATTATCTGAAATCAAATAGCTTTATTTGATTGAAATGCACTTTGTGATTCAAAAATAATGTGAGGTAAAACTTTCTTGAGCCTAGTTGCAACAACTTTAGAGACTAGTTTGTAGATAATATTACAGAGAGCAATAGGACGAAAATCTAAAACTCTAGATGGATTCTTAACTTTTGGAATGAGAGATATAAAAGTAAGATTTATAGTGGGTGGGATAGAACCTGTATTTAGACAAGTAAGGATTGCTTGTGAAACATCCTCCCCAATAGTCGGCTAGAACTTCTAGAAGAAGAGTGGAGGTAGTTCATCTGGTCCAGGTGCTTTTGAAGGTTCTGTTTGCTTCAAAGCTTCATCTACCTCTTCTCTCACAAATTCCACAGTTAACATAGCACTTAAGTCCGCTGTAATCATTGTTAGGATTGCTACTAGAACATGATCAATGTTTGATGGACTGGCCGAATGGAATAAATCCTGGTAGTGGGTGATTAATATCTGAGTAATCTCCTCCTCATCTGAGCATACTTCACCCGCATCATTCTACAACTTCTTAATCTAGTTTCTCCTATATTTGTGTGAAGCACGGTTATGAAAAAATTGTGTATTTTGATCTCCCTCATGCAACCACAAAGCCCTTGACCTTTGTTTCCACATTTTTTCCCTTTGATCAATAATCCATTAATCTCCATTTCAATCGACGCACTCTATCCATCGAACCCCCCCGATTACCAACTCCTCAGCCTTCCCTAGATGCTCCTTTTTTTCTTTCAAAGACCGAGTGATGTTCCCAAAGTTTAACTGACTCCATTGATCAATCTTTGCCTGGCACTCCTGAATTTTTCCTTCCACTTGATCAATTGGACTTCCTGTAAAAAATCTACCCTAAGTTGAAACTACAATCTCTTTACACCCCGGATCCTTTAGCCACATTTGCTCAAATCTCCAAGGCTTCCTTTGTTTCTTTTGAATACCTTTAGGCAGAATGATTATGGGTTTGTGATCCGAGGACCCACACTCCAAGTGAACAACCTTTGTCGCCAGGAAAAGCTCAATCCAATCCGTAGTGGCAACTGCTCTATCTAACCTTTCCCATATTGTATTGTTCTCTCCTTGACCTCTACACCAAGTGTCTTTGCCCCCTACAAAACCGAAGTATTTGAAACCACATTCATCCAAAACATCTCTAAACACTTCCATTTGTCTGACTGGTCTTAGCCTTCCTCCAAGTTTCTCATGTGCCTTGGCAATTTCATTGAATTCCCTGTACACACAAGATCAAATATTTATTCTTCAATCTTCTCAACTTTGCCCATGATTCATGATGAATATTTGTGTTTGGTTCGCCATAGAATCCTGTAAACCTCTTCTCATCTGCCTTTCCCTTATTCACATTGGCATCTATGTGATAAGGGAATATGTACCAACTGCAAAGTCACACTCTACCTCACACTCTACCTTCCAAAAAACAACCACTCTGCCTCCTCTATTTTTTCTTGAGACCTCAATCAAACCACCAAATTTATACCGGACCTTGATTGTTTCCAGCCTAACTTTATCAAGCCATGTTTCTAGCTCTTTCTCTGTCTATAGATTCCCAAGCCCACGACAGTTCCAACATAGGAGATTCATTGTCTCTGGCAGGGCTGAACATCAACCTTTGTCGATATAATAGGGGTCTTCCAATCATCATGTGAAACCTGCTTTTTCTTCTTCGGTAATTCATGATCATAAATGTCTAAGCCTGATTGTTTCAGTGTTGGTGAGGAGAGGATTTCGTGAGTTTCTAAATTTTTTGCTCAAGGTGTTCTCTTCCACGTTGATGTAGTGTTCGTAGCTACCACAGTAGGTTCTGTACTAAGGTTTGCTTGAGAAAGTGGCACATGGAGAATGCCTCCCTTAGGGTTTCCAGTCGAGAATGGCACATGATGCTTATGCTCACTTAACAACTCACATGTATCCACTAAGGGTTGTGTTAGTTCAATTTTTTCTGTTGACTCATTAATCATGCAATCCGAAATAATTGGCATTTCATCAGTAATAGCTCTTCCATAATGAATATCATTATCCAAATCAAATTTTCCTAACTCCTAGTCTATCTCATTTATTTTCTCCCCAAAATACTCTTCTTGATTCATCAGGGCCGGCCCAACAAAATTTGGGGCCTAAGGCAGAAATTTTATATGAGGCCTTTTTATATGTAAACATTAATTAAATAAATATATATAATACAAATTAAATTAAGACTAATTTGATGTAAATACAGAAATTGATGAATAATAATAATTAAACTAAGGTTAATTTCATACAGAGGATTGAATATCATAGTTGAACCATAAATTTAAACAAAAAGAACTAGAAATAATATTATTTTTTTTTAAAAAGAAACTTACTATAACTTGGATATATAACTATGCATAGTTAAGTACAGTTGTAACTTAAATTTTAATTTATATATTCTTTTTAAGAGAAAGAGATAGATAAATATTATTTGGTGCGTGGCTTTGTAGGATATTACTTTACAAAAATTAAGATCTCAAACTATTAGAGGAGATTAGTCATTATTGATGTTCTATCACATTTGTAACATTTTTTTTGAAACATTTTAGGGTTTCAATTGGTTTTAATTTCTATTGGTCTCCTATTTTGGAAGCCTTATTAGAAATGAACAATTGGTTTTAAAAATGTTCACAATATAATGTGATAATGACTGTAATTGATAAAATTCAACAACTTAATTTATTTGTGTTTGAATTAATTTTTTATGTGATTGGTGACATGTTAGTTAAATTTAAACTTAAACCTATAATAAAATTTGTGGCATCTTTAACATCACTTTTAAAAAAAGTACTAATTATTTAAAAAATACTATATTTTTATAAAATTTTGGGCCTTTACAAATGAAAATGGGGCTTTTTTTTAGTAGGGAATATATTTTTTTTTGGTTATGGGGCCTTAGGCCTAGGCCTAGGCAAAAGTTGCCTAGGCCTTGAGCCGGCACTGGGAATCAGGTTCCACCCCTGGTTAAATGCAGTTCCAAGCTGGCATCCATTTCCTCAGTAATTTTAGAAACACCTATAATAGCTTTTCATTTAACGTGGTGTTTTGAAACTGAAACTCCTTAACTCCACCACCGTGAGATCCACTGCACACTGCTACCGCCATTGCTTTTGGATCAGATTTATCCTTCTTTCTGTCGATAGCCTCAAGTTTTTTTTCTCTTTGTTTCATAATATCCTGGTACTACAATCACTAAGTTTTTATGCATGGGCAATGGGGATGCACGTAACCATGGACCGGACTCCTAATCTTCCTGCCTTAAGTTACCATTGCTTTGTATCCAACGTTCACAGTCCTTATTGAAATGATTCAGGCAACCACACACACTTGTAACACACGTTAGGTAGACATTCATATTTGAAGGAAACCCATCCCTTCTATCCATTTTTCTGGGAAAAAAACTCTTCCACAGTAGAGGGGGAGAGTGACATCCACCCGAACCCTAATCCTCATGACCTCACCCCATTCAACTTCCATTTGATTCATATCCCTCTTTACTTCTCCCACAGCTTCGCATAGTCTCTTAGCAACATCCCGGCTCAAGAATTGAATTGTTATATCATGGACTTGTACCCACAAAGAAACCTGGTCAAAAACTAAATCCTTTACAAGTTTGCTATGATCATAGCACTGAATCATCACCAAGTGTTTGTCAAAACTCCGTAGTTCCCCCTCAAAAATTCTCTCAACTTCTTCCTCATTATCAAACACGAATAGTAGTATATGGTTTCCAACATTACGTACCTTAAAACCATTCTTTGACCACCAAATGGGATTGAAGGTTTTAATTATAGCCTTAGTATTCAGCGCTTGTCTTATAAGAAATTTGCTACGATAGTACAGTTTGACAATTCTGTTGTCTTGTCAAATTGAAATTCTCCACCTTCTCTATCGTTCAAAGACATATTCACCCAAGTATCCATATTAACCACAAAAGTAATCAAAAAAATAGTGTTTCCCACAGCCCTAGAAAGGATTCCCAACAAACCTACCAGCAACAGTGTTACTTGAGGGACTCAAAAACCTTACAAGAAGGAAAAACAGCTAATTCTACGGTCTAAGAGAAAGAGGAGCCACTTTCCTTAGTAACCGAGAAACTTTTTTTTTCTATAGCTAAGGATCTTAGTATCACATTTCGAGGATACTTAAAAGAAAGAGATTCAATTAATTTTGTTACTTTCTTATTGTGTCACGTTATCGACCTAGTTATAACATTTTTTCTCTTCTTTTTTTTTAACTATTTTTCTCTTTATTAATTTCTCACTTTACAATTACACTTCCTCCAATATTTCTCCTTTGCTTTTATCATTTTATCCCTTCACTACTCTATAATCTATACCTTAGCGTTACAATTTATTCAATCCTCTGTCTTCCTTCTATTTTGACTTTCATTCTCTCCATTTTATTTATTATAAATTTGATTTCTTCCCATCAATCCATATTTCACCCATAAAAAAAAATGTGAATACTCTCTCTCTCTCTCTCTGTGGATTTTTAATTCATTATTGCACCTCTGCTTTAGGTTGATGAATTCTTGTGTTTTTTATATTTTTACTTTAGATTGATACATTTTAATGTTGTATTTTTTGAGTTCCCTATCACATGTCCTCTCTCTATCTCTCTTTCTTATGGTTTTGGTTTGAGTTAATTTTTAGGTATTTTGGAAGTGAGAATTTGAGTTAAAATCAAAATACAATCTACATGACTATATTTGAATGTGCTTATCAATTATTTGAGTAATATCATGATAATCTACTTAAGAGAATAAGAAACTTGAAACTTAAAAAAAAAAAAAAAACTGTACCAAAAAAAAAAACACCATAACAAAAGTTAGAAGAATAGACATACCCAGGTTTCTTAAACTCATAATAATAAATAAACCAAAATAAAATAATGATATATTTATAGAATAAGAGAGATGAAAAAATACTTTTAAAAATAATTCAATCTTCATAAAATTTTAGAAAATAAATTATACATATACCATATCATAAAATAGTTATATATTTCCATGCATCACATGGGTTTGCAACTATTATAACTAATTTTCAAATGTAGTACTACTTAATGAGTATCATACATGAACTACAAAGATAATTTTTTACAAAACGTTTTTATATAAACTTGTTATGCAATCGCTGTGGGCTTATCAACTCCCCTTGCTGCGCACAATCGCCATGTTCAAGGGAATATGCCTTAACCAAGTGGACTGGAGACAAAGGGTTTAGCGGGGGTCACCACCTAGTTTAGATTTAGAAACCAAACTTGGGCCCCTTGTACATGGCCTTGTATATCCAAAATCTAGGTCCAAAATTAAGGTACGATGATGGGAATGTAAGATATAAACGCTCTAGTTGTAAGGGATATAAAATGAGATGTCTACACTCACACATCACACGGGACATCTAATTAAAGTCAAACGCATGGTTGCATTGATCAATAAAACACAAACCATGATATCTTTTCCAAAGAGGCAAAGAATTAAATTCAATGTAACTATGCGTTAGAAAGGCTGTAATCAGTGCAGCATATCAATCAAATTCAAAGAAAATTATATTATATTATATTAGGAAAGAGCTAATTGCAATTCGAAGGTTAAGCCAAATAAGAGAAATGAAAATTGATATCTTTACTTGTCTTGAATGTCCACCCTTCAGGTATCCATGAGCCAAAACAAAAAACTTCACACTCAATTAAATGTCAAGATGTGTCCTTTAATCTTATCTTATAAGTTACAATATAAGATGGCAAGCAAACTACTATCATTAAGATCTCATTCTCCTAATGAATACACTTAAACTAAACACTCCAGTGGTAGGCCGTAGACTGGGAACAGTCTTCTATTATAATTTACAGTTATAAGCTGACATACAAGCTTTAGATAGACTTTCTCCAAGAACTACAACTCTCTAACCACAAAAGTCCATGAGAATGCCACTAATCCGTACAAGTAAAACGATACATGATATTGTTAAACATTCTTTAGCAGCTAATTCTTAATTTTCTGATTTGAAGCATACGCCTTAGTAGTCAAGAGACCCCATTGCTTGGATTCCTCAAGTCCTGACGACTCACATAATCATCACAACTGCTGCTACTAGTGGACAATTTGCGACTTGGAGCAGAAGTTGCAAGATTGATCCCTTCTTTGCCCAAATTTCGCACTTCTACTGGAGACAATATCTTTATATACCATACATTGTTTACAAATTCCCTGGGGAAGAAAGCAAGGTATAAATGAACTGAACCAAACAGGTTAAAACATCACCAAAATTGATATGCTGACTATCAAAAGTAATCATGCATTTATTCCAAAAATATAAGATGGTTACAATTTATATTTAACGAATCCAAAGTAAAGTAAGCATATGCAGTAAAAGGTCCATGTATTGGAAGGAAATTTGAACTCCTCACAATAAAATTGTCATTGAATTTGATTAAATGAAGGTAGATGAACTTAAAAGTACATATTACCCCAAATGCTAGCCATCTTCAGAGAGGCCAGACTCCAAGCTTTAGAGTCCCAATAATTTGATGCCACTATTGTCTCATAGACATCCATATTGTTCAGGGCTTGAACAGTTTAATGAACTTGTTGCCTTTTGTTGCGGCATTCCAAGTTTTACCAAAACAATTTTTGAACAATTCATTTATTGGTCCAAGCGTGGGTGTAGGAATCTAAATTAAGACAAGGTCTCATTGCATTTCTTCCACAATGCTTTTGGCATTGCAAACACAATTTCCAAAGTTTGGAATAAAACAAAAACAAAACAAAAACATAATGATGTGACAAAAATTCACATTCCGGGATGCGGGATTTTCACTGATTTGTGTTAGACTCGTTCTATTTGCCATACTTTTATATTCTTGTCATGCCAATAAGGTAGTCTGGACGTGACCTAGCAAGTCCTGAAGGGAATGCCAAGTTCCATCCAGGAAACATAGCCTAATTGAATTGGATCTAAAGGCAAAGTGATTGTCTTCTTTTTTTCTTTTTCTTTTTGATAGGTAAGAAAAAGTATATTCAAGAAAACTACTAAATGCAAATAAGCATCAGCATATCAAAAGTACAAAAGAGAAGGAAAAGCAGAAAACAAAAATTAAAACGGTAATAATTACAAAAAAAGAGAACTAAGGAATAGGAGAAGAGAGTCACTAGATGTGAGTCCCCAAGCCCTAGCCCTAGCCCAATCAAAAAGGGAACCAGAAAAGAGGGCAAGCAATTGGTCCTTGGATCTATCCAAATCCTCAAACGTCCTCCAGTTACGTTCCCTCCAAATACACCACATCAAACATAACGGAACTAAGTTCCATATGCAAGATGTATACTTCCCTAGCCAATTCCACCAACTAAAAAGAAAGTCTGACACCGTACAAGAGGGAACCCAAGAAATCCCAAAACTCCTAAAGACAAAGCCCCACAACCGATAAGTCTTTCCACAATGTAACAACAAATGATCCACTGTCTCACCACAGCAACGACACATAATGCACCAGTCAACGAAGTCAAAGCCCCTAAGCTGCAAGTTATCTCCTGTGAAAATCCTATCCCATGCAACTGTACAAACAAAGAAAGAGACACGTCGGGGTGCCTTAACCTTCCAAATACCTTTCCAAGGAAAAGTCACAGAGGAAAAGCCGTGTAACTTATGATAATATGAACGGATAGTAAACTCCCCATTTTTTGTCAACTTCCATTTCAAATGATTACTATCAGTCCCTAAAGATACATTGGATGCCAAGAATCGAAAGAACTTGTCCACCACATCTGACTCCCAATCATTAGGACCTCGATTGAAACAAACATCCCAAGTTCTCCTAACCCCTGCCCCTTGACCTATCAAAGATGACTCTACGGAAGCCTCTCTGTTCGCAGCAAAATTGTACAATTATGGAAAAGCCAATTGGAGAGGAAGATCTCCACACCACCTATCTTTCTATAGTTTCACTCTATCCCCCACCCCAACCTTATACTGAACATTACTATTAAAAACTCGCCAGCCCATCTGGATACTTCTCCATAAACCACAACCATAACCACCCCTTCCCGACTTAGAGGTCCACCCCCCCCCCCCCAAAATTCTTCCCCAAACTTCAAAGCTATCACCCTCCTCCAAAGCCTATTCTCCTTGGTCCCAAAACGCCAAAGCCACTTTCCTAGTAGAGCTTTATTGAAAGTGGTCAATTTCCTAATACCCAAACCGCCATTAGCAATAGGCATACACACCTTATCCCAACCCAATAGATGAGTCTTAGGGCCTCCCCATAGGAAGTCCCTTTGCAGCTTCTCGATTTTGTTTGCCACATGCGTAGGAATGGTGAATAAAGATAAAAAATAAGTGGAGAGGCTAGAAAGCGTGCTTTTAAGCAATGTCAGCCTACCACCTTTCGATAAGTACAACTTCTTCCACCCTGCCAGCTTCCGTTCCATTTTTTCCAAAATAAGGTTCAAATAAAGGGAGACTTATGGGTCTCCCCCAACGGCATACCTAGATAAGTCATTGGCAAGGCCCCCACCCTGCAACCCAATATCTCTGCCAAAGCATGCACATTATTTACCTCCCCTATAGGAACCATTTCACTTTTAGCCATGTTAACCTTTAGACTAGTCACAGCCTGAAAACAAAGTAGCAGTAATCGTACATGAAGGACTTGCTCCACCTTAGCATCACAAAAAAAAATAGTATCATCCGCAAATAGCAAATGTGAAACACTTTCCCCTCTACCCCTCCTACCATCCGCCCTAAAACCACTAAGTAAACCTGCCCCCTCCATTCTCTTCACCATCCTACTAAACACCTCCATCATAACTAAAAATAACAAGGGAGACAACAGATCCCCTTGTCTCAAACCTCTAGAGCTACTAAAGAAGTCAACTGAGGACCCATTGACCAATACTGAAAACTGCACTGTAGAGATACATGTTCGAATCCAGCTACACCATTTCTCCCCAAAACCCATTTTCTTCAACAATTTCAGAAGAGCGTCCCAATTCACATTGTCATAAGCTTTCCCAACATCTAATTTACAGATCACTCCTGGAATCTTACTCTTCGTTCTGCTATCAACACACTCATTAGCAATGAGAACTGAATTAAGGATCTGGCTACCTCCCACAAACCTATTCTAAGATTCAGATATTGGTTTATCTAACACCACTTTCAATCTATTTGCCAAAACCTTGGCCAAGATGTTTTACAAACTCCCCACCAAACTGATAGGTCTAAAATCACGAATATTTGAGGCATCATTCTTCTTAGGAATCAACACTATGAAGGTAGCATTAAGAGACTTCTCAAACTTACAGTGTTGATAGAACTCTTCAAAGACTACTAAAACATCTCTTTCTACCGCTATCCAGCAATGATGAAAAAATGCCACAGTAAAGCCATCTGGTCCTGGAGCGTTATCCCTTTCCATAGCTCTGACCACTGATAGGATCTCATCCTTCTCAAAACTCCTCTCCAACCAGCCCCTCTCCAACTCCCCTATTTGATCAAACTCCAATCCTTCCACAAACGGTCTCCACTCCTCAGGCTCCTAATACAGAGTTTTATAAAATTGAACTACCTGAGCAACCACTTCTGCTTCATCCTCATAAATCACCCCATCCACTTCTAAGAAACTCAGATGGTTATACCTTCTATGAGAATTGGCCATCTTGTGAAAGAACTTAGTATTATTATCTCCCTCCTTAATGCATAGCATCCTCGATTTTTGTCTCCATGAAATCTCCTCTAGAGAAAGGAGATGCTCTATTTGCGCTCTCACTTCCACCTTCTCCACTCTCTCCGACTCGGAAAGTCCAAGGACCCCTTCCTTAGCATCTAGTAACTCTAGAGCCCCCAATAAATCTTTCTTCCTACGTCCATCATTGCCAAACTCTTGGCGATTCCACTAATAATATCTTCCTTCAAAGCTTTCAATTTTTTTGCAAACACATAACTAGGAGTACCCACAATAGAATGGCGATTCCACCAAGAATCTACTCTATCAACAAACCCGTCCGTTTTCAACCACATAGTCTCAAACCGGAATGGACTTTTCCCCCTCGCCATACCCCCTGCCTCCAAAAGAATTGGGAAATGATCTGAAATAGGTATCCCATTGGATCACATCCGGAAAGTGTTGCTCCCAGTCATGTGACACTAGAGCCCTATCAATCCTAGACATGGATGGCTGGTCTATTGCTCTTTATTTTGGTTATGGAGGTACTGAATAGAATGTTGAGAACTAAGGAGGAAGGATTTATTTTCTAGCTTTACAGTTGGTAATAGAGTAGATGTTTTATTTTATTTTTTTGAGAATCAGGAAAGGAGTAGATAATAGTTTCATGATTCACACATCTACTCTTTGCAAATAACACTATTTTATTTTCGGGATACTGATGTGGAACATCTTTATAATAATATTTTGTTGACTTGGTAAGAGTAGAGTGGTCCCAATGGGAGAGGTTGAAGAGATAGCTACTCTGGCTAACATACAATGTTGTAAGGTGGGGGCGTTAACTAACGAATTATTTTAGGCATGCCTATGGTGTCGCATTCTAAGGCAGGATTAGTGTGGAATCCAATTTTTGAGAAAATGGAGAGCATGTTAGTGGGTTGAAAACACTAATATTTGTCAAAAGGTGAAGATCAACACTCTTGAAAAGCCCACACCAATTTACCAAACTATTATCTTTCACTATTCACCATTCCATCTTATGTGGCAAATAGATCGGAGAGGTTGCAGAGAAATTTTTTGGTAGAGTTGTTCCAAAGATAGATAGGTTTGAATACCAATTTGTAGATTAGAATACAATTTGCTCTACCGTTTGGGGGTTTGGGAATACGTAAGCTAGGCACTATAATGAAGCCCTATTGGGTTGGCTATGGCATTTTGGGACGAAGACAGCCATTTGTGGAGATGGATGGTCGCTTTGAAATTTTTTTTGGGGGGGGGTGGGGTTCAATGAAGCGGTTTAGAAGTATTCTAGGTTGTAGTTTATAGATAAGTATTAGGGAAGGTTGGGATAATTTTGTTGCTCGTGAGCATTTTAGATGGCAACTGTGTGAAATTCCAACATGACTCCCTAAAGGAGGCATACCCAAAGTTATTTGCAATTGCAGTAGATAAGGATGCCTCAGTTAATTCTTATTTAGAGAGCCAAAGGAAGGGGAGGATGCACGCATGGAATATCAGGTTTATTAGAGAACTGGAAATGGAGGAAAATTGAATCTTTGATTGCCAAGTAGATAAGGCCTTGATTCCCAAGTGATGCCTCCTCTTCCTCTCCCCCCTCCCCCATCCCTCCCTCATCCTACCCAACCTCCTCCACCTCACCTTCACCCCCTCCCACAAACATCACCTTCTTTTTTTCCTTTTTTGCCGCCCTTCCTTTTGCCTCCTCCCCCCCCCCCCCCCTGCTTCCCTCCTCAGTTTGGGATTTTCCCTTATCCCTTTCCCCCTCCTCCATCCTTGCCTTCCCCATCCCCACCACCTCAGGGGTCTAACCATGTTTTGTCGAAACTGCCTAAACTTGTACCCACACCTTTAGCCATACCGGTTACCCCCACCAAAGAAAATTCACAAAATATCCCCCCTTTACCCCAATCCTTGAACCACAAGGACACTTTGAGGTCGTTTCGCATTGATGCCAAACTTTTCTCTTTTTCTTTTGACGGGGGGCGGTTTGATACGTATGCTATACACGAGTCACGTCGGGGTGTTAAGAGCTCTATTTGGGTTTGTCGTAAGGGGTTGGAGTGGATTCTTACTTGTCTCGCTGATATACGTGACTGGGTGCCTGGTAGAGCTGTACTCTGTAAGAGACTGAGGGAAAATGGGAAGCTAATAGAGTTCTGTGGGAGCTCTAACAAATCCGGTCTTTTTGAAGTTATTACGGTCTATTTTGGAGGGTCTAGGAGAGGCTGTATTATGATACTAGCAAGTTACAATCATGCAGGTTGGTCTTTGTTTCAGAGAGTTAAGGATTTTTTTCACTAGTGCAAAACCAGCTTCTATGGCTGAAGCTTCCTCCAATAATGGTGGTGGAGGTGGTCAGTCAGCTGGTGGTGACCAGAGTGGGAAATTTTTGTCTGCTTTTAGTAGTCAGCAAAAGTTAAGGAATTTTGAAAATTTTGGAACAAATTTGGGGCAGAACGGGATTCCTGGAGGTCCTAAAGAAAATGGTTCAATTAAATATGGCAAGGTTTCAATCATTAATGGTAGACCCACACGGGCTTTTTCTTTTAAATTGACCCCAGCTACTCTGGCTTTGAGAGTGTTCAAAGTCTGAGGGCGGGAGACGTAAGGTGACCTGTATGGGTGCTAAGGAGCTCAGATGGCCCAAGGTTTCTAGTGATAGGCTAAAAGTTACAAAACATGCTGGTGGGCTTGTTAAAGCCCAACCCGTGGCCACAGCACCTTCACTAAATGAGGGTACTTTGGTCAAGCCCATTTCGTTAAATGTAATATCTAATGCCCAGTCTTCGTGGGTTGAAGGTGAGAGCTCGAGAGGGAGATCGGGGGATAACTCTGGGTCGCCGGTGACTATAGCGGTGCTGGAATCAGAGGAAGACCACCCCAACGAAGTGGCGAGGGCGACGGAAGGTCCCAAACTTGGGTTTTCTGGCGAGGTGGTGACCTATCAGAGGAAGAGGGACGTGACCCATTCCCCGATAGCTGGTGTTTTGAGGATAGGGTCACCGGCGAGGCCGATGGGTAGTGGGTTTGTGGTTTCTTCTGATCTTCGACATCAGGGTGCTGCTCATAACTCCTTTGCTCCTCTGTCGAGCCTGGGTAGCAAGGGTCCCTGTTTTGGAGAAAGAGACAACTCCACGGTGGTTTCAGGTGAGAAGGAAGAAAAATGGAGTAATTCTATTGCTGAGCCAAGGTCACTGTACCACTTGGATGGGGTTGAACTGACCCAGGTAGGGTCTGAGCATCTTCTTCTTCAATGGAAGAACGGTGAAGTTAATCCCAGTGGGTTAATTCACGGAGAGGAAGAGTGTGGGTTTGTGGAGTGCTCACCTCTATCTAAATGGGATCCCTATGAACGGAGTTGGAGGTGATCCAGGAAGTTGTTGGGGGAGAGGTTCGGGGATCAGAGGTGAAAATTTTGAAATGGGTATGTAACCTGATGAAAGACTTCTGTAAGATTGTGGGATTTCCTATTGTTAAGCACAAAGATCAATGTTTGGCTCTGTTTCGTCTTCTTGAACAAGACTGTGTTGATGTTGTTAGTGTTGGGTCTGCTAGAGGAATTGTGAACTCAAAGTAGAAAGGGCTTAGAGAACTCAAAGGTTTAATTTCTTCTATTAATTATGACGGGGTAGCATCTAAGGGGAGGAACAGAGACTTCTCAGTAGGTACGGGGGCGATTACCAGTTTTAAATGAGTTTACGGCTATTATCTTGGAATGTTAGGGGATTAAATAATCCTCAGAAGCGAGAGATATGCAAAAATCTTCTCAAGGAGTGGAAGTGTGATATAGTTTGCTTTCAAGAAACAAAGCTCTCTTCCTTGAACTCTGCTGTTGTTCGAAGTCTTTGGGGGTAGTTTGTTCCTTGATTGGGTTGCTCTAGACGCAGTCAATACTGCAGGGGGGGTGTTATTGGTTTGGGATAAGAGAGTTCTTGAAAAAGTTGATAGTGTTGTTGGTCTATTTTCTGTTAATGTTTTACTGAAGGGGGTTGTGGATGATTTTGTGTGGGCTGGTTCAGGAGTGTATGGGCCCAATGATGATAATCAGATGGGGTGCTCTATGGGAGGAGCTTACAAGGATGCATTCCAGGTGGAATACGACTTGGTGTGTTTTTGGGGACTTCAATATCATTCGTTTTCCGAGTGAGAGACTGGGTTGTGAGACTTTTAGTCCGGCTATGTTTGCTTTTTCAGACTTCATTGAGGCTAATTACCTTGTGGACTTACCTCTTGAGGGGCTTCTTTTACTTGGTTTAGAGATTCGGGGACAAATTGTATGTCAAGAATTGATAGAACCTTGGCATCGGTGGATTGGGTTGATCATTTTGGAAACGTGTCTCAAAGGATACCCCTCATGTAGTTTTGGATCATTGCCCTCTTTTGGTGGTGGCTGGTAGTGTTAGTAAAGGTCAGCGTGCCTTTAAGTTTGAGAATATGTGGTTGAAAGAAGAGGGTTTTGTAGAGAGGGATCGTCAATGGTGGAATGGGTATTGCTTTTCGGGTTCCCCTAGCTTTATTCCAGCTCGTAAATTAAAAGCTCTTAAAGAAGCCTTGAAAAAGTGGAATAACGAGGAATTTGGGGATTTGGCCTTTAGGAAGAACTGTCTTTTATCTGATTTGTTGGGTTTGGATGCTAGGGAGGACTTGTCAGGTCTTTCTCAGGAAGACCAAACTCGTCGCATTCAGATTAAAGGTGAGATTGCACATCTTGCCTCTTTGGAGGAGATTTCTTGGAGACAAAGGTCCTGGATGTTATTTGTGAAGTTATTTGTGAAGGAGGGGGATAATAATACTCGCTTTTTTCATCGGGTTGCAAACTCCCATAGAAGAACTAATCATATTAGGGGTATAGAGGTGGATGGTGTTCTCTATGAGGATGAGAAAGAGGTACGGTCGAAGGTGGTCCATTTTTATCAGAATTTGTACACTGAGTCAGATACTTGGCGCCCTTCTATGGATGGATTAGAGTTTGCTAGTATTGAGGAGGATGAGCGGCTTGATTTAGAGAGGGATTTTTCTGAGGAAGTGATGAAGGTTCTTCAAGAGATGGAGGGGGATAAAGCCCCAGGTCCCGATGGTTTCACTATGGCATTTTTTCAAAAATGCTGGAGTGTAGTGGAAATTGATGTCATGGCCTTTTTTGATCATTTCCATAGGAGCTCAGAGTTTGAACGGTCTCTGAATGCTACTTTTCTATCCCTGATTCCCAAGAAAAATAATGCTTTGAATATCAAAGATTTTAGGCCTATCAGCTTAGTGGGCAGTGTGTATAAGCTTTTGTCTAAGGTTTTTAGCAAACAAATTGAGGCGGGTGCTAGATAATCTTATCTCGGAGTCACAGAATGCTTTTGTGGGTGGCAAACAAATTTTGGATTCAGTGCTTATTGCTAATGAATGTTTAGACAGTGGACTGAAGTGTCGTACTCCAAGGGTGATGTGTAAGTTAGACATTGAGAAAGCGTATGATCATGTGAGTTGAGACACCTTGTTTTATTTGTTGGAGAGGATGGGTTTTGGGGACAAATGGAGGAGATGGTTAAAGACTTGTGTCTCTACCACTCGCTTCTCAGTTTTGGTTAATGGATCTCCTGTTGGTTTTTTTGGTAGCTCTAGAGGTCTCAGACAAGGTGATCATTTGTCTCCCCTTCTCTTTCTTTTGATCATGGAGGTTTTAAGTCGTCTCCTAAAGAAAACTGAGGAAGGTGGTTTCATTCAGGGCTTTCAAGCGGGTCCTATTAATTCTACCGGTATCCATGTTTCACACCTTTTATTTGCTGATGATACCATTCTTTTCTGTGAGGCCTCTAGAGAGTAGATTCTTACTATTAGGCTGGTTTTAACTTGTTTTCAAGCTTTTACTGATTTGAAGGTGAATGTGGGGAAAAGTGAAATTGTCCCTATTGGGGAGGTGCGTAACATTCAATCTTTAGCTAATATTCTTCAATGTAGGGTGGGCAGTTTGCCTATGACTTACTTGGGTATGCCATTGGGAACTTCATATAAAACAGCATCTCTTTGGAATGCGATCCTTGAAAGGATGGAGAAGAAGCTTTCAGGCTGGAAGCGGCTTTATTTGTCAAAGGGTGGTAGACTCACCTTGTTGAAAAGTACCCTTTCAAGCCTTCCAATTTATTACCTATCCCTTTTTCTATCCCTTTTTTCTATCCCTAAAGCTATGGCGACTAGATTGGAACGAATTCAGAGGAATTTCTTGTGGGGTTCATCAGCTGAGAGTTTCAAACCTTTGGTGGCTTGGGAAAAGGTTTGTTTACCGCGTGAGTTTGGTGGTTTGGGAATTCGGAATTTGGTGTCTTTTAATCTGGCCCTATTAGGGAAATGGCTTTGGAGGTATGGCCATGAAACCACTCATCTGTGGCAAAGGGTTATTGCCATGAAATAAGGGGAGGGAAAAGGGGGTTGGTGCACTAGGGCTTGTCGTAGGGCTCATGGCTGTGGGTTATGGCGAAGTATTAGTGAAGGGTGGGAAACTTTCTCAAAGCATGTCTCTTTTGTGATAGGGGATGGTTCTCGTATCCTTTTGTGGCATGATAAGTGGACTGGAGATGTTCCTCTTAAATTTCTTTATCCTCAGCTATTTATGTGTTCAGCCAATAAGGAGGCCTATATTTCGAAGGTGTTAAGCCCTCCTAAGGATGATAATGACAGAGTGTGGAGTTTAAGAATTTATAGGGAATTCAATGATTGGGAGTTAGCGGCTTCCTACTCCCTTCTTCATTTCATCCAAACCCGAACTCCTAGGGGTGGAGGGCGTGATAGGCTTAGTTGGGATCTTAATAGAAGTGGAAAGTTTGATACTCGGTCTCTTTATCATAAGATTCGAAATGTAGCTCCTTCCACTTTTCCTTGGAAGGGCATTTGGAAAGTTAAAGTTCCTAAATGGGTGGCTTTTTTCATGTGGACAACAGCTCATGGTCAAATTCTAACCTTGGATAACCTTGTGCTTCGTGGTCGTCATTTGGCAAATCGTTGTTGTATGTGTTGCTGTAATGCGGAATCTGTGAACCACTAGTTACTTTTTTGTCCGATAGCTCATTCTTTGTGGATGTATATGATTCAGTTGTTTGGGATCAATTGGGTCATGCCTAGTTCAATTGTGGACTTTTTTTTAGTTGGTATCATTGGCTTGGGAAGCATAGTTCTGATGTTTGGAATTTGGTCCCAGGTTGTTTAATGTGGACTATTTGGACTAAACGGAATCGGCGGTCTTTTGAGGAAGAGGGGAAAACAGTGGTTCAATTATTAGAGTCTTGCCAGCGGACTCTCTTCGATTGGTCTCGATGTTGGGGTTTCTCGGATTGTTCTACCCTTACGGATTTTCTTTCTTCTATTAGAATAGATTAGGGGTTGCTTAAGTCTTTTTGTTTCCTTTTCCTTTGTTCACTACCGTGAACTCTTTGTATTGTTCTTGCTTCTCTTTTTAATAATATTCTCTTCTTACTTATCAAAAAAATAAATAAATAAATAAAGTTTTTTCAGCACTCTAATGACATGTTTTTCCCTTGGGAAACCATATGGCGAGCCAAAACTTCAAAAGATGTTGCATTATTTGTGCAAACAACAGCTTGGGAAAGATCCTAACTTGTGACAATCTTATGAATAAAGGTTATAGTACAGCTGAATGGTGCAGAATGCGTAGAAATGGAGAGACTGAGCCATAGGTTGCACTATGACGTGGCACATGATTTGCTAGTATTCGTCTTCCATGTGTTTAGAATTCAATGTGTGATGTTGAGCGTCGTTAGTGTGTTAATTGGTTGGAGAAATTAGTTTGGTAAAAACTCTTCATTTGTTTGGAATCTAGCCACATTATGGTTGATGTGGATGCTATGGAGAGAGGAATTATCAAATATTTGAATACATAGAAGTCTCAATGGTTTAGTTGAAGTTGTCTGATGTAACACGTGGGTTGCAAGAGTAGGAAAACAAAAACAACCCTTCACCACCTAGAGTTGCTAGAAGCCCTAAGATTGACATCCTAAGGCTACTTGGAATCAACACCGAGCTAATGGAAATTTTCCAATATAACATTTTTTTTTTGATAAGTAAAATGTATATTGATATCAAAAAATGAAACACCCTAGTACACAGGGAGTGTACAAGGGTTAAACAATCAAGAACAAAATTACAAGAATCTAAGAAATCAAGAAAAGATAAAAATGATTGGTTCCGCAATGCAGTCAACCAATCTCTAAGGGTTCTAAAGAAAAATAGCTTCAAGTCTGAAATTGATCTCTCCTTATCTTCAAAGCACCTGCTATTTCTCTCTCTCCAAAGACACCACAATAAGCAATGTGGAACAATCATCCATATATGCCCATTTCGATGACAACCAAATCTGTCTTGCCAACATGCTAATAGCCCCACTACAGATTGTGGCATCACCCAGCTAACTCCAAACAATCCAAACACCATTGCCCACATATCCATTGCAACCAGACAATGGAGAAAAAGATGATCAACCGATTCACCATTGCACTTGCACATGTAACACCAATCCAATATCAAAATCTTCCTTTTTCGTAAATTGTCAATCGTTAAGCAATTCCCCAAAGCAGCAGTCCAAACAAAGAAAGCAACTCGAGAAGGAATTTTCTGTTTCCAAATACACTTCCAAGGAAAGCAACAATCATTAGAGCCCACTAAGAGACTATAATAATCCTTAACTAGAAAACCCTTCTCTCTATCAAGTTTCCAGCACATCTTATCCTCACCAAATCCTTTCACCGAAGCACCATAAATGGTATCCATAAAACCAGCCAATGCCTTTGATTCCCGAGCATGCACACCCCTAAAGAAACTTACATCCCAAAAGAGGACTCCATTATCAAGCTTCATAAGCTCAGCCACACTAGCCTCCTTGTCACTGCAAAATCTATACAATTCCGGATAACTGACTGCAAGGGAAGTCTCACCACACCAATGGTCTTGCCAGAATTTCACTTTTGACCCATCCCCAACATCATATAGAATGTGGCAAGAAAAAGAAGGCCATCCCTGACGAATATTTTTCCACAAACCCACACCATATGGACCATTAACAGGCCTAGTACACCAGCCACCCCCTTCACAGCCATATTTCACCTCTATCACTTGCCTCCAAAAGGCAGTCCTCTCCATCCCAAATCTCCATAGTCACTTTCCAAGCAAAGTTTCATTAAAAAGTCTTATCTTCCTTATCTCAAGGCCCCCCGAAGCAATGGGACTGCATACAGTAGCCCATTTAACTAAATGGAATTTTGGTTCATCTCTAATGCCACCCCATAAGAAATTTCTCTGTAGTTTCTCAATTCGGTTAGCCACAGCAACAGAAATAGGGAATAGAGATAGGAAATAAGTAGGTAAATTAGATAGAGTGCTTTTAATTAAAGTGACTCTACCTCCCTTGGATAAGTACAGACGTTTCCATCCTGCTAATCTCCGTTCTATCTTTTCCAGAATTGGGTTCCAGATTGCCTTATCCTTGCATTTAGCTGCTAAAGGAAGACCCAAATACTTCATTGGAAGAGTACCTTGTTTACAGCCAAGAACAGTCAACAATAAGTCCAAATTATGCACCATACCAACAGGAACCAACTCTGACTTGCCCAAATTAATCTTTAGGCCAGAAACCACCTCGAACCAAATGAGGATCATATGGAGAAACAGAACCTGGTCCAAATCAGCACCACAAAAAATCAAAGTATCGTCCACAAAGAGAAGGTGAGACACCACCAATGATCTTCCCTCTACACAACCCACACTAAAGCCTGACATGTGACCATCATGGGCAGCCTTTTCCAACATCCTCCCAAGGGCTTTCATAACCAATACAAATAACAAAGGGGATAATGGGTCACCTTGTCGTAACCCCCTGGAACTCTCAAAAAACCCACAAGGAGAGCCATTTATCAGAATAGAGAAACGAACTGTAGATATACAAAAGAAAATCCACTGGCGCCATTTAGCAGAGAAACCACCCTTTTCTAACAGCTGCATAGAAATCTCCAGTTTACATGATCAAAGGCCTTCTCAACGTCTAATTTGCAAAGTAGTCCTGGCAAATCAGATTTCAATCTACTGTCAAGGCTCTCATTAGCAATAAGTACAGGGTCAAGAATCTGCCTGTTTCTCACAAAAGCATTTTGTGAGGCTGAAATTATATCTTCCATGACTGTGCGAAGCCTATTGGCTAAGACCTTAGCAATGATTTTATAAACCCCCCCAACAAGACTAATGGGGCGAAAATCTTTAACTTCAATTGCTGCATTTTTTTTAGGGATGAGAGTGATGAATGTTGCATTCAAACTCTTCTCAAACTGACCTTTAACATAAAAATGATTAAAAACAGCCATGAGATCAGGTTTGAGAATTCCCCAACAAGCTTGGAAGAAAGCCATAGGAAACTCATCTGGACCAGGCGATTTGTCACCATTAAAATTCTTTATGACCTCAAAAATTTATGCCTCATCAAAGGGTCTATCTAACCAATCTGCATTATCACTGGATATCCTTGGAAATACCAATACTTCTAGAAAAGGTCTATCAACTTGCTCCTCAGAGTATAGTTTCTTATAGAATTGAGTAATACAATCAACAATCATGCCTTGATCGGAAGACAAATTTCCATCTACCATAAGGCTCTCAATGCCATTATTTCTTCTATGGGAATTAGCCATTCTATGGAAAAATTTGGTATTTGCGTCCCCCTCCCTCAAGTGCAACATCCTAGACTTCTGCCTCCAACTAATCTCTTCTAAGAGAGTGAGCTTTTCAATATTCGTACAGAGATTAGTTTGTTCTAACTTTTCCTCAGCTGTTAAAGGCTGAATCTCTTCTCTAACATCCAAATCATTCAATTTGTTCCATAGATGCTGTTTCTTAATAGTGACATTACCAAACTCCTCTTCGTTCCACTTTTTTAGATCCAATTTCAAAGCTGCCAACCTCTTAGCTAGTATAAAACTTTGATTGCCTTGGAACAAGTAAGATGCCCACCAAGCCTTCACTTTGTCAACAAAATTCTCCAGCTTCAACCACATATTCTCAAAACGAAAAGGGGTTTTACCTCTTCGATGACTTCCCCCCTCCAACAAAATTGGAAAATGATCTGAAAGTACTCTTGAAAGCCTTTTTTGGGAGAACAAAGTGAAGTGATCTGTCAAAAGTGGAGAGAAAAGAAATCGGTCTATTCTAGAAGCAGAGGAAGTATTGAACCAAGTATAAAGGCCCCCATCCATAGCTATATCCATCAACCCATGGAGAGAGATAAAATCTGAAAACTCATACATAGCCCGAGTACAGCTTGCAGCCCCTAATCTTTCCGAAGGGAAGCGGATTATATTGAAGTCGCCTCCTAGACACCATGGCACATCCCACCAACTAATCAGCCCTGCCAACTCCTCCCACATTTTCCTCCGCCTCTTATTTAAATTAGCCCATAGACACCTGTAAACGCCCACTCAAATTGATCCCCAACATTTTTAAATTTACACGAAACAGAAAAATGCCCCACTGCTTCCTCTACTTTTTACACCACCCTTCGATCCCACATCAAAACAATACCCCCAGAAGCACCTTCAGAACCCAAGTAAAGCCAATCTACATATGGGCAACCCCATATACTTCGAACAATTCCTCTAGTGATCCACTCAAGTTTGGTCTCCTGCAAACATACTATATCAGCCCTCCATGAACGCAATAAATTACGAATCTGAAGCCTCTTCTCAACCCCATTCAATCCTCTGACATTCCAAGAAATTATCTTCAACTTCATTTAGAAACAGATAGTGCCCGCACCCTACTAGTACCATTCCGCCTAGAAGAAGTAGAACCATAATTAATTGAACTGAATAGACCTTTTAGCTCTCTGATACCTCTCACTCCAGAACAATTCAAATCACGTGCTTTAATCTCCAAAGCAGCCCTACGTTGCAATTCAACCTCAACAGCTAGCAAGAAATTTGTTGCTTGATTTTCCAAACCTTTTAATGATACGCCCAGGAAGTTATCAAACCCATTGAATTTACTTTGAAACCAGTCAGAGTAAGATTCCTTCTTTACTGGACTCTCCAAACCCACAATTTCCTGTCCTTCCATGCCCAATGGTAGAGAAAAGGCCAACGGTTCCACCGCTATAGGTGACAAACCCCCTTCGTTAGGTAACTCAGCAACCTCCGAATATGTGTCCGAAACCCAGTCCTCCACAAGTACTTCATCCCCTTCAAACTGAGCTGATGACACCTCCAAAGAGTCTGAACACTTCAATGGAACCAAAGCCAACTGTTTTTGCACTTCTAGAACCTCTGTGACTTCACTCTGTGGCAGAGAAATTTGTATCGGAACCGCCACTCTCCTTCCGTCTCTCAATTCAAGCACCCACTGGTCTGAATTCCCCATTTCTTGATAACATTGCCGAAATGCTCCTGAAGTAACAATCGGATGTCCCGCTGCAAATTATCTTCGCCATCAGAGGTGGTTGCTTGCTCATCGGAGCCAAGAGACTCAGTATCGGCCCCGTCGGAGCCAAGAATCCCAATATCGGCATCAATATCGACGTCATCGGCGAGCTTCAATGACTGGGCTATCGTCAGAGAGCTACAAGGATCGACTTGAGGGTGAGTCGGCTTCGCAACCACTGCATTACTGCTTCGGGGATCTCGCTCATAACTTACCGAGACCGATGGTAAAGAACTCCCAAAGTTTTGAGTCTTGCCAGTTGATAAAGAACGAAAATGGGTTTGTATCGGTTTGGGCCGCCAGACTAGTATGGGTTTGGGCTTGGGCTTTGGTTTGAAGGGAGCTATAGGCTTAATTGAAGGTTTGGGCTTTACAACCTCCTGAACATTGGACCACTGAACCTTCCATCTACCATCCGGCCCACACTCCAATCTCATGGAAATCTCTAGCGATACAGCTCTACCAGCGATATCTTGAATTTCAAATGGAAATTTAGCCTCAGACCTCGCATGTTCTTTTTCGGCATTCAATTCACGAGTATCATGGGTATGATTGCGCAAGTTTGTTGTGTTTGAATTTTGAAAATTTGACATTAATGACTTTCCTTTCTTGCTACCACCATCCCCTCTCCGATCAGTCTCCGCCGTTGCCATCAAGAGAGACTTGGACTTCTCCACTGTCTGTTTCAAGACAGCTTGTGGTTGTGTGCTGACTTTCGCCTCAGGAATAATGACTTTCCGCAAGTGTAGTCCAAACCCTCTCCACCCACTACCCAATTTACCTTCTGGCACCACGATAAAGCCTTTCCGCCGGCCATGGACAAGTTCCGAGATCATAAAAAATCTGCCATGGGAATTGGAACCTAATTGCAAGATAAATACTTTGTCACCCTCTCTAAAGGTTCGTCCAAAATTTCCAGTAGTTACATTAGACATGAGATCCTCCACAATAGTTAGCAAACGTTTTGCACCCTCTTTGCCCATGAAAACTAATCGGAGAGAATCTCGATTTCTCTCAAAAATGCGTAACATATAATAAGTTCCTCCCTCCTCAACAGAGAACTCAAAGGTCTTGGACTCAACGAAAAAGAAAATGGAACCTCCCATATCAACAAAGTAAAAACCACAATTTTGTGACTAATCCGAGGTAGCCAGGCCTCAAATTTTGTGACTAATCCGAGGTAGCCAGGCCTCAAATCATTAACCTGTTCTAAGGGGCCGAATTATTTTAAAATGTTACAACAAATAAGTAAAGAAACAATATACAGTATATTAAATTTGAAAATGAAACCAAAATTCAAAAAAATTAAATAAAATCCATCAAAACTAATCCTAGCTTTATAAATGCCCATCAATCCGCCATCATCCACAGGTCTGGCATCTACACCAACTCTCTTGGGTTAGGATGAACTCAACCCATCAAGTGTGACTTGTGATAACTCTAGTAGTGCTCCATCATGCCAAGGTCAAGCCATTACAACCATGGTTTTAAAAACTGGACCAGACCATCCGATTCAACCAGTTCAATCAAGAACCAGACCTAAATCCGATCTGGTTCTCGCTAAAAACCGGAAATACCAAAAAAACCAGAAACAAGCACTTTGACCGGCTGAACCAGAAATCAGACCGGTTAGACTAGTTTTTTTACAAGCTTTTTGATGCAAAAACGTGGTATTTGACAAAATTTCTCATCAATACGATAGCATTAATGCAGTCAAAGCTAAGAAAAAGTAAAATGGGGTACTACCCCCACAACATTTATTATTTTATATTTATTAAGAAATCACATCAATGCATTAAAAGCCAAAAACAAAAATAATTGCTGACATAAAGAATGACTACCACCAAAAAGCTTTTGAACTTTTGGGAGTCAATTCCTCATTTTCCTCCAACGTCCCACCTCCACTCTATTTAATTGTTTTTCCATCCCAACACCTTCCTTATCCATCACTTGACTTCCACAAGTAGTAAATGCAAATATTTCTATAGCCCGCAATGCATTATTTTCCTTCAAAACCGTCATTACTTTCCTTTTTTTTTTTTAAAACCGCCAAAACTAAATGCTCCAAGGAATTTTGCCTTCACACTACCAAAAACATGACATTAAACCAAAACAAGAACGGTATTGAGTTTGAAATTTGTAATTTACCAAAAAAGAGTTTGAACTTTGCAAATGCACTGCAATAAACGCAGTCGTATCTTTGTAATATTAATATTTTTGGTACTTTAGTTACATATTGTTATATTTACTTTCTAAATATAAGAATTAAGATCTAAAATCTTACATAATTTTAAAAAAAAAAAATTATTATATATTTTTTAATTAAATATATTTATTATTATTAATTATAAAACTTATAATATATTTAATTATTTATTTTTATAATTTTATAATTAATTAAATTATTTATGAAGTCACTAGTTCAACCATCGATCCAAACCTAGTCCAAAACAGAAAACCAACCACTCCCTCTTCCGGTTCTTTGACTGGTCTAGTTTTTAAAACCATGGTTACAACTCATCGCTAGCAATCCAAGTACAGTCCAACTCTAATCGTCCTCTCCAACACACCAATAAACATTGAGCACCTCCATCCTTGGCGAAAATAATCTGCTCAACCAAAACAGCATCAATAGATTCTTCATGTGCTAGAGAGTATGGACCATACGGTTTAATGGTACAATGTCAAGGATAAGGTTGCCAATGGTAAAGGAAGGGTCTTCTAGAATGACTATTGTACCTTCATGAGCAAAGGGATCCTCTATATCAAAAGTAGAACTCATACCATATTCAGGCAGAATATCAATGACAGAGAAATTCGGTCTGAACAATCCAATACTTTAGGCTAGCAATTCCAAACGGCTCTGGGGGAAACCCACTCAGGCCTAATTAAACCACGACATAACCCCAACTATAAGTTCTCTATGTGAATTAGCATGAATTTTATAGTGATCATACTTGCTTAAATTTTTTTGCTGACCACATGATGTAATGCATGAACATGACATGCAGATGCTCCTAGTGACTCTTGTTCTCATGATATTAGGAGAAAATCTAAAGGCTTCTTCAGGTTTTGACCATGTATGCCTTCAAATGACTTCATACCTATAGACCTAGTGGTAGGAAGATCATGCGCAAATTGGGCTAGCAGTGGAAATGGAATCTTCATTCATCGTCTTTTTGAACTCTCTTCAGCTTATAATGTTTAGCCTTTTCAATAGAACATGAGTTCAAACAACCAAAAATAGTGACATCTAAATCATAAAACCAAGGTCTACCTAAGATGATACATCCCATGACCATTAGGATTATATCACACCATATTTTTCCTTGTAAGAGAGGAACAAAACAAGGACAAGATACCTCTCTTTGATGGCAATGGATGCCCTTTCTACCTAAGAAACCTTCAACAAGCTAGGATGGGAGACTGGTTTCAATTCTAGGAAAGAAATTACACTTGAAGAGACCATGTTATTCCAACTCCCACTACCAGATGACTTTGCAATCCCTGGCTCCAGGTATGGAAAATTGCACTCACTCTGCCAAACATCACTCACTTTGGGCTGAGCTAAGGCACACCTGAATACACTAGTCAAAAGTGTTTCTAAACACCCTCTGGGCACTCATCTTGAAATGGTGTGGCCCTACCACACCCTAGATAGTTGCGCTCTCCTTCACACTCTTCAGCAACGTAATTAATTACATCAATATTAGACTCATAAACTAGCTCCTAATAGTAAAAAAAAAACATGCACCCAATCATGAACTATATTTGATTGGTCAAAAATCATAAAAAGAGAAACCAAAGGAGAGCTAGAAACCAATAATTCCCTATGTAAGCTGTCCTTACTCCCTTCTATATCCTATAATTGGTGCCAGCACCAGAATCAGTCAACAACTAATATATGTCACAATAAATAGTTAAAAAAGATGCAGGAAAACCTTAGAAATTAGGAATGAAAAAGTAGTAGCTCTATAGTACGATCCCAACTAATAGAAGAAAATATAATTCACAACTTACTGCCAAGGGTCATCACCCAGGAGAAGAACATCATTCTCCCGGTCAACAAATACAAGCTGCCAGCCTGATCTCTGTGGGTCCTCTAATTGGCCTTCAAGGCCAAACATATGAGCGAGCTCACTGCGCAGCTCATCATAGCTGCTGAACTTGGAAATATCCAGTGACCTCCCAAAGGACCCTGACTTGTGAATCTGTCAAAATAAGACCAATTATGAACAAACAAAAACCTGGTGTCTTAAAATAATAGAAACACAATAACAAGTAACAGCCACTGTAATTTGAACAATAAATAAATTAAATCAATAAGTGAAAGCATAGACAATCATCCACTTGGAAGTAAATTATGCACATCAAGAAATAATTACAGTTTTCAGTCAAAAGTAAAGAACTTAGTTTCAGAAGAAAATATCGTTTATATTTATCTCAGCCTAGGTAAAGGTAACGTCTTCCAAAAAAATTGTATGGATGAAGCAAGCAGATCATTTATTATTTTTTTAGTACTTGCAAAGAAGTCAAATCAATGTCTCAAATAATAGGCAACCCTGATGAAAATCTTCTGAAGGTGACACGCCCAGAAGAGAGATTAAAGGGGAAATATTGCCATATAACATGCATCTGCAAGGACTTCCACAGCTAGGAGACTATTAAGTACACCAAACATGGCCCCACTACCAACAGAAAAACTCCCAGACACATGACCATTCCAATAATACACTAAGACGAATGCATGCAAAAAGACAATAAAATTCCTGTTACCTTCACAAAGGTTCTGGTTGGTGGATTTACTTGATCCACATTTTCGGAAGACTGCAAAAAACCTGATTCATCTACACAACTTGAAGTTGTAATATCCGAATTTAGTGGAAAGTCAGTGCCTGTAGCACTTGTAAAATTTGAAGTAGAAAATGTCATAGACAAAGAATCACTTTCACTGCCAATTTCTCTCAGGTTTGCCATCCCATTCTGCAGCATAAGAGATGAGGAATCAATGTTGACCCCAAACAAAAGATTGGTCTGTGGATCAGTAGCACCTTGGTATCCAGAGTACTCCCTCCCAGGAAATGGAGGCAAAATGGAAAGCTCAGAGACGTTTGACTGTGTTGTTCCCAATTGTTCCACTTGGGGCAGTACACACTGAGCAGCACCAGATCGAAGCTGAGGTTCAACTGCGATTTGCTTAGGTAACATGGAGGAAGAAGCTATTGCAGGGTTGGATCCATTCAAATTATGTAAGTAGGATGCTCCATCTTGGGATAATGAACCTAATACACTGTGTATAGGGGAAACATCAGATGTGGATATAGGGTTCCCAACAGGGTCAGAAAAGCACTGCTGCTGGCACTGTGAAGGAATGGACTGCAGAGATGGAGTCTGTGACTGGGTGGCTGATGCAAAATTAGATATAGCAGAAATCACATTTGGGATCTGCTGCTGGACAGACAAACGGTGTAGTTGCTGGGACTGTTGAAGCTGTTGCTGCTGCTGCTGCCGCTGATTATTATATGGTTGGTAACGCTGCAATTGTTGTTGCAGAAGCTGAGCTTGAGTGGGCAACTGATTTTCTTGAAAGCTCTGAAGAAAGGAATTTTGAGATTGGGGCTGCTGTAACATCTGCCTCTGAATCAAATTAGGCCCATTGGAAACGTTTTGAGATTGATGGAGCTGCAGAAGAGATTGAGAAGAACATTTGGAAGGATCCACTGTCCTCATTTCCTGAAGTGCAGCAGCTGCCATCGCTTGGTATACATCGGGTTGGGGACCTGATATAGATGAATCAAACCTTGGCTGCATCCAGGGCGTAACCCCAAACCCCTGGAAGTTCAAAGATTGAATTCCCTGATCTCCAAGCCCACCTTGCAGCCACATCAGAGGGGAACTGATGCTTATATCACCATCTTTTAGACCTGGAAGTAAACATACTCAAAATATTCAGGGAAGAAGGTACGAATACAAGTCAAAAAAATACCATGTGTCTTTTGTCTCATGTAGGTAAACCAGTCATACCATGAAAAGAGGGTAGTCCTGATGGCCATGGTCGCTTCAATCTCAGGGGAAATGTGGATGGATACATTGGAAATGTTGTTAATGGCTCAATCTCCCACAAGGAGACTCTTGGCTGCCTCTCCCCTGCAGTAGATTCATCCCATCCAACCTGCACAGTAGAACAACATTTCAGACAGCACATACTACATAGTTGATAACAGGATCAAATTTTGAGCAAAATCTCAGCAAATTATAATAGCAGAATGTCATAGTTATGGGGCATCCAAATCACCAAATTCTCTCAACTAACCTTCACAGAGCGCCAATGTGAACTCTGCCAGCGAACTGGATCTAAATCACTGATTCCAGTAATAGTACCCATGTATCTGGACAAAAATATACTTAGGTGAGCAAAAGTACCTACCTAGTTACATTTGCAATTAGAACTTCAGAGTACATGCAATTAATGAAATGAAAGAAAATAACAATGATGAAAATAATAAAAAAGCAATCCAGTAATATCCAATGACATTTACTTTGTTCATATAAATGGAAATTATAATCTTATATAAAATTCTGAACTGAATGATACTACAGTGAGTGAAAGCATCTACCGGTAACATTAACAATTGTATTGAAAGGAAAGAAAAATAAGAAAATTGAAAGGGGGAAGAAAACTAATAATATTGCAACAGCACACCACAGCATTACATTATTCAACAGAAGACAACTAAAAAGTCTTACTGAACTCTCAAACAAGAGTTTACTACTAGCACTGCTAAACAATAAATTAGATGAACAATGAATCAGATTGGTATCCGTGTAACATGCATTAAAACACAAATAGGATTATTGGATTGGTATGTGTAACATGCATTAAAACAAAAGGAAGAACTAACTGGAACTAAAAACATGCTACATACAACTGTACTATACCAATAATATGACCAATTGTATGAAAATATTGGAAGGTAATTGGTAATTAGAAATTTGATAAAAATCAATTCTCCATTCCCCAGCATAGGAACAAGTTACTCATACTTGGAAAGCCCAAGTTTAACTAGATATTTATGCTTCAAAAAAGGTTTATTAAACAAACAAACAAAAAACAAAAGCATACTTATCACAGCTGTTCTGATGAGAGAATAAAATTTTACTGTACAGTATATAAAAAACCATTCCAAAATAAATTAGCTAGTTTTTTGCCCACAGAAAAGGAATCCCATTACTAATCACTGGCTATCAATTTTTCACTAGCATGGAAGAACACTGATTATAAGTTCCTGTAACATCAAGAAGCTTCTTTGTTTACCCTGTCATCTAAAGGGAATATTTCCTAGACTTTATCTACCATGGGAGAAGTAAAGGAAACTGATTAGGATAATGAAACCATGAAACAGAGGCCACAGCAACTCAAAAACGGAGATAAAAAAAAGTATGTACAATGCTTAGATTATTGGAATCAATGCCTCTCACAATACAAAGAGAGGTTCAAAAAAGTAGAGCACTCATATTATTGGATGCAGTGCCTCGCACTACTTTCTGAATGCATTAACATCTTTGCTACATTACAGTCTAAACGAAGGCAAACTTTTTTGGTTAAACATTAATACGAAGGCTAACTTGAATTAAAATTACCAATAAGCATAATGAAGATTTGCAAACAGAAATGGGACATACCGTCTGACACTTGACTCTTCTGTTTCAAACAGCATTCTAAATCGCATGCCCACAGAAATCCGCGTGTGATAGACTGCTTTAACATACTTGGCCAATGGTATGACAAATTCTGATGGACTAGCCCTGCAATTAAGGCAATGAACATCAATTAATTGTATGTGATAACATATTTAAATTGTAACACTAGAAGATACCCCACCTTGGGTTATAAAATACGGTAAAGCGGCTATTCGTGGCAGCCGCATGAGCTGCAGCAGCAAGAAGACCAATGTGCATACTATCACTTGACAAAACTGAGGAAGGCATGACAGTCTGTGGACGATTTGCTCGGCGGATGCCCAGGAGCAGTTGATTTTTTTCATTCCTGATAGAATTGAACATGTATAAGGAATTTCAACTTATGATTACTTTGCAGTATCAATAGAATAAAAATGGGACATTGAGGGAAGCTGGCCTCATTGGGTGCACCACACATGTAGTTCAAATGCAGTGACCAATCATTTGGCAGGTCCAAACAAAAACATCCTTACAAGAAAGACCTAACGAATTGGTAATCGAGATTGAAGGTTAACTTCGGCAAGTCAGAGATGGTTTCAGACAGGGACATAAGCAACATTGAGGCATTAGTGGCTATCCCCTTGGGTTGTAAACAGTCAACAGTTCCAATGAAGTATTTTGGGTGGCAAATTTTAGAAGACTATTTGGAATCCAATTCTTAAGAAGATGGAGCAGCAATTGGCGGGGTGTAAGCTTTAACAAAGGGAGGTAAAGTTACATTAATTAGGAGTACACTTTCAAGCTTGCCTACTTACTTCCTCTCTCTTTTTCTTATCCCAATGAAGGTGGCTAGTCATATTGAAAAGCTACAAAGATTTTTTTGTGGAGTGGACTAGGTGAGGAGCCCAAGTTTCGTTTGATTAACTGGTCTCAGAGTTGTGCTCCTTTACAGGATGGGGATTTGGGTATCAGGAATTTGAGGAGGTTTAATCAAAGCAATATTAAGGAAGTGGTTGTGGAGATATGGAACTGAGCGAGTTACTTTGGGGGAGGATCATTGAGGTTAAATATGGGAGTGGTTGGGGGGATTATGCACTAAAGTTGTATCAGGCCCTTTCAGAGTGGAGGCCCTTTTCCATATTTCTTTAGTTTGACATGAGTGATTGTACTAGAGTGAAGTTTTGGCATGATTTGTGGTGCGGTGACTCTTCACTTAAAGAGGCCTTTCCAAAGTTGTTTGGTATTAATCAAGATAAAGACTCTTCCATAGCGGATCTTATGCAATATTGAAAATGATCTTATGCAATTCTGTAATGGAGTTCTTCACTGTGACGTTCATTTTTCACGACTGGTTCAAGATTGGGAATTGGAGCCTTTGTCTGTTCTTATGGACTTTTTATTCTGTGAGAGAAAGTGGGGAAAACCAACAAAGGGTCGCAGATTTGAGGTAGGAGGATCCTACCATTCATTATCTGTCTCATACCATGTCATTCCCTTGGAAAATTAGTTGGAGATCAAAGGTTCCTCCTAGGGTTGCATTCTTTTCCTGGATTGCTGCTTTAGGGAAGATCCTATCTACAAATAATTTACAGAAGAGGGACATTATTGTTTTAGACTGGTGATTTATGTGTAAACAGAGGGGGGAGTTTGTGGACCATCTTATTTATTGTCCAATAGATTATGAGGCGTGTCTGAAGTTCAATGGATTATGCCACAGAGGGTCCTGGATGTATTAGCATCTTGGCATGGTCAACTTGATAATCATTGAAACCTCACACTTCGAAGATTGTGCCACATTCTTAATGAGGCGTCTTAGGCAGGAAAGGAATTCTAGAAGTTTTTGAGGGATGTGAACAGTCTATTCTCAAGCTTAAGTAACTTTTCTTTCATTCTTTGTTTGATTAGACTACAGCATTACAATCTTTTTCTTGTGTTTCTATGTTAGATTTGATTGAGCATTGTAATTTGTGTGATTGACTGTAAGGTTCCCAAAGTATACCCCCTGTGTACTTGGGATCCTTTTTTTCATTAATAAAACTTTGTTACTTGTCCAAAAAAAAGAACTATTTACATTCTCTTCTAAACTGAACGAATGACTTTTTGCTAGCATTAAAATATAGATTCCATAACCAGCATCATTCCATCCAGTAGGAATAATAATTGGCAAGGACTGCACAGGTCTTGAACAACCTCATAGTGTTTGACTTAACAAAGGTCTAAATTACCAGGGAAAAAATAAACACAAAAACAAATGAATGGAGAATAAGAACATTTCTACCATATGAAAAGGACAGAATCACCAGCAACAAGCCTCTTTGCACTCACAAAGACACTCCATCCTGTGGTAAGAAGATGCCTCTTGGGCTGGCCTGTGAAAGTGAACAATTCAGGACTAATTAGAAGCCAGATTTGTACATTTAGAACTTCATGACCAGTTGTTATATTTATTTAGGCAGAGAATGCAAACTTCCCTGATAGACTATAATGTAATAGTTGATCATTCAGTTTTTAAGTCATTGTCCTATGACCAAGCCAAGCAAAAAAATAGAGCTGAGCAACCTCCCAACACATTGAGCCTCTAGCACTGGCTCATTCATATATAAGGCCGTCCATTTGGAGTAAAAATAGGGAGAATGGAAAATAAAGGGAGGAAAATAGGCATTTTCCACTGTTCGTTTGGAGAGAAAACAAAGGGAGGATGGAAAACCGGGCGGAAAATTTTCCTCCCGGGCCCACAAATATTTTCCTCCCAAATTGGGAGGAAAATGGTGGGGAGAAAACTTTGGGATGGGGGCTTTTACTAAAAAGCCCCCATCCCACCTGAACGTTCTTTTTTTCTTTTTCTTTTTTTTTTCAACGTTATTGGACTTTTCTTTTTCTTTTTCTTTTTCTTCTTCAACATTACTGAACGTTGTTTTTTTTTTTTTTTCAACATTACCTGAACTTTTTTTTTTCAACGTGACCTAATCTAATTTTTACATTATAATAATAAAAATAATAATATAAATTTATATATATGATGCGATAAATTTTATATTATGTAATGAATACAAATAAATCTATTTCTTATATATTATGTAACAAGAGTATAATAGTCAATTTATATAAATTACATTTTCCACCCTCCCACTTTTCCACCCCTCCAACCGGACACACAAGAGGAAAAACTAAATATTTTTCATCTTCCCACAATTTTTCATCCTCCCACTTTTCCACTCCTCCAACCGAACAGACCCTAAGTCTTGTACAATAAAAATCAACAATAAGAACAGCTCCGACCCTTCTGCCGTGGTGATTTAAAAATAAAAACAAAAGATGATGAAAACAGTGGGAGGGGGGCAATACCTTTTAAACCATACAGTTTGAGGGTGGGTTAAAATTGAACACTAAACTTTAAAGAGTTTCGACTAAAACCTGATTTTTGGGAGGTTTTAATCCACCCCCTTTCCACTTTTCCCTATCACCATTTACTTAACGTGTATGTCAAAACATCGCATTTTAATAACACTACTACATATCCACCATGACACTCACTTCTTTTTCTTTCCACTCTATTTCTTTTTCTCCCTCATCTATCCTAAGTTATACCTCTCTTTCCCTTCACTGAAGTCATCCACCAACAACATCTCCCAGCAACTTATGTTGCAGATCAGCCAATTGGTGGTGGTGGGAATGGGCTCAACAGTGGCTTGAGGTGGTGTCATGAGAAACTTGGTTAAGCAGGCTCAATATTCTGAGTGGTTGATGATAATTGTTCTATTGTTTGAGTATGGAAGCTTGGGGTTTGATTTTGAAGGGTGATTTAGCCTATGATGCACGGACACGGACACGGACACGGACACGACACGGACACTGATACGGCGATATGGCAATTTTTGAAAAACAAGGACACGACACGGCATGGACACGGCAATTAAATAATTAATTAAATTTTATATTTAGGCATATTTTTAGACATAAAATACGTTTATGTCTAGAATTTAAATTATCTAAGAACTACAAATAAGTAAACTAACACTCAAAGTAGTACAATAATACACATAAAATGTTTAAAGTACAAACCAAAAGTTTAAATAAGCTACATTCAAAAGCTATCATATTCATTTTCAATTTATACTTTCAGTATTCATTTTAGTAAAATCATCTATAATATTTAAGTTTAACTTTAATAAATTAATAAAACTATAGAAATAACAATATTATATTATAACAATTAACAACATTATATTTGGCACATAATGACAATAATAACATTACATTATATCCCACTCTCACAAAGTGACAGTGAGAGTGGGATTTAAAAAAAAAAAAAAAAAACAAAAGCAAAAGCACAAGCACGTTGTGCTTATAAATAGTCACTTATAATAAGTGACTATTTATAACTAACCCATTCACCCAATGACCCAAACGTCACCGGCCAAATATCTAAAAGAAAAGAAAAGAAAAAAAAAAAAAAACAACAACAGAGAGAGAGACGGGACGTTTATGGAGGTCGGGTACCTGATGTCCACGCCGAGAGAGAGAGAGAGATCGGGAGGGACTGGGCACGGCGGCGACGTCTATGGAGCTCGCCGATCGGCCCGATCTAGCTCCGGCGATGGACAGAGGGCAACGGCAGCGGCAGCGAGCAGAGGTCAGAGGGAGGGTGGGTGGGTTGAGAAGTGAGAAATTGAGAATCTGAGATGTGGGTTTCGGTCTGACTTGAGAATCTGTGATTTTCTTCTCTTTTTTCTTTTTTTTTTCCACTGCTGGCGTGTCGGATGTGTCGGCGCCGCGTCGGAGCCGTGTCGGAGAAGCGAAAAAAAAAAAAAAAAAAAAAGAAAAAAAAAAAACACTGCTTGGACACCGGAGTCCGGCGAATCGTACCGGTTCCGGTGTCCGATACGTGTCGGACACCGACACGATGCCAAAAATGGCGTGTCGGTGCAACCCAGGATTTAGCTGGTGAGGCTTTGATTGGGGGAGGGTTTGATTGGAGTAAGAGCTGTTCTATTTTTAATTTGGACTGGCATTTCATATTTGCATTATGTAGGTGTATTAATGATGCAGGACAAACAGAAACAATGCAACACAAAAATTAAAGAACAATAAAATAAAATAATAATAAAAAGGTAACCTAGGAGTTAGCACCTAGGCTTATTTGGAGTAGGCAGTAAGCAAAAAAAAAAAAAAACTTTTAGAAGTCAACACTTGGGCTTGGTTGGAGTCAGCACTATATATATATATATATCTCGAAGAATTTCAAGAGAAGTTTTATTCATCATCAAAATAATCAATCTCCTTAGAAGTAGATTATTGTAGTTATATAGACTACTAAACCTTAATTCTAACTGACACAAACTCTAATTACTTGGAAATTCACAATTATTGAATTACAGAAAACACCCCTGACTCTAGGAGATTAAATAAAAGTACTAACAATCTAATTAACTACTAAGTATAAAACTGAGTTTTTTTATTTTTATTGAGATATGTCTATCTGCTTTATTAAATACAAAGCTCATTGTTGCTAATGGTCGTGGTGTGAGATGGTGTCTCCTCCACCCCTCCCCCATCTTCATCCCCACCCTCTCCCTCACCCCCAGCCATCCCCAAATCCTACTCTTTTCCCATTCCTAGCACCGCCAGCCCCACATATTCCTTCTATCTCTCCATATCCCTTTTTGTTACCACCTCCATTCCCATCTTTTGGTTGTCCACCGTACCCCTTTTGTTACCCCCCCCCCATCCCACCCAACTCAGCCCCACCATCACACCCCTCACCTTCACAACCCATCAAACCTTCTGCGTATAAACCTCCACCCTTACCCATGATTACACTACCTAAAATTACCACCAAATCTTCTACATCTTTTTCTGATCATGGGAGCAGGAAAAGTTCTTTTCGTATTGATGCAAAGCTTTTCTCTTTTTCTTTCGATGGTGGGCGGCCTGATTCTGGAATCACAGTCAATTTGGTCTCTATATTATGGTAGCAGTCAATTTGGTCTATGTTATTTTCAACTTGCAATCAATTTAGTCCCTACCATCAACTCACTAACAGAAAATGTCTACCTGGCTAACAGCATGGACAGTTGGCACATTGAAGTTGATGTGGCTATTAAAATAATAAGAATAAATTTTGATGACATTAAATAATTCCAAGTCAGCATTTAAAATGAATAAAAATTTTAAAACAAAAAATTCTTTAAATTTTCAATTTTTAAGATAGAAAAAAAAATATAAATAGGAACATTCATAAATTCTCTTGCACTTTCTTAGCAATCAAACACAAAAACACAAATGTTTTCTCTGCAATCTATCTCTGTTTCTCTCAGTCTTAACTCTCTATGTTTTCTCCACCCTCTCTCTGTCCTCCAACTGAACATGGCCGAGCATTCATCATCGCCGCTCATCACCACCACCAGTCCAAGTGGTAGTTCTCTCATTTCTCACAGCCAACCCCACTCTCTTAAACCCAATCTATCCCATTTCTCTCTTCAATGTGAGGGTGAGTCCACTAAAATCTCTAGTGTTTCTAGGATTGGGGGTGAGTAAGGACGAATCAGGCCGCTGTAAAGGGGTATTGGAAGAATACTGGGAAGGACGTCACAATTTTTGCATTGGATGAAGAACACCCTTGTTTACCACAGTGGTCGTGCTCCTCCTGGCGTTCATACCAAATGGGTCATGCACGAGTACCACCTCATTGATGAGGATTTGGAAAATTCTGGACTTGTTCTTGTTTTAAATTTGATGTGATCATTGGATATGGGTTATGCACGAATACTAATTCCTAATTATGCAATAAAGTTGTGATTTTGGAAATGGTTAATTATGGTGGCATTGGAATTTATGTCGTTTTTGTAAAAATCTGTGTGATTATTGAATCTGCAGAATACATGCAAGAAAATGAATTAGTTCTGTTTGGATAATAAGAAAGTGCAGGAAAAATTAAAAGAAAAAAAATTAAGTTTTTTTTTTTTATTAATATTAAATGATGACATAGAATTATTTAATGCCAATTAAATTTTTTCTATTATTTTAATAGCCACATCAACTTTAAGTGTGCCAACTAAGCATGCCGTTAGCCACGTAAGCATTTTCCATTAGTAAGTTAATAGTAGAGACCAAATTGACTGCATGTTGAAATAACATGGACCAAATTGACTGTCACCAAAATGTAAAGACCAAATTGACCATAACCAGAAAATGTAGGCACTAAAATGGTATTTTCACCTTTTAAAAATTTAAAGAACCAAGTCCTACACACTTAACACGCCCCATATTTAGTGGACCAAAAATGCAATTTTACCCTTGAAGTTAGAAGCCCATAAGGATAGGTTTATAACCAATTAGTCCTTTTGTCACATTCTGTAAGCTAGAACGAACAGAATCAATAAAAAATTCATTTGATCTTGCCTAGCAACCACACTGCTTCAAGACTGTCATGAACCCTAGTCACCATCACCAAGAAACATAAAACAAACCCCAAATGTAGCTATCAGCTACAAACATACGTTCTCAACTTTTATTTAAAAAACCCAAGAAAAATAAATTGATTTCTCTCTCCAAAGTATTTTCTTATAAATTATAGTGTCTTGGTGATTGGGAGTTTGGTGGATGGACTATCGACTGTGTGTGGGTGTAAGGGTTTTGATAACAAAGTCAGAAATCTTGTGCATATTTTTGTGTGTGAGAGAGAGAGAGAGATTGAGATTCTTCCTTTCAATTTGAGGCTACTAACATGTCTAAATCCCAATTGCAGCAACCACTGGCCAAAAACCAACATTTGTGAAAGTTTTCCTACACCATCACCCAGTTCTATATTCTAAACAACTCAGTCCACAGCCACCACACTGGACAAATTCCTATATCAACCACATTGAAACATGTTACGCATCACATCCACAAACAATCACACAATTCTCTACCCAACAATCATACAATCATTATGTCTTCAAACAGACAATGCAACTAGGATTCTAGCTAAGACACCAAAGGTTAGCTAGGATTTCACTAATCCAAGAGTATGACCTTCCTAACTTGAGAAGGACAACAGTGTCGCCATAAAAAACATAAAACACAAACTTGAACCAATCTGAACAGGCCAATATAGCCAAACTACAAATGAACACAGCATGTATACAAGTAAAACAACAGCGGCATTAATGCATAACATCCAACTAGAGAGGTTGTTACATTGTAAATTCAAATCCCAAAGAGAAATTAACATGGTAGGAAATACAAGACCACATATATATTGCTCAAGTGAGTCAAGTATTCTATGTAAATTTTTTGTTAAAAATTCAAAACACAAATTAATGGAACATCAAGCTCACTAATATTACTCACTTGCAAAGCTAGAACAATGATATCATGTAAACTAGGCAAACCGAATGCTGAAGGAAGCAGAATAAACAATAAAAAAGTGCCATGATAGAAAACAAAGTAAGTTTCAACATTTTATATTTCATGGCTAAGGAAATGGAGTTTTGAACAAGGGCATTGTGGGAAACTACCTCGAAATATATGTCTGAATTTCCATTCATTATCATGAAGATCCCTAGCAATTAATTCTTGAGCTGGAGGCTGCTGCGAGTAGTCCTGGAGGAAAAATTTATAAAAAAGATAATTAATAAGAGGAAGGAAAAAAAAATATAACTGTTCATGAAAATCAGACCATGGTTAATTACTTAAATCACATGTCACGTACAAGAGGAGGAAAAACTTTTTCAGCTGCCCTTCGAGGAACAGAGAATCCTCCATGAGTGCTAGTATCACTTGCAGTTAATGTTTTACAGAAATAGTTGGTTGGCTGTTTGCTGGGAGTACCCAATTCTGCAGGCAGTAGATATACATCCTTTTGCTCTTGCTACAAAATAGTTTATGTTATCCCAGGAAACTTAAAAAATAATAGCAATCTCAAAACTCCAAGCGCAGCAAAGCAAAGTACCGGACTCAGCGGTTGCAAGGTCATTTGAGCATATACTTCGTCTGTCTCCACATCCGCCTGTAACATCACAAGATTTAATAGTTGGAGCAGCCAACACAATGTTTAAAGCAGATGTAACTAAACAGATCTAGACATACATGCATGGTCACATTGTGAAGCTGACAAATAAGTTGTGGGGGCAGGTTAGGGTAATTGGGAATATGTGCATCCACTTCCTTATTGGTTGAAGCAGCAACCTGCACATGTAACATTGAGGATAACAAATTACCGAATATGGAAAATTTGGGATTAAGAAATAATGGCATAATTTAAGAGATATCTTCAAGCTAGGAGCTTCAGCTATTCAAGCAACAACATTTATATTCAATTGTTTTATATGATACAATAGTCAGCAAGACAATGGCACATAAGGCAATAGCTTCAAATTAGACAATAACTAAAAATTTCATTTACACAACATTTGGGCCCCGTTTGGTACACCCACTCAAACACATGTTTTCAATTTTTAAACAACATTACACGTATTTCTACACTTTTTCACCCACACATATTTCCACACATGTTTTCAAACACATGTTTTCAGTTTTTAAGTGCATGTACCAAACACCCCCTTGGTTTTTCTTTTTCTTTTTCTTTTTTTCTTGGGGTGGGGGGGTGGGGGGGGGGGGGAGAAAGAGAGAGAGAGAGATAGGAGGGGAAGGAAGAGGGTGATGGGGAAAGCATATGAGGAATGGGTATATTCTTCTTCTTTGTAATTACCTATTTTGAATATTACTTGATTATGACTTTGAAAATTACCTCCTTTGCAATTCTTCCTCAATTGGACATACTACTTAAAATGCCTCCTCCATTGTTATCAAGTGCGAATAGCAAGACAAAAGCTATTTGTGGCTTCCTTTTGTACAAATCCTATTGTTTAGTCCACTAGTTCCTCAGTGTCCTGTTAAGTTTTAGCCCAAAAAAGTACACCTTTTTTTTTTATCTTCATTCATGTTGTAGCAAACAATTATTTTTGAGATCATTGTATGATTGGATGGCTGCACTAAGCAGTGTCTATATTATATATTGAACAAACACTTCTTGAGCTTGATAAACTTGTAGTGTATTTTCCTCCTTTTTCATAAGTACTCCAGTGTATTTAAATAAGATATACTAAACTATCAAAGATGATTATGATGATAACAACAGCAATGTTAGCTTGATATAATTCTATTGTAATTTTCCTCTGTTTTTTATTTATAAGTATGTAGATAACATATATCTAGCTATCAAATAATAATAATAATTAAGACTTGCACTAACCTGCTCGCTATGACCCTGAGGAAAGTAGACCACACGGCTTCCAACAGGAGGCAGAGACACCAGAGGGCCTGCACATGCATGCCATAGCTCGGAATTCAAACATTTCTTCTCCCCTGTTTGCATGAAATGAATACACATGAAACATTATATTTGCATCATCATCATCATCATCAAATTTACTGAATTACCTAAGAAATCAGCATTGGAAGTCAAGGCAGCAAAAATAGAGTATCAACGATTAAGGCTGAGGCATCTTATGCAACCTCACACTCCACCTTGCGTAGAGATGAGACGAGGTACAGCTTATTATACAAGTTGAAATGAAATGAAATGGCTGAAGTTTATCCATCCATTACTTCGAAAACCCCAACATACATGAATACTAATGCATAAATGAACTCAAGCTTAACAATAATAAAGTATTAAAGTTAGATGTTGAAATGGGTCAAGTTTATTTATTAAGCCATTTTCTTTTTACCCAAACCACAACATTGGGGAAGTTAATAATTGGATAGTGTTACAAAAGGTGTTGGCATAATAATGAATACAAAAAAACAAACAAAAGAAAGGAAAAAGAAACTGGGATTACCTTCCTGAGAGTGTTGACTAAAGGCAGCGGAGGAAGAAGAGAGTCTCATTGTTGAAAAAGCCAAAGAAACCAATGCTTATTACTATAATAATAATAATAATAATAAAGGAACTAAAACACCTGATAATACTGGTTCATCCAAACCCAGTCATCAGCACTACTGAGTACAGTTTTTTTTTACATGTAAGAAACAACAGAAACCCTAACCTCAACCACCAAAATTACAGTAGCCAGAAGAAGAAACCCTAATGAACAGAAGAAGCAGATCTTTATTAAATTTTGATTGAGATCATGAGAGAGTGAAGAAGAAGAAGAGGAAGAAGAGTTGAGAGTGTGACATTTTGGGAAATCCACTTCTCTCTACTCTCTACTACTATTTATTACTCTTTACTCTTTACTCTTTTACTCTCACTCGGGCAGTGAATGGTGATGATTGATTTTATTATTATAATATTAATAAATAAATAATAATAAGTACGAGACCTGAAAGACTTAAAAAAAAAAGAAGCTAGGAAGTAGGAAGAGGAGAGGAGGATGATGCGGAGGCTTGCTGGAGCTGCCGCTTCTTCTTCTTTTTTAAGTTGTTTGTTTGTTTGTTTCTGGTTAATTATTTTTGGTAGAGACCCAATAGAGGGCAGAGACAGAGAAATTAATTAATAAAATTAAATTAAAAAGGTAATTATTGATGGAGAGAGAGAGAGATTTAACAGGGACGGTGGCGTGACTCAGAAGAAGCATTAGAGACAGGCCGAGAGCTATCAAATCAAATTAAAAAGGAAGCCCAATACCGTACTATTCTTTTTTTACCGCATTATTTATTATTTTTACTATTATTTAAGAGGTTTTTCTTATTTTGACCGATTTTTTTTATTTTAAAATATCTTTACAACTCTATGTTTAAGTATTGACAAAATTATAGGACTATTTAGTAAAAATACAACCTTAATTTTCACAAAAATATTGCTTAAAAAAATAAAGACACTCTAATGTTGATATTCAAATTTATTTATCCATTTCTAAATTAGATTTTCAAAATAAAAATTATAAATATAAAATAACAAAAAAACATATAATTTCAAGTTATACATGGTATTAACTTACACTTTTTTTTAACGCGCGTGTATGCATGTGTGTGTGTGTGTGTGTGAGAGAGAGAGAGAGAAATTGGATAGGTCTTAATTGTATTTTTCCTTCTACTAGTTGTAATTAAAATTTATTTTTTAAAATAGAAAAGAAAACAAAAAAAAAATACTTCTTTGTGTATGATGTATGAGAACTTGGATACATGATAAAGAAAATCGTCTTGTTAATTTTGATTATTTATCCATAATGAGAGAAACAGGAGATGATTCAAAAACTCTTAGAGAGTTGTTCTCACCTACTACCACCAATCCTCCATCTTGCATAAGTATTGCTTGTAACCCCTACTACACATTTTGAGTTGAAGCCACAAATATTTCATCTTCTTCCTACTTTTCATAGATCGGATAAATAAGATCCTTATATGCATGTAAAGGATTTTCTTGAGATTTAAGCTACTTGTAAGTTCCAGTATTTCACTGATGACTCTGTTCGCTTAAGTTTATTCCCTTTTTCCTTTAAGGATAAGGCAAAAGCATGACTTAATTCTCTGTCACTTGGATCTATCACTTCATGGGAACTGTTGGTCACAAAATCCCTCTCTAAAATTTTCTCAATGGCCAAGACCAATGCTTTGAGGAGAGAAATTGCAGATTTTTATCAGGATGAACAAGAGAAATTTTATGAGAGTTGGGAGAGACTTAAGGACTTGATTTTAAAGTGTCCCTCATCTTGATTTTGAAACTTGGAGACTAGTACAATATTTTTATAATGGCTTAACTCACACAAATCGTAACACGATTGAGTCCATGAATGGTGGTGGATTTTTTAGTCTTGTAGATGATGAAGCATACAAATTTCTTGAGAATTTATCAGAAAGCTCACAACAATTGGATTTTCCCAATTGTAAAGAGAGATCTACCCTTGCAGTTAAAAGAGGAGGATTGTATGAAGTTAGTGAAGATTTACTCATAAAAGCTAGGTTGGACAATCTCACTCGTAAGGTTGAAGCTGAAGCTTTAGCTTTAGGTAGAGGGATGAATTCTGCCAATCAAGTTCAAAGTGAAGCATGCTCTATTTGTGCAAGTCTTATGCATACAACACAAATGTGTCCTTCCACAGTTGGTTACCCTGAATACTATACTGAGTAAGCAAATGCACTAAATAATTATGGAATACCACTTTCTAGTTCATTTTCAGAGACATACAATCCAAATTGGCAAAACATCCTAATTTTTCTTGGAGGCAAAACCACCCTCCAACAAATGTAGGTGGACGACAAGTGTAACAACAAAGTCAATTTCGTCCACCTATCCAAGCATATCCTCCCATTCCTCAATTTACTCCTCAGTTTATGGCACCACTAAGACAAAAATCATATTTGGAGAAGTTCCTCAAAACTTTCATGCAATCAACTAGCCAAGCCATTAAAGAGATGAAAAGACCCACTCATTTGAATACTCAAGCTATTTCAAAGTTGGAAAATCAAGTTGGCCAGTTAGCAACCCTAGTTGAAGAGAGGGAAAAAGGAAGATTTCCTAGTTAGCCTATACCCAACCCAAAATGGCAGTATGCCATCAATGGTTCTTCTAATTCTACTCATGCACATGAAGTTGTTCAATCTATTACTACCCTTAGGTCCAAAAGACAAGTTGATAATCAAGTGAATATGCTAGCGGTGAAGGATAATGAAAACACTATGTTAGAGGAAAAAGGAGTTCACAGTTCACAAGATGATCATAGAGAAAATAAGGGAAACTCAACCTTAATTCCAATTCAAGATCTTAGTTCTTCCCCTCTTGATAAGAAATTTGTTCCTGAAACTCCATCTCCTCAAAGGTTAATCAATCCTTAGAAAAGTGCACCATTTGGAGATATTCTAGAGTTCTTTAAGCAAGTGCAAATAAACATTCCATTCCTTGATGCAATTCAACAAGTTCTTGCTTATGCCAAGTTTTTGAAAGATTTTGTGACAATGAAAAGAAAGACAAATGTCTCTAAAAAGACATTTTTGACAGAGCAAGTTAGTTCAATCATTTATAATAAATATCCAGTGAAATGTAAGGACCCAAGATCTCCTACAATTCCATGCAAGATTGGGGATCGCCTCATTGAGCGAGCTTTACTAGATTTGGGGGGCAAGTGTAAACCTAATGCCATATTCAGTATATTTACAACTAGGTTTGGGGGGAGATGAAACCTACGCCCACGATACTCCATCTGTGAAAATTCCTAGAGGTATTATTGAGGATGTGTAGATTAAGGTGGATGCATTCTATTTTCCTGTTGATTTTGTTGTGTTAGACACTGAGCCTACTCTAAATGCCAGTACACAGCTCCATGTCATTTTGGGTTGTCCTTTCTTAGCCACACCCAATGCTTTGATCAATTGTCAGAGTGGTGTAATGAAGATTTCTTTTGAGAATATGACTGTTGAGTTTAATATCTTTAACATAAGTAAGCAAGTACCATAAAATGAGGATATATGTGAGGTTAACATGATTGAGGGCCTAGTCCATGATACTTTCATACAATTAAGTTGTGAGGATCCCCTAAAGGCTTGCTTAACCATTTTTGGTTGCAATTTGGATATTGAAAAATCAATTGAGGAGGTTAATACATTGTTAAATTCGATCATTTTTTTAAGTACTGATAGCTGGCAGCCAAAAGTGGTCCCTCTACCACTTTCTTCATCCCCACACCCACCTATTGTAAAACCACCAAAGTTTGATAACTTTTGGGAACACTAATTGATAAGTATACTTCAAGAGCATAAAGAAGCTATAGGTTAGACAATCGCTAATATTAAGGGTATTAGTCCATTTGTGTTTATGCAAAGAATTCACTTGGAATTGACTACTAAATCTTCCCAACATGTTTTTGACCCAAATAAGTTATAATTTCATTGGACTAGTCCAATCATAGTATGCATTGCTTATCTCCATGGTGTTGTTGAGATTTGGATGGTCCTGTTCATCAGGATTGATCTCTAGTTGTGTTAGATCTTTTTGAAAAAAAGAAAAAAAAAATTTCGTATTTATTTTCTTCTTCTAGATTAATCTTTGTGTTTATTATTTTGTTTAGTTTTATTCTCTTTTGTTCTAGTTGATATTTGATAAAAATTAAAATTTGTAACGATTAGCTTGATCAGGTATGTCTCCTCCTTCTCCTTACCTTACTTTTCCTACTTGATTCTTATGTTACATATTTATATTTTGCTCTCTTTTCATTCAAGACATATATTTGAGGGTTTCATTTTTAACATTGAGGACAATGTTTGGTTTAGGTTTAGGAGGATGTACATTGATTTCTATTTTTTTGTTTTGTTTTGTTTTGTTATGTTAGAATTTTTTTTTTCTTTTGCCTAACTTGAGTTTTATGTTTTAAGTTCATTATACTACTATTGTTTAAAGAATTTCATTTCTTATAGTTAATTTTATAGCAGGATTATGCATACACAAGTTCTTGCCCAGAAAACCTAAAAACACAACCAAGCCTAGAACACTAAATCTAACACCCTAACATGCATTTTAAACATACAAAAATGTAAACCTAAGCTAGATAAACATATTAAAGCATACAAAAATAAGAAAACAAGATAAACAACAAGATTAAAGCAGAAAAAGAGAAACGAAAAGGAAAAAGAAAAGTTTCGACTAACACCTTAAACAAAATCTTTTCAAGCTTGATTTTTGACAGTTCTCCTCAATCAAATCTATTCACAAACTAATAAAAAGGTGATTAGTAATATTAAACTTAAAGATCAAGGCCAGAAAAAGCCCAAATAAAAGGAAAATTGACTTAAGGATGTTTTTGTTGGAAAATCTGGTTTTTTATCTTATACAAAACACATAGCAGAAGTAACAAATAAGGATCTATTTCATTTATGATTGATAACATGCACAATGTAAATTTCATAATTTTAAGAACAAGATAGCGTACTTTAGTGTGGTGAAATTCAAAACAAAAAATTAGAAGTACTTAGGAACACTTTTAATCTTCATTCAAATTTCACTTTACGCCTAAGAAGTGTGGTCTCTCAATCAGTTTTCAAGGGAGAATAATTGAGTGGCTTCACTCACACACACACCATTTCATAATGATGTCTCTCATTTTTTCTAAAAAAAAATTCTGTATTTTTCTCCATTTATAACTAACTGATTATCTAATTGGGCTGGCCTATTAGGCCTTTCCAATTGGGTTTTAGTGTGTGGCTTGGAGTGAGACCAAATTGAACCAATAAAACACTAGCTCCAATGGGACTTGGACTTTTCTGTCAACTCTTGACAAGTCCAAAATTATCATTAATTATATTTAATACCACTATATAAATATAATTGCACTCTAGGCTTTATTAATAAATTATATCCCAAGACTCTAATAATATCATTTAACCCCTCCATGAAATATTCATAGTGAACAAAGTAATAATAAACTGTCACTTTGTAAACAACTATTTTATCATTGAGTACCCGGTTTAATCTTTTAGTTATTCACATTTATTGAAATCCAATTTCAATAAATATAAGCTTTAGTAACTCCTTACTAAAGTGGGCGCTCTGAATAACCAGTTCTCGTTAAACTTATCTCAAGGAGATATTTCGTGTCTCTATAAAAAGTGATTATGGATTTCATCTTGAGAATATGTGTTCCCTCAACACTACGTGTGGTTGCTCAACATACTGAGATTTTGACCGTGAATATTAGATCTCACTCCTGATATATCAAAGTAACTTACATTTCATGATCGGGTTCACTACCCTCTCAGGATTAAGAGTCTATGAAATTAGAAGTCGTGAGATTAATTATTCAGGCGACAGTTGTTGATTGAATAATTAATATTACAGTGATCCAGTTTAATATGTCTTAACTCTTAAGACACATCAACACATCAACTAGAAGTCTCCACTTCCATGATCAAGGCAAATTATCTTAGTTGATGTGTTATAGTTTTCGCAAATGAAACGTTCAATTTCATCATTGACTATGAACTACATTTTGAGTTTACAAGGAACTTGTGATTTACATCTTTTGTGACTTTTCACATAAATCATATACAATGCATCTCATGGACTATGATAATGTCTCATTAGTTCATTTATAAATAGTCTCATATAATTAAACAATTTAATTATTTATGACATGCCAATAAATTGAATTTTTAGGGCATAAACCCTAACAGTTTTGTGAAAAACTCATTCTTTAATTCATTATTTCTAGTGAATCTTGGTGTTTTCTCGTGAGATTTCTATATGTTTTGAAAATATACCATGTAAGACTACTTATAAAGTAAAAAAAGAGGTTTGGAACGATCCTCAAACGATATGGGATTTGTCCCAAATCTCAACTTAAATGTAGAAAACTTGCCTTGTGTAGTTTTCTGAAGATCGTTATGCGTGCACAAGATTGGGCTTGCGTATGCATGTAGAAAGCTACGTGCGCGGGCTAATTCATGCATGTGCATAGCGAAGGTTTCCTTTGGTCTTATTTTTTTTTAAATTAATTTATTTACTCATTAAAAGTTATATTTTTCATTTTAACATTTCTCAAGTTAATTTAACTTATGATTTAGCCATAAACCAACTTTAGGTCTTAAAATTCAGCATCATTGGGGAACGAGGGCCTATGTCGTACGGGGTACAAAATGCAGTGTTTACAAAGGTAACCAGGGTGAACCGGTTGATGATCGTTTAATGGTTAAGTCAGATTTCTTTTTTAGAACCCAAGTATAGTGAGTGGACTAATAGTAGGACAAACCTTAAGTTGGTGAGATTGGGTCCTTTTTATATAGAATTTGGAGTTGGTCTACTTGTTAGGTACCATTAACATCATGTGAGGTGTGTGGACTTAGCAAGACCGGCCCTAGGCCTAGGCCACTTAGGCCATTGCCTAGGGCCCCTCACTATAGAAAGGCCCCAAATTTTAAGGGCAAAAATTGAAATATATTTTAAAAATACATAGAGTTTACAAATATGTGCCACTAATTACAAGAAATAATTTAGATAAGAAAATGCTAGAAATACTATAAATTTTACTTGAAAACTTTTACAAATTGATGTGACAATTAATATGATTGTGGATTTCAACAACCTATTAAATGCATTTTTAAATTACTTTTTGTGATTGACGACATATTTTTATATGCCTTGTGTTGTAAAATTTATAATATCCCTAACATCATTAATTTAAATACTTGTTTATTATCTTCTTGAAATGTCACTAATCACATTCATTACTACATCATTTGTAAGTTTTTTGTAGTAAATTTTTTTTATAGCTTTAGCATTTCTTCAACAAAAAAAAAAAACATATTACAAGATAAAAAGAACGGATTTTTGTTATAAAAAATTATGATATAAAAAACTAGTTTTATATTATTTAAATAATAACAAAAAAGCTTCATTTAAATATATCGCATTAGGCCTCAAAGATTATTGGGCCGCCCCTAAGACTTAGAGCACTAGCACTAGGGGTATAAACACTCCCTAGTTGCTATTTTATAACCCAAACCAAAACCCGCTCTATATGGGCTTGCAAACTTAAAAAAATTTGTAACCTATGAACAATAAAGTTGTATTTATGCATCCTTATTATTCATAGGTTGTAAAAAATATATATTATTTTAATCTTGTTGTTGTGTGAAGAGAAAAAGTGAATGAGAGAAAAAAGAGAAAGAATAATACTTTTTATTATTTTATTAGGTAATTTATATTATTTTATTGGGTTATATGTAAAAATAAAAACTGGAATACATGGTGAGTTGTAAAATGGATTAATAAAATAAATAAAGTAGTGTTTGAAGATGCAAAATATATATATTTTTTTGCATTCTCGAATGCTAATGCTTTTAGTGGGTAGAGTGGAGCGAATTCAAAAATTCACCTCATGTTTCAAGATAAATGATCATGGCCTAACAATTTGTGATCAGTAGAAAACATTTAGAATTTTATTAAGTGTATGTTAATAGTCCACACCTTCATGTGTTGTGGACGACTAGTAATATTCTTGCACGTCATTCTTTCACGTTTGTGATGCATATTTCTCCTCTTTCCCTTCTTAAAATTGTCTTCAACGTTGTTGGGTATGGGCAACCGGCAACCCTTATGGACCAAAATTACTTGTTGTAAACCGCCATCAGTTTGCAACATGTTTTAGACATGAATCTCATTCGGCTCGTATCGGATCGGGTGGAATTGAACTAATATGACTCAACCCGTTTACTAGCCATTTAAATAATAATGGAAAGGAAAACTGGGAAATGTTCCGGACAAGCTACAGAGGATGCTTTTTAAAGGCGCAGAATATCCATTGTCAAAGTGTCCAAGCGGGTTTACCAAAAAAAAAAAAAAAAAAAGGTGTCAAAGCGGTACCGTATACATTAAAATAGAACCAACGAACAAGCCAATGATATTGCGCCAAGTCATTTATCTCACATTCAGAGTCACAGGATCGAAAAGAAAAAGAAAAAGAAAAGTTACTTATTAACAGGAAAATGTTAATTAATATACTAAATATATTGGTTTACAAATTGTTTTTAAAAATGTTTTATAGAAAATAATAAAGTAATTATTTTTTTTGATTTTTTAAAAATATTTTTCTTAAAAATAATGTTTAAAACCTTCTTCTTTTTATTTTATTTTTATTTTTACAAGATAAAATTCTCCTATAGCCTAATTTAAGGGTTTGTTTTTGAGCGTTTGGCATTCGTCTAGTGTGCGTCTATTATTTCAGGCGTTTTTTTTAATCAACGCATATTGCACTGTTCATGTCAACGCATATTGCACTGTTCATGGGATATGAACAGTGCAAATAGGTATGTGAACAATAATTTTAAAAGTGAACAGTAATTGAAAAATGATTTTTTATTGTTTTCTAATAAAATAAGCGGTATCTAAACACATACTAAGTATAAATGTGTGTGAAATTCCCTCCTGGAGACTTGAACTCCAGCCCTTACCCTTCACACCTTATAAGTTTTTATACTTATGGAGTGACCATCACACTAAAGCGCGATAAAAACCTAATTTAAGGGTCTATTTTTGTGTGTTTGGCGTTCGTCTGGTGTGCGTCTATCGTTTCGGGTGTTTTTTTTTTAACCAACACATATTGCACTGTTCATGGGATATGAACAGTGCAAATAGGTATGTGAACAGTAATTTTAAAAGTGAACAGTAACCGAAAAATGATTTTTTTATTGTTTTCAGTAAAATAAGCGGTATCTAAACAAATGTAAATGTGTGTAAAACTCCCTCCTAGAGACTTGAACTTCAATCTTTACCCTTCACACCTCACAAGTTTTTATACTTATGAAATGACCATCACACTAAAGCGCGATAAAAACCTTCTTAAGATAGTAAGGTTACTAGCTTACCATTAATACGACCCTTGTTAATAATATATAATAAATCCTAAAATATATATATATATATATATATATAAAATAAAATTCTCTCTTTACCAAAAAAAGAAAAAAAATCTCTCTCATCTCATCTAATAATATAACGAGTGAAAGAAAGAAATCCGTGTACGTCGGATAGTTGCACGTGCCTAAATTCAAAAAAATAAAAAAAAGAAGGTCTTCTCTTCTTCCCATCTTCTTCTTCGTCTTCTTCTTCTTGAGCTGCCTGTAGATCTTATTAGGGTTATATCCCTATCCTCCTCTCTCTCTCTCTCTCCGAGAGAGTATTTTTTTTTTCTTTTTTTGTTTTTTCCTTCTTCTTTCTTTTCTTTTTATAACCCTAACCTAACCTAACTGACCGAGCTTCTTCTCCAAATTTCCAAAACTGCCCCTTCTATTTCTCTAAATTTACTCGGCCTTCAGCCAATTCTCGAAAACCCTATGCTGATCTCCGCCGATACGACGTAGCTCCGCTTTGCCTCATTCTCAGTCGCAGTCTCAGTCTCAGTCTCTGTGTTTCGTTGTGCCGTCGATATGGACAGATCCGACGGCGGCAAAGACTTCAAGGTCTTCGCTGGGAATAATAATAATAATAATAATAATTCCTCAGGTCTAATTTCTCTACTTTCTTTTTTATATTTTAATCGAATTCTAGGGTTTTGGATTGTTTGTTTGGATGCTGAGAAAGATGAAAAACATGAATACAAATTATTGCTTGATCTCTCTGTTTTACTTCACATAAACAGGTTTCTGTATGTTAATTATGTGGCGGTTTGGTTTGGTTTGGTTTGGTTTAGTTAGTTTAGGACTCCAGACTGTGCAGTCCTGAGTCCATGTTTGTTAAAAAAAGCTGCCTTTTTTTGATTTTTGAATCTGCTCTTGGATTGAGATTGCCCCCTTTTTTTCTCAATAAAAAATATAATTTTTTTTTGAAGTTGTTACAATTATATTTTTCAATAATTAATAATAATTTTATTGAAAAATAGACTGCTTCATTCAAAAAAAGAAGAAGAAGCACAAAATAGCGAATTTTTTTTACAAAACAACCAAAATTATGTACAAGAAAAAAATAGTCTATAAACATCGGAATGGGTCACTAGATATGAGTCCCCAAGCTCGAGACAAATAGAACAGAGTGTTTATGAATGAGGCTAGGAGCTACTAATGTTATTTAATAAAAGGTGTTTCCCAAATTTATGTAATTTAATTAAAAATCAATCACTCTTGGCGGCATCACCCTATTTGCTCTCTAAAGGCCAAAAATATAGCCCCATAATGCACAAGCAAAATCACAGTAAAGTAGCAAATGATTCATTGACACCCCACTACACCTACACATACAACACCAATCTTCTAATGTGATTTTTCTATTTCTACGATTGGGTAATTCTAACTTTCACAATTTACTTTTGTGTCCTTAATTTATCATATCGCTAAATAACTTTCAATTTGGTAAGAAGGTTGTTTTTGGAAGTACAGAAAAGTATAGTAGTGGACACAAGGGAGTTCAATTCCAATTATATATAGACAAGTCTTCATTGAAACTCATAAGCTTTTGATGTTTCACACTAAGTTTTACCTATAAAAAAAACTAATAAACTTTTGATGTACTTTATAAAAAAGAAAAAATAGTACTAAACTTTTGGTTTTTTCCTTATTGTGTGCAAAACTAGAATGTATATTTGGAAGGTTGAAGCTGGAGTAAGTAGCTGCGCATGCATCTATAACTTTGTCTTTTTTTATTTTTTTGTCATGCAGATAGTGCACGCTTTGATGCTTCGCAGTATGAGTTTTTTGGTTGTAATGTTTTGCAAGAAGTTGAATTGGGAGGGTTAGAAGACAATGAAGATAATGGTCCTGCATTTGGACCTGCTGATGATGAGTACCATTTGTTTGACAAAGAAGAGGTAAGATTTTTGTATATGTTTACTTGACTTCAACTTTTTAACTTTTACTAATACAATGACAAATTGACAACAACAACAACAGCAACCAAACCTTTGTCACAAAATTTGGGGGTTATCTATGGATCCTTAATAGACTAATCAATGGTACCCACATGCATTTTTTCCAAAGTTGTAATTATATTTATCGTTCTTTTATAACTTTTTTTTTTCAATTACCTATGGTTTGTTATGAGAAAACCAATAAATCTAAACAATTGACATTCCCTTTAAGGTGTATGTAGTTGTAGTTATGTATTTTTTGACCTAGGTTTTTTGCTTAAATTTTTTTTAATTTAAATTATAAAAAATTGGGGAGTTTAGGTGATATTGTTCATTGTTGGTTTCAATTGAAGTACACAATGGGAGAGCTTGAAGGCCTGTCTACTCGCACATTGACTTTATATAATTGTGAATTAGAATACATTTATGGAGGAGAGGAATGAATTAAGAGATGACTGTCTGACTCAAACTAGAATCAGTAAGAACTGGACCTGAGATTTTGATCCAATGGAGTGGGGGTAGTTCTGAATTTTCAATCTTTACCTTTTCCAACTTTACAAATATAGTGTCAATTTGGGACAAACTGAAAATTTCAGCTTATTTGCAATTTCGGCTTATTTTGCTATTATTTATGGGTCCCACTGCACTTTTTGATACTAATCATGGGTCCTAGACATGGTTGTTAAAATCCCGATTTGAATCCTATGATTCTATGATTTTACGATCTCATCTGCCCAAAATGATCCAGATCTTTCAAGGATCTTTGTGATCGTTCAGGTTCAGGATCGGTAGGATCGTACGATTCTGACAATCCCAAACAATCTTAGTTTCTTGTAATTTTTTTTAACTTGACAGAAGACTTAGTTGAACCTAACGCTTTGTTTGTTTCAATAATGATGTTTTCTAGAAAATGAGTCATTTTCTAAAAAGCATTTTCTATAAAACTATCTCATTTTCCAATGTTTGGTAGTAACTTTAAATAAGTTGAAAAACAACCTCTTAACTTCCCTTATTTAGCTTGCTGTGACATAGAGTTGTTTTCCAAAAAAATTTAATGGAAAACAATCTCTAAAAATAAGCCATACTTTTTATATTGACCAAAGATAGTTTTCCTTTGACTTATATTTTTTTTATTCTACCAAACATTAGAAAATAAGGAAAACTATCTTTACACAAGGTTTTCCATTGAAACAAATGGAGCGTAAGTGAAAAATAAAATAAAATCCAAATAAACCAAGTTTTTCCACTCTAATGTAGAGTGTCACATTTTGGAGTTTTTGGCCTCTTTAAATGATGCTTCCAAATGGATGTAGTGATGTATGGTAATTATATCAATGAATGTATAATTTATGTGATTATTTAACATACCAATGTGTATTTTTTGTTTTTTTATCAAATAATGTAGGATCTTATGATTTACGATTTGATCCTATGATCTAAGATCTCACCTACCTTCCACGATTCTACTTAAGATCCCGATTTTGATAACCTTGGTCTCAGTGTACTATTCATCTTATTTTTTTTAAACTTTTTTTCTACACTTAAACAAAAAGTTTTTAGTTTCAGCTAAATAAGCTGTTCCCAAACGGGCACATAAATAATTAAAATGATCTTGGAAGTAAAATGAATTGAAATAAAGAAAATAGCAGAGTTTGAGTGAACCAACAAGTTAATCGGGGGGGGGGGGGGAGAGAGAGAGAGAGAGAGATTTTCCATGAGGGTTGGAGTGCGTTGAAGTTGAAGAAGCTATACAAGAGGATTTGGCGGATACAAAATGCAGCACATGTAAACAGTTTGGCTTTGAATTATCTTTTCCAATTGGAGAAGTAATCCATGATCTTGTTTTCAGTTGTCCTTAGCTCCTTTTTTGTGGGTCCTTTCCTCATTTGAAGCTTTTGTATGCACTCTGTGTAGTTCCCCTCTTTACAATGAACTTTCTTACTAAGAAACTTATCCTCCTAGGTTTTACTAGCTAGAAGTGAGTCTAAAGGGACCTTTTTTAGAATTATTCCCTACGTTATTAAAAAACGAAAAGAAAAAAGTTATCCTCTTAGGGAGAGTTATCAATTTAAGGTTTTAGTCATATATATCTTTACATAGTTCCTAGGTTAATAATTGTAACTGTTGAGAGGGAGATTGAGAGAGTTTGAAGCTCTAGATTTTATTTACTTATTTATTTGAATGGTAGGGTTGCTAAACCTTTTAAATTTGCAAACTGACAAACTGTATAAAGGATTTAACTAAAGTTAGTGTCAGCTTTAAGCAAAAATTTTCAAATGAAAAGATTTTCATAGAGTCAATCAAGTGGGTTAAAAACCATTTATGGATCATCAGTTTGATCACCCAAAGTTGAAATTTCCTTTTTCAAAAGTTCTCACAAATTGTTTTATTGACCTAAATTTTGATACACTGATAAGTTTGCTTTTTTACTTGATAATTTGAAAAAAAAAGCCTTTTTTATGCCTTGATCCATCCAAGAAAAAATGCATGACATAATTAGCATAATATAGAATTTCATCAATGGAAATATGGTTTAAGATAGTAGACAAAATTCAACCTAATTTGTGGGTTATATGTGGGATTATTGGAATGGTTTTGGGCTAAGAACATAAATTTAATATATTTGGCTTGTGGTGTTAAAGATTGAACCTGGATAATTTAAAATAATTATGTCCTTGATGGCTAGAGATGTAAAGTTATGACATGATTCGGATATTTGGAACTTTGTCTGTAGGAAGGAGTGAAATAACTGTGCCTTTGAGGATAAAGACAATCAAAGAATCAGTTGGAATCATTGCTAATTCAAACTCTGTTTGATTGGTCCCGTGTATGGGGTCTTACAAATAGTAACACCATTCTAGAATTCACAAAATCACTGAACTTTTTTACATAATCCTTTTATGATTATTTCAGGTTATGGAGTGCTCATCATCATGAGCATGAAGTAACCTTTTATAGTAATAAATTTCTATTACTAATGAAAAATAGTTATATGAATCATAGATAGCATTGCCATGCACTTTTGGAGCTAGTGATTGTGCTTTCATTTTACCATGTATTATTACAAGCAGAGAAAAATGTTTGTAGCTTGACTAGTCTAAAAGATATTAAAATAATTGTATGCAACAGTGTTGTAAAGTACCACAAAAAAATTCCTAGTAGAAAATTGATTATACGTAGCAAAGAAGCTTGCCCTGTAATTCTTTAAAAGCATATCTGACAGTAGTATACTATGGTCATCCAAAGAGAGTGCTGCTGGGAAGGGGTAATGCTAAGGTGGTTGTTTTCTCTTGAGGAGTGGAAACTTGTTGAAATATCCACTATGAGGGAATAGGTAGGGAATAAAGTTGGGAAGGTGGGGATTTGTTTTAGTTTAGAGAAATGATACATGTCAAGTAATATTTTTACTCCAAATCAGGAAAAAAAGTGAGTTAAAAAATTGCAGAGAGCTTTCTATGTGTCAAGTAACCAGGTCTGAACATTGTATTTTTGTATTTATCAATAGGAATGTGGATGAAAGGGATAATTTCCAGTTTTAATAGTAAATAAGTGAAAATTAAATAATAAGCACACACAAAGAACACAAGAATTTACGTGGTTAAGCAAATTGCCTACCTCCACGGCAATGACGGAGAAATTTCACTATAAAAAACAGGGAGATACAATAGTGCACAAGAACACTCTCAAGAAACCCAAATCCCAATTACAACCTAGTGCTCTCTCACAAAAGAAACAATAAGACTAGAAGCTAACTGCCTCTCTAATTCTCTATTTTCTTATGTGGCTGCACTGCTAGGTTATTAGGAATTCTCTCTAAATTCTATATGCCATACAACACAAACTTAATATATATATATATATATATATATATATATATATATATATTTCATAGGTCAGGAATATTAGGTCTCCTAATACAAGTTGTATTTGGTTTAGTTGACCAAATTTGGTCCTAGCAATTCATAGCCACAAGGGCCCACATCTACAAATCTCCACCTTGGCTTGAATTGATCAAGCTACACTAGCAAATTCCTCCATTGCCTCCACCTTAGCCCTTAAGGGCTATCAATAACGGTTGCAAACACCAATTAAGTCCAAGTAGCTCCTGAACTTGTCTGTTGGAACTGGCTTTGTCAACATATCTGAGGCATTCTCTTCCTCTCTGTATGAATAATCCTTAGCCACTAATCGTGCTTTGAATTTTTCACCTTCATTTTCTAATAATGCTTCTTTCTTTCGGTATACCCACTTGCAACCATTAGCCTTCTTTCTCTTGGGCAATTTCACTGATTCCCAAGTATTATTCATTTGTAGTGACCTTATCTCTTCTACATCCCTGTAAGATGATGAATCTCCACTACTGGTTATGAGAGCGAAGCTAACTATGTCTTCAAAGCCATATCTCTATGATACTTTGTGAACTCGCTTCTCTCTACCTCTATGCTGCTTCCCATACACACAATACTCACAGAAGTTTAGCTTGCATGTCTTCATCTGCTTCAATAAATTTCTCTCGTGTAGATCTAACATACCACGTTCACCAATATGGCTAAGTCGCTTATGTCATAATTTTGTGTCGTCAGTGGTTGACTCTACTGGAGTGGTGACTGCAACTCCTCTTACAACTGTGTTCCTAATCAATCTGTGAAGCATGCTTACTTTCTATCCCTTCATCACCATCAAAGCATCTTTGGTAATCTTGATAATTCCAGCCTTTGATGAGTATGAATACCCTAAATCATCAAATACTCCTAAAGAAATTAAATTCTTCCTAAGATCTGGAAAATGTCTGACATTACTAAGAACTCTTACAACTCCATCAAACATCTTGATCTTCACGGTACCAATCCTAATAACCGGGCATGTAGCATCATTACCCATTTGGACCATACCACCATTGTAAGGCTAATATGTCTCAAACCAATCTTTCTTTGGAGTCATATGATATGAGCATGCTGAATCTAAAACCCAAGATTCCGATAAAACATTGTTACCTGATGAAATTGAAAGTAAACCTGCACCAACTTCACTGTCATCTGATGTTTCTTCAGCAACACTAGTTGATTCCAAGGGCTTCTTTCCATTCCTCTTCTCCTCTAAATGCTCTTTTAAATCTTTGCATTGATTCTTGTAGTGCCCTTTCTTGTGACAATAAAAGCACTCTATTTCTTTCTTTGTACGTCATCTAGACTGGGATTTGTTCCCGTTGGATCTTGACTTGCTTCTACCCCGATTGCTTGACTTTGACTTTACAATTAGTCCATTAGCTTGAGAACCATCACCATCTTGCTTCATCTTTACGTATGACGAGAGAGCACTAGTCACCTCTTCAAGTACTACAGTCTCTTTCTCGTACATCAATGTAGTCACATCAAAATGCATAGGAAGCAACGCTAATAAGAGTAACGCTTTATCTTTGTCCTCATAATTCACCCCAAAACTTGACAATTGGGTGTTTAACATGTTAAACGTGTTGAGATGCTCCAACATATCTGAACCCTCCTTCATATGCAAACTATACAGTTGCTTCTTCACATACAACTTGGTCGTCAAATTCTTTCTCATATAAAGACCTAGTTTTTCCTAAACTTCCTTTGTGGTCTTTGCTTCTAGGATGTTGTGAATGACCTCATTACCTAGGTTGAGATGAATAGCGCTAGTTGCTTTCTCATCCATCTCTACCCATTCTTCATCCTTCATCTTTTCCGGTTTCTTCTCCATCCCAAGCAAGGCTTTATGAACTCCATGTTGAATTAGGAGATCCTTCATCCGCCTTTGCCAAAGGGAAAAATTTCCCTTACCACAAAACTTCTCTAAATTACACTCTATTTGAATGGAGTGTGGTTTTTTCTCATTTTTCTTGTTCTTCCTTTTCTTTTTTTCTTGACTGTTGTTCTTTTGTCTCTTGATTTGTGCCCCCATAGTACATCCCCAATGTACTTGGCTTGGCAATCTTTTTATTATTAATAATATTCTTACGTTGTTTATAAAAAAAAAAAAAACTTCTCTAAATCATACTTTGTGCTTGACATCTTTATTGTATTCAAAGGATTGAATCCTAACCTTGCTCTGATACCACTTGTGCAAATAGCACCATAGGACTCAATAATAGTAAATAAACGGAAATTAAATAACAAGCACGCACAAAGAATGCAAGAATTTATGTGGTTTAGCAAACTGCCTACCTCTATGGCAACGGCGGAGAATTTCATTATAAAAAATAGGGAGATACAATAGTGCACACGGATACTCTAAAGAAACCCAAATTCCAATTACACCCTAGCACTCTCTCACAAAAGAAACAATAAGACTAGACGCTGACTGCTCTCTAATTCTCTATTTTCTTATGCGGCTGCACTGCTAGGTTATTAGGAATTCTCTCTAAATTCTATATGCCACACAACACAAACCTAATATATATATTTCATAGGTCGGCAATACTGGGTCTCCTAGTACAAGTTGTATTTGGTTTAGTTGACCTAATTTGGGTTTGGCAATTCATAGCCACAAGGGCCCACGTCAGCACAACCCTTGAAAAAAGAAAAGAAAAGTATCTGAGGAAAAAGACACAATCAAGCTCAAGGCTTCATTCCTCTGTAGGCTTTTCTAGTTAATTTTTGGCATGAAAAGTTTTCTTCCTCTGCATACATGAGTTGCTGGTATATCCAATGAGAGCCAGCTCAAATAGTAGTACAACAGAGTAGAGGGTGAGGGTTGTGGGTTCAACACCCATAGAATGTATAACTTACCAATTAAAAGAAGAAAAAAAAGTAAAAGTTGCTTGTAAAGCTTTATTGTTATTGTTTTTAATGTTCTAACAGTCAAGAATATTATATACATTTTTGGAATTTCTGGACATGGAAGGTAGTCTGAACTATGGGTTTATCTTTTATTTTGTTCAGATCCATGGGCTTTACCTTGGGTTTTGGGTCTTTTACAGGTGCTCTTTTATAGTTATTTGGATTTTATTCAATAGGGAATGAACTTTTTTTATTAGAAAATAGAGAAGTAGAAAAATAACTTGCTCCCCATATACATAGGAAGTGTACTAGGGAAGGTACAAAAGTCATCTAAAATTACATAAGTTTAGAAACTTCACACACAAGTGAGCAAAAAGAATGAGCAACAGAAAGCAACCATCCAATTGGGTTCTGCGTTTGAATCAGTTTGAACAATTTATTAGGGATAGGGGTTGAGTGGTGTTGCCTACTCATATTTTCCATGGAGGATAAAAATTCCTACTAAGGTAGACGTCAAACGAGATATGATTTCATTGACTCATTCTATTTGTGTTTTAAGGAACCAACACAACTGATATGCTTCATTGGTTTCCCATATATGATATGTATCTTAAAGAAATTACTTTTTTTTTTTAAAAAAAAATTAATTAACTTTTACTTCAAGGTCATGGTGATGAGCACTCCATAATCTAAAAGAATCACAAAAATTTATGTACATAAGAGAAGAGATACAGTTAAATCAACAACAGTGGTACTATATGCAAGACCCCATGCATGAGATCATGCAAACAAAGTTCGAATTAGTAGTGCTTCTAGTTAATTCTTTGAGCTGTCTGTATCCTCAAAGGTATGATTATATTTGCTCCTTCCATAATAGCCACATCAAGCATAATGGTACAAAATTCATAATATTTGAAGAGTGCTTCCCAAACCAATTCCTCCACTCAGCCACATCAAGCATAATGGTACAAAATTCATAATATCTGAAGAGTGCTTCCGACACCAGTTCCACGCAGCCAGAACATTCTCATTGGTAACACCCAATGAAACCCAGATGTTTTGAAAACAAGGCTTCATAAGTCATAAAAAAAATTCACAATGGACCAACAAATGGCTTACTGTCTCTCCATTACACTTGCACATACAACACCACCCAACTGAGGAAAAACCTCTCTTGATAAAGATCATCACAAGTAAGGATCTTCCCCCAGGTTATTGTCCAAACAAAGAAGGATACCCTTTTAGGAGCCTTAGTACACCAAACACTCTTCCTAGGGAAATAATTAGTTGGTGCAACTCAGATAGCCTCGTGCAAAGAGCAGACAGAAAAGATGCCACTCTTTTTCAGTTTCCATAGCATCCTATCACTCCCCTCTTATAAGCAAATGTCTGGCTGATATGGATTGGTATAGAATTGTTTCAACTCATGCTATATTATTTTCTATTAATATGGACGCTTCCCATGTAAACAGAGATCAGTTTAGAGCATCTCCAGCAATCATGGAACTCTTCATTGAGAATAGTGTAATTTAATTCTGACTCTGGCTGTGATGCCTAGAAATTTAAGTTCTCAGTCTTCTTCTTCTGTAATAGCTTTATTTCTCTTAACTGTTTATCTAATTTTCATTCTTCTGATTCCTTCAATCTAATTTTCAAATCTTAAAATTCTATTTTACTTACCCAAATCCCCTCAACAATGTTTCAAGCCCAAGCTGCTGGCAAACTTAACACCGCTACCAATGCTAACCATGGCTCTTTATAGCTACTTAAAACTTGGACTTGGACCTGCCTCCCAAAATTTCAACCCAAACAGTTTATGCTTCTTTGCATCAATATATGTCCACCACATATGCTAAGTTGTTTAATGCTGTAGTGATGTATCCTATGTGAAAGTCACTTTATTAGAACTGTTGTATCATCTAGTTCTCTGAGTGGAAAGAGCCAAAACTTCCTTTTAAAAATCTTACCATGGTAATGTTCTTTTCTGAGTGATAGAATCATCAAAGATTTTGTTAGTTACATGCAGATCTCAGCAAGATAATTTATTCTTTTTTAGAAGGGAGCTTATTGAGTTCCGTCTTGCTCACCTTGTTGTCACTGAAATGCCTCTTTCAAATTACGTAAACTAAGCCTGAGTTTTATCCACTTTGGTTCTCTCTCTCTCCCCCTCCCGTGTCCAAGAAAATAAAGAAAACAGTATAGGTCATAGTAGTTTTGCAGTTTGCTAATCAGTTCACTGCCAAACAAGTACAGATTTAGAACCTTCAAAATGTAGCACAATGCCGGATGTAATAATCCCTTCCTAGTTTTTTTGCATTTCTGGTTTGAATGCTGAAATTATTGACTATTTGAAAATCTCTATTATTATATAGAAAGGTTGACTTGTTTCGTTTTTTTTTTTATTTATAAAATTTATAATTTCAAGAACTGGGCATGGTGAAAGGTTTTTAACTTTGTTTCTGGCATCATCACCAAAGAACAGTGCGATTCAGAAAATATCAATTTTAACAAATATATCTTCAGTTTGGGTCTATGATACATTTCCTCACCAAGTTGCTTGATATGCGTCACTTTGAGATATGTAAATATATCATCTGAACTCTTAAAATATGACTCTTCAGTTAGTACTATGGCAGTTCTTTTGTGCAAACCAGGTTCTTATAAATCTAAGCAGTTGCCTTTTCATATGTGGCACAAACTTCAATTGCTTATATGGAACTGCAAACATTTGAGAAGAATAATATGGATATTCCTTTTATGCAGTCCCCGTTTTTATAAACGTTCCCCATTTCTTGTTCTTTTATCATGTGATTTCAATTCAAATTTGTATGATTTTCCCTTTCCATGTACAGAATAGCTTTATAATGGTAAGCTTGCCTTGTAGAACTCCTGCCATTGGTTGTCAAATACATCAATTTTTTAAAAATGATTTTTTTCGTTTGCTTTATTGCTGTTGCCTTCCACTTTCTTCTTTTTCTTTTAAAACTGCAAGTTTAGTAAGAGAAATTTTTTATTGTCAACACTTCAATTTGCTGGGCCTGAAGTAGTATAATGACTTCAGTTCACTTATTTTCCATCTCAGGGTGTAGGTTTGGGATCTTTGTCAGATGTGGATGATCTGGCAACTACTTTTGCCAAGGTTAGCTTCCTTGAATTTGATGGTTGTGCAGGCAATGATGAATAAATGTTGTGTAGCCTTTGATAAGTTGTCAATTTCTTTAATTCTCATGTCATAATCTATAATTTCTATTATTTTTATATTTTGTTATTTCAATGATTTGAAGATATCACTCTTATGTTGTTAAGTGTAAGGCTTCTCTCTTAATTTCTGATGCTAAGCTGTGTGTAGGTATATAGGGTAATATAGATTTTTAATGACAGTTGATATCACGTTAGAATAATTTCCTGGCTTGAATATTTATTTTTATTCTATTTTATAAATAGATAAGTTACATATGCACCCAATGGGTCTTGAACCCACTACCTCACCCTCCACCAAGCACTTGCAAGGGTATGGAGGTGCTACTTGAGCTAGAGCTTATTGGCCTGTTTTGTATTGCAGTTAATTAATCATCTCTTTCTCCAGCTAAGTTTCTACTTATATAATTGGGAATTTTTTAGTGACTGGTCAATTAATGTCATTGCGAAGATTATATACAGCCATCAAGCCTGAAGACTTGTATATGTGATAGTGGTTATTAAATTCACTGGCTGGTCATTCTTGCTCTGACTATTTGATGGCTTGAATGGAGCTAATTTTTATTTGTAATTCCTTCAACATGATTATGTGGCTCTTTGATTGTTATATTGGTTTAGAATCATAGCAGATTATACTTGGATATTAACTGTGAAAATGGACATGCTTATTACTAGAAGTTTATTTTTATGCAACTCTTTTAGTATGTTTGAAAACTTTGACAATGTGCCAAAGAGTGAAGGTTGCTTGATTGTGCTATTGTGGTTGTCATAGTTATTTTATTGATATGCTATCTCCATGATTTTTCCCTTTATATTTTGTGGCTTATGCTGTTGTTCTGTTATACAGTTGAACAGAGTTGTAACAGGACCGAGACACCCGGGAGTTATTGGTGATAGAGGATCTGGATCCTTTTCACGGGAAAGTGAGTAAGCTTGATGTGAATTTTTGTGTTCCTGATGTTAGTCTTTAGATATCTTGAGGCAAACAGAGCAGCAAATAGACAGGCCATGCCACAGTATTTTTTGATGTTTGAGTAGGCATTACTTACTATGTTGGCCTCATTATGAGGTGTGGGCCCTGCTAACTTATTCTGGAAGTGAGTTTTTGGTATCTGGTTCCAAAAAGTGATTTGGAGGTTCTTTTATTTGAAAAAAGACACTTTTCTCAGGGGAAACACCTGTTACACGTGTGGATCCACACATTTCCCCTTTCTCCTGAAGTACTAATTTGACAAGTCTTTTAAACTTGCTCTTTGTGATCAGATGTTGCTTCAAACATAAGTGTTGACAAACAATCACCCTTAAATCAATTCATCCATGTCCTCTTAAAATTTTTGTGTAATGGATTTTCCAATCCTATTTTGAGCAGTGTACGCCCTAATTATGTTAATTTTCTCCTCCTAAGACAAGTTTTATTAACATAATTCTATTCACTATCTGCTTAATCTCAACTGCTTTTTTAAGAATATTATCTACGATTATCCTGAACTCTTTTTTATTTATTTATTTAAATTTATTTTATTTTATTTATCATTTTTTAATCTCTTCCACTATACTATAATTTATACCCTATATGTTTGAATTCTCTAGATTTCTCACCTACTAACTTAGTCTCCTGAAGATATACTATTTGTATACTCCTCCTGGTCATTGTTTAAACTATTTCCATTGGTTTCTTCGATAAAATTCCTATATTCTTAGTGCCTCTTGTTCTAAATTCTTTACCCACGCCCATTCATTAGTGTTGGAAATCTTGCACATTTTTCACTGTACCCGAGTGCAGATGTAGTGCATTGCTTGCATGGAACGCTCTGGCTAACCTTTGCCCATTTTTCAGTGTCTGATATAGCACTTCACCAGTAGGTAACGCCCCAACGTGCATCTGTAATGAATCCATTCATAATAGAGATTATTGCTTCCCCGCCCGGGCTTTCTTCCTGAATAGAGGATTGGGTTAAGTTTCTCCCTTGCCTCGATGATTTCCATTTGGATGCTTAGCGCGGGGATCCTCATACATGGTGAATAACCAAATTCCAATTGAAATGAAATTCTTAGGATAAATCAATGGGACCGATCTTAGACTCAAATAAGTCAAGATCGAAAGCACTAAACAATTTCTTGTTAGGGTCCCAGGCATACTGAATCACAGCCAAGAGCTAACAAGATTGTTGTTAGCTTTCCAATCACCTTTCATCTGTGTTTGAGTGCGCTCCAAACTCCTTTTTTTGGGCTGGCACTGGCTGTGAACAAAATATATGATGCTAAACATAGGCACAAACAGAGTTAAAAAGGGTCACTAAATATATATTTATAAAAATAATTGGACATAGTTTTAACTATTTAATCTGATAACCTGGGCAATCTTCCTGTGAAATGGTTTATTGTTCTTTCCCCTCTCTCTAACATACCTTCAAAAAATTAATTTTAGTCTCAATGATCCATATATCTGTTCAAGCCTAGCATCCCTGTCAAATGACTAGTACGAGATATAGGTTATATAAAATTTTGAATTCCTGTATAATGCCTTAGATGTTTTTGAGTAAAAGCTTTCAATTTGATAGAAAACCCGTAATCTTAAATGAGACGACATTTTTGGACAACTAATTTTGGTCTATCTCAGTAATCATCAATCAATAAAGCTATTTAGTATTTACTCAGGAAATTTTTTGGAAGAAAAAAGATCTTCCTCATTTGGTTCCTATTGACTTAAAAAGAATGTTCCTTAATTGTAAAAGTTTTTAGTCTATTTCTTTGTGTGCATGCATATACCATAATGTAGTTTTGTAAAATAAAGTTTAATTTTTATTAATAATATATTATGAGTGTCTAGAAGCTCCTTTCATGTCTCTATGCTCATTTGTTTTGTTTTGTATTTTTAATATTATTTTTTTGCCATTTAATTGTTTTTAATGTGAACAGTGAACTATATCACTAAACATGAAACTTTTCATTTTTTCTAGCATTAAGTGTTTCTTTAATTTCCCTTACTTTTTAGGCTTTTTTTTTTTGGTCTTGTCTGAGTTTCAATGTCTCAAAGAGCACAATCTGTCTTCCTCTCTATTCATGGTGCATGTAAGCATGTGCGTGTGCACATGCACACACTAGGAAGCTCTGTGGTGCAGTAATTATTTTGCACCATTCCATTTAGGCTTATGATCTGTATAAAATTAATTTGGGCTGCCAGCCCAAATTTACCATGATAATAAGATGACTTCATTAGTTCTGTTTAATGGAAAAGCTGATCTACCTTTTACACAACACATGGCAAGAAGGATAAGTGTTTTAGGTTGTGAAATTGGGCCTGAAATGGTTCAGGTTTGGACTTTGCTTTTTGATGTTTTTTCTGCTAGGAGTATTCCAGATAAACTGCTTTCTTTTCCATTGAGTGCATCTATTTGTTAAGTGCCAATTATAAATAATTGTAAAAGTAGGTTGGACTTTATATTCCTATAACTGTTGCTTATTGTCCCTCCTCCCCTCTTCTTCCCCCTCATTCACTAACAGCAAGCTCTGTTCAGGTTCATCTGCGACCGAGTGGGCACAAGATGGAGATTTTGGAAACTGGTTAGACCAGCAAATGTTTGATGCAGAGAGTGGTCAAGATGAGAAGAGGTGGTCGTCACAGCCTCAATCTTCTGCTCGTCTTGGAGAATCAAAACCTTTGTACAGAACATCCTCATACCCCCAGCAGCAACCAGTGCTGCACCACTACTCCAGTGAACCAATTCTAGTACCCAAATCAACTTTCACGTCTTTCCCTCCTCCTGGAAGTAGATCTGAACAGGGTTCACCGCACCATCTGAATATGCCTTCTCTTGGCAGTGGTTCTCAAATGCCATTCTCTGCACCGAACCTCTCTCCTTTATCTAATTCTAATCTTCATTTGGCTGGTTTAGCTCATGGGTTGCACTATGGTGGGAATATGCGTCAGTTCACCACTTCTGGCCTTTCTTTTAATAACAGGCCACAAAACCACTGGGCCAACCATTCTGGCATGTTGCACGGGGATCACTCTAGCCTTTTGAATAATATTTTGCAGCATCAGTTACCTCATCAAAAGGGTGTCATGTCCTCACAAATAATCTCACCACAGCAGCAGCTGCAACAACAGAGACTGCACCATCAAGTTTCACCATCTATGGCCCATTTTGCAGCACTGCAGTCGCAACTGTATAGTACTCATCCATCATCTTCACATAAGGCTATACTGGCAGATATGAGAGACCAAAGACCTAAATCATCTCAAAGAGGCAAACATAATATGCGTTTTTCTCAGCAGGGTTCTGATGCTAGTAGCCATAAAAGTGACAGTGGGTGGGTCCAAATCAGATCCAAGTATATGACATCTGAAGAAATAGAGAGTATTCTTAAAATGCAGCATGCTGCTACACATAGCAATGACCCATACATTGACGACTATTACCACCAAGCAAGTCAAGCCAAAAAGGCTTCTGGATCAAGGTTAAAACATCCTTTCTGCCCATCTCACCTGAGGGAGCTCCCTTCTCGAGGGCGTAATAGTACAGAACAACATCCTCATCTCCTAGCTGATGCCCTTGGGAGGATTCCCCTCCCACCTGTACGTAGGCCTCGCCCCCTCCTTGAAGTTGATCCTCCTCCCTCTGCTTCTGGTGATGGCTCTGAGCAGAAAGTCCCTGAGAAGCCCTTGGAACAGGAACCAATGCTTGCTGCTAGAATTACTATTGAGGATGGCCTCTGTCTTCTTCTTGATATTGATGATATTGATCGGCTGCTACAGTTTAGTCAGCCCCAGGATGGGGGTACTCAGCTCAGACGAAGGCGACAGATGCTGCTAGAAGGTCTGGCGGCATCACTTCAGCTTGTAGATCCACTTGGCAAAAGCAGCGTCTCTATTGGCCCGACTGCCAAGGATGACCTTGTGTTCCTACGGTTGGTTTCTCTTCCCAAGGGTCGAAAACTCCTTTCTAGGTTCCTTCAGCTTCTCTTCCCTGGTAGCGAGCTTGCCCGAATTGTTTGTATGGCTATTTTCCGTCATTTAAGGTTTTTGTTTGGCGGCCTTCCATCTGATAAAGGAGCAGCTGAGACAACCACAAACCTTGCAAAGACAGTTTCCTCATGTGTTAAGGGAATGGATCTACGAGCGCTTAGTGCTTGTCTTGTTGCAGTTGTTTGTTCATCAGAACAACCACCACTCCGCCCTGTTGGAAGTACAGCTGGAGATGGGGCCTCTGTTATTTTGAAGTCAGTCCTTGAAAGGGCAACTGAGCTCTTAACTGATCCTCATGCTGCTGGCAACTGTAGCATACCAAACCGTGCCCTGTGGCAGGCTTCATTTGATGAATTCTTTACTCTTCTTACTAAGTATTGCCTGAGTAAATATGAAACTATTGTGCAATCCATACGTTCACCTACCCAACCAAGCACAGAAGTCATTGGATCAGAGGCAGCCAGAGCTATTAGTAGAGAAATGCCTGTGGAGCTTCTACGTGCCAGTCTTCCTCACACTGATGAGTGCCAACGGAAACTTTTGTTAGATTTTGGTCAACGATCCATGCCCATTTCTGGGATCAATCCCCGTGGTGGAAGCAGTGGCCGGATAAACTCAGAATCAGTGAGGGGTTAATAGAGGGTTACAAAGGATAATTTAAATGATTTTTTGGAAACGTCCATGAATTAATTCGGTTTTTATCTGCCTCTCTGGATGCTTTCATGGGGTCAAATATATATTTTACTCAATGGCCCCTTGCATGCATTTGGAAGTGAACCTATCAAGAGGTGAATGTGGTTAGGATTTGATATTTGGCAGCATGGGGAGTGGATGCAAGGCATGTGTAGTTTATTGTAGGCGCAGTTCAAGGCTCCAGTGTAATCTTTGTTATTCTAAGTTTATTTCAGAAAATTTTCTGTGATTCTCATTTTGACGAATTGATAGTCTTGCATAAATGTGTATTATGATGGAATTCTTGATGTTTGTCTCTAAGATTTTTCTTCTGGAGCCTTTATTTTGGTGCTGTGGTAAAAGTCTAGCGTAGAACTTTGGTAGGGTATAGATTGTACAGATGTTACTGAACCTTCAAACATTTCTTTCAATTCCGTCTAGTCACTTGGAAAAATTTGTTATTAGGTCTCAAAAAGGTTGTTAATTAGTTCATGGCATTCCAAAGTTATGTGGAGAAAAGAAAAGAAGTAATTGACAAATAAATTCTTTTTTTCATTTATTATTTTTCAGTGTGTTGTGTCGATTTCAGTGTTACCTCCTTGATGAAGGGTGTAATATATGATTAGATTAGACTTTGTGATGAACCCGTTAGACTATATCGTAGATGGGTGGGGAAATTAAAGAGTAAAAATGGGGGAATTTCTATGTGAGAGAGAGAGAGAAAGAGAATATTAGTTCATTCCAGTGTTACCTCCTTGATGAAGGGTGTAATATATGATTAGATTTGACTTTGTAATGAATCCGCTGGGCTCTGTGGTAGATGGATGGGGAAATTAAAGAGTAAAAATGGGGGAATTTGAGAGAGAGAGAGAGAGAGAGAGAGAGAGAGAGAGAGAGAGAGAGAGAGAGAGAGAGAGAGAGAGAGAGAGAGAGACGATAACCGTTGGGAAAATGAAAAAGACAGAAAGGGTACCAATTGGCTAGAGCATTGTTATTAATACCGTTTCGGACCCCGTTTCGGTTTGTCCAGTGGAATGGAATATTTCGGTACTGGCCGATTTCGGCGTACCGTTTTAAGGTGTTTCGGGTTCCTAAAAATTAAATTATATATATTCTTGTAAAACATAAAATTGTCAATTCTAATAAATAAATAACTAAATTTCAAATAATACAAATCATTTAGTCTTAACTCTTAAGTCTTAAACATCAATATAACATCTATTTAACATCACACAATAAGAAGATTTACAAGACAATAACTAAACATCAAATAATACAAAACATTTAGTCTTAACTTTTATGTCTTAAACCTCAATACAACATCAAACAATAAGAAGATTTATAACAAGTCATTACTCATTACATAAGCCCATAATAATTAATAACTAATAAGCCAACAAAATTTATAACATAATATTAGCCATCAAAAATTTTTTTTTTCCATAGGCCAAATCATGTACCGGCCGGAATTCACATCTCGGCCGGAATTGGCCGGAATGGACCGGAATGGCTCGAAATCTGGCTCGAGGTGGAACGTTGGGTATCCTGGTACCGGTTTGCATACCGGAATGAAAAATTCCGGCCGTTCTGGCCGGAACGGAACGGAATCAATAACAATGGGCTAGAGTACGTGTAATTGAGGTCACTTTGCTAAACTATATGTAGTTTAGTCCCAAAAAAAGAGTCAAAACTTTAGAATTTGCAGAAAAATCCCCAAGAAGTCTAGAAAATCACAAATAATCCCTAGTGGACCTTAAAAGAAGAAGAAAATCAAGAAAGACTCAGAACCATCCCTAGTGGATCAGAAAATCAAAATTACAGACATGCCCTTTAAAGCGTAAGAAATTACAGAATTGCCCCTCAATGGGTCGAAAAGATGGGGAATTATATAGAAGCCTCAGAAAGTCCTGAAATGATGAAATTACTCCCTAGTGAGTCAATGTATGTTGATCTGCACACAGATTCCTCAGAAAGATTACAAGTCAGAAGATTACTCCTAAGTGAGTTAAGAAAAGCAGAATTTGCACAAAATAGAGTGTGTTAATATGAGTTCATTTCAGAGTTAGCTCCTTGATGAAGGGTGTAATATATGATTATATCAGACTTTGTAATGAACCTGTTAGGCTTTGTGGTAGATGGGTGGGGAAATTAAAGAGTAAAAAAGGGGGAATTTGAGAGAGAGAGAGAGAGAGAGAGAGAGAGAGAGAGAGAGAGAGAGAGAGAGAGAGATTCTGTTAATATTAGTTCATTTCAGTGTTACCTCCTTAATGAAGGGTGTAATATATGATTAGATTTGACTTTGTAATAAACTCGTTAGGCTTTGTGGTAGATGGGTGGAGGCAATTAGAGAGTAAAAATGGCAGAATTTATATGAGAGAGAGAGAGAGAGAGAGAGAGAGAGAGAGAGAGAGAGAGAGATGGCCGGTAATTGTTGGAAAAATGAAAAAGGCGGAAAGGGTACCTATTGGCTAAACTACGTGTAGTTGAGGTCTCTCTGCTAAACTATATGTAGTTTAGTCCCAAAAAAAGAGTCAAAACTTCAGAATTTGCAAAAAAACCCCCAAGAAGTCTAGAAAATCACAAATAATCCCCAGTGGAAATCAAAAGAAGAAGAAAATCAAGAAAAACTTAGAACCATCCCTAGTGGATCAGAAAATCAGAATTACAGACTTGCCCTCTAGAGTATAAGAAATTACAGAATCGCCCTCTAGAGCACAAGAAATTACATAATTGCCCTCTAGAGCATAAGAAATTACAAAATTGCCTCTTAATGGGTTGAGAAGATGGGGCAGAAGCCTTAGAAAGTCTCAAAATGGTGAAATTACTCTCTAGTGAGTCAATGGATGTTGATTTGCACACAAATTCTTCGAAAAGATTACAAGTCAGAAGATTACTCTTAAGTGAGTCAAGAAAAATCAGAATTTGCATAGAAGCCCTCTAGGAAGTTAAAGATCAAAATGAGAAATCCCTAATGGGCCAAGATTTACACAAGATTACCAAAACATTTGGAAAACACCTTAAGCGAGTTTTTCTCCAAGATTACAGAAGATCACCATCACCATAAGAAGACATCAGACTTTGTGCACATATCCTCAGAGACTTTTAGAGAAACCAGAATAGAAGACAGTGGATTTGCAATACATATCCTTCTTGGAATTTAACATGTACACTGAGACTTTGGGAACACCCATAACAAAAGATATTGAGATAGAGGCAAAAGCCACCTAGAACAGAAGAGATTGAGACAGAGGCAAAAGTCACCCAGAGGCAAAAGCCACTAGGAGAAGTTTGAGGCAAGAACCACAAACGAACACCCCTAGCTACGTTCTCTTTCTAGCTCATAAGAGCACCTTGTTTGTTAGATTGATGTTTGAGGTCGTTGGCCATGTTTGTTTTTCTTTTTTGTTGACTCTAGGATAGTGGGTCACTCACCTTTTGTTTAATAGTTCGAAAACTAGACTCTTGCATAGTGAGCATGTTGCTACTCATTTCCTGAGTAGCAACCTTGGGACTTCAGACATATGAATCCCACACAACTTTTGGGATTTGCACCCTGCCACGTGTATGTGTGTTTGCCATGTGCATTGGTCTTGAGTTGTACGTCGAAACAAAATGTTTTGTCTCTTTTTCTTTTAATTCCATTAGTGAAGCTCATGAATCAAAAGTGGGGCAACTGTAAACACCTCATTTTGTACTCCTTATGACTTGAGCCCTCATTCCCCAATGACGATAACACTAGGTAGGTTTAGGACTAGTCTAGGGGCCTAACCAAAGAAACTCTTTAGTTGAAGGATGTTTTTGGAAGAAAGAAAAACCTTATAGAAACTCTAAGGGTGCGTATGCATCCTAAACCTATGCGTACATAACCACGAGCATGCGTACGCATCTAAGGTTTCCAAAAGTTATGTAAGACAAGTTTTAATGGAAAATGCGGGAGAGCTAATTTCACATTGGTTGGGGATAGCTTTGCCCCTTCTCTTTGAACACTATAAAAAGGCCCCACAACCCTTTTCCCTAAAAACACAGAATCTACTAAAAAAAAAGTGATTCAAGAGAAGCTTTTTACTTTGAAAAGCATCCAAAAACTTTTTTTTTTGGGCTAGGACTTATTCCAATCCGAAGCCTTCTTGTTAAACTTACTAATCCTCTGGGTATATTGTTTTATAGATTGATTGAGGGGAATGGTCAAACTCAAGCTCTAGAAACTTTTGTGTGAGGTACTTATTCTTGTCTTTTCCTCTCTTTTCATTTATTTTTATTTCTGTTTTACTGCTTTATTAATCTTCTATGTAGTTTTGGTTTACTTCTTTGATAATTAGGACACATGCTAGGTTGATTAGAAGTGGTTTTGATTGGTGTTTCTTACTGTGTTTCTAGGAAGGGATGCATGTGCAAGCTTGTGCATGTGTATGCATCTCCATGACCCTGCTTACGCATGCTTGGTATGCACACGTATGGTTAACCCATAAACCCACAATTGTTTGTTCTTAGTTTATTCCATTTAAAAGCATGTTTTAACTTCTGTTTATGTTAGTCTTCACACAATTTGGTCTTAGATTAGTAGAATAACATGTTTTACATGTTTTTTTTATTATTTGAATTGAGTGATTAAGGTTTATGATTGGATGAACACTATGAACATGCATTGATGCATAGGTGCAGTGATGTAGTGAGGTAAGTCATGCATAATTACATCAACATGTATTTGATTTGATTGATAAGCATGACATGATTGATGAACATGATGAATATACTTGATTAAAACATATTGACATGCTAGAATATGATGAATATGCCTTGTTGATACCATTGTCTTGTGATTTGCTTGTTGCCCTGGATAATTATGAATGTCAATGCCATGTTGGATGAATGTTAGTGTGTATGCCATTATAGACATTGTGTTTTGTACTCCTTATGACTCGGACCCCTATTCCCCAATGATTGTAAAATTCTAAAGCCCAAGGTTGGTTAAGGACTCGATCAAATTGTAAATTGACTTGAGGAAGGTTTTATGGAAAATATAACTCTTTTATGAATAAAATAAAGTTATTTTTGGAAAATAAAGACCACAGAAACTGTAGGGTTGCGTATGCATACACGCGTATGCATATGCAGGCTCGATGTATGCGTACGCATACACGGGCTTGCGTATGCAGCTCGGGTTCTAGAAGCTATGAAAGATAAGTTTTCTGCATTAAAGACTGCGGTTTGGAATGAATCCCACATCGTCTGGGAGTTGTTCCAAACCCCCATTTTCTTAATATAAAAAGCCCTACATGGTTCCTTTTAAAAACACACAAAAAATCCTAAGGGAAAACCTAAAATTCACTAGAAATGGTGAATTAAAGAGGGAGTTTTTCACAAAATATCATCAAGTTAATTTTCTTTTAATTGGGACCGTGTCTGGTCTTGATCTTCAAGTTTTAAGGTTACTAATCAATTTTGTATTGTGAATAGATTGACTGAGGGGAATGGTCAAAATCAAGCTTGAAAAGCTTCTTGCTTTAGGTATTGAGTTCTAAACTTTTACTGTTCATTTCTTTGTTTTAATTATGTTTTCCTCTTGTTTTCTTGCTTTGTTTATGTTTTAATATGTTTAGGCAGCCTAGGGTTTGGTAGTTTATTGTTTTAAAGCATGTTAGGTTGTTAGATTTGTCAATTTTAAGTTCTGCTTTGTTTTCTATGTTTCTAGGTTAGGGTTTAGCACGTGTTTGCGTGTGCATGCTTCCTGCATGCGTACACAAACTTGAAGTATGCGTACGCATACAACTAGTTTGTGTATGCAGGCTTATATATGCGCACATAAATTCATGCCCAAAACCCTAGTATGAGTTTTCTAATTATGGTTTGAGCCCTTTTTGTATTTTTAAGTCTCTGTTTCTTTGTTTGATTTTTTGTTTGACTTTAACATGCTAGATTAGGGTTTCTCTTCTATTATTTCTTTGTTTTGCTATGGACATGCATTAATATGATCATGCATTAATGCATAGGTGCTGAGATGCAGTAAGGTAAGTAAGGTAAGGCATGCATTCACATGAGCATGCATTGTTGCTTTGGATGATGGATATGAACATGTTTTGTTGAATGATATGCTTTAGGTGTTTGAATATATGCTTGTTTAAACTTTAATATGCCTATGTTTATGTTATACACCTTGTTGCCATGTTTGTGTTTTTGCCGTGGTTTGTTAACGGCCTTGAATGATATGCATGATAGATGTATGCTATAGTTTATGATAATATGATAAGCATGATAGATGTATGTTAGGGTTTGGGATCAAATACCATGTTGTATGCTTAGATGTATGCTAGTTTGTATGTAAGTATAGAATGCAATATTGAATGTGCCTTTAATGAGATTAAGACGTAGGACACAATAAGTGGAAACCGACCCACCGGTTTAACCATTTTGGGTGTCTAACACCTTTCGAAAATCTTATCTAAACTTTGAATCCATACTCTGGTAGTAAGATCAGTCATTCCACGTAAAGGCACTATGTAAATGGTTCCTAAACTTAATTTAGGTGGCGGCTCCATCTTTTCTCCGTCCTGGTCCACTTGGCCGAGATGTACTCCCCCTTTCCTTTTAGGAGGAAGTTGGTGGCGCCCATAGCCATAAGTGTAATATTGATTAAGATGCCATGTTGTGTGTCTGTGTGTGTGTAGAATAACCTATGAAAGGACTTTTTGATGAAATTAGGATTTGGAACACAATGAGTGGAGGCTAATCTACAAGTCGAGTGGGGTTAGGTGCCTAACACATTCCTTTCCTCGTACCTAAACTCTGGACATGTGCTCTAGTAAGATCAGTCCTTTACATAGGGCACTATATATATGGTTCCTAGACCTAATTTAGGCGGTGACTCCATTACACCCTTCACCTAGTCCATTCCAAACTGAGACGTACTTCCCACGAAGAAACCACTCGACCATGGGTGCTTGTGCCCACACTTGTCAATATACTTTCCATATATTTGAGTAGTCCACAAATTCCCAAAAGAAATTGAATATTAATTGACTTTTGACTTTGAGTTTTTAGAAAATATTTAATCTTTTAAGAGTTGAAAGGCTTTCTTTATTTATCTCCAAGTTTTTTAGTTGACTTATTGAATTCAAATCAGAATTAGAGAGTGGATGAGAGTGAAGATAGAGAGTGCATTAGGGTTTGATACAAGAAAGGAAAGAAAAGAAGATATTTTGGATTTATTACACATGTGATACAAAAGGAAACAAACATGACAACATATATACAGTTAAAGTAGATAAAATAGAAAAGGAAATATAATAAAACATGACATTAAAAGCAAATAAAACAAGAAATATGGTTTCTGCCTAGATTGGTGTACACCATAAGAAAGGTGCGTACACATACTTTTACCGGCGTATGCATCTAGGCTTCAAACGGATTCCCAAATAAACAACCAAAATATGAACCCTAGTTGTCTAAAACATGCGTACGCAGGGATGAGTATGCATCCTAAGGTAGATTAGGGTTTTTTCTTACAAATTTGTAAAAAATTTTAGAAAATGAATCAAACAACCCAAGTAGAGCATGATATGGTACATAAACAACATATTAGAGGACTAAAAACAACAAAAAACATGAAATAAACAAGAATTGAGAAGGAGAGTGTGGATCATGGGAAGGATCCACATCTCCTCCTCATGGCACTTATTGTGACGTTGATTGATCAACCCCTCGAGCTGAAACGACTATCACAACTACGTGTGTGGAGGAATGATTCAAATGATTCCTTTAGGGCTAGCTGAATGACCCTGTGATATGCTAGTAAGCCTGAACTAACTAGAAGTTTTGAACATGATTGAGTAAGAGATTATCTTCTAACCAAAGGTGGTTGAAGATCAATCTAATGCTTGCTCTTTTTTCCCTTCTAGCCTAAACACTTAGATTTTAGTTTTCTTGAGGTATTTTGGTAGATTTTTTGTAGGTATTAAAAATCTAGACCCTTTAGATGGTGAAAGTATATTTATAAGTGAAATGGAGGTCTAGGGTTAGGTTAGACATTTAGGCTGCTAGTTGATCAAGTTGGTTGCCCTAGCATCTCACCAAAATGGAAATGGAGTGCTTTGAGGCTTTTGTCCAGAAGGTACGTATACCACATATATATTAGGTGCGTACACATCATAAACCTGGCGTACACACTTTTTGGTTTTCGGCCTTTGTTCTTGGGTCATAATTGGACTTGGGCTTGAACTATATTGGGCCACTTTAGAGTTTGTATTCTTATTGGGCTCCACACACGATACTGATTATATTGGTAGCAATTGATTTTCTCGTCACTGGGACCAGGGGGTTTAGGTATAGGTCAAAATGAAATGGGGTGTTTATAGGACCCTCGGACAAAAACCACCAAACCTTTTACAACAATGCCTATTTATAAAATGTTTCAATTCTATTTCTTGATGAACACATAACACCCAGTTAGTTCTTCAACAAGAAAATATTTTTCCTTCCATATCAAGGAGAATTACTATCTTCTATACCAAGAAAAAACATTTCCTTTCATGTCAAGAAAACCTAAAGCTAGTCAAATTAGGAATCTAAGGAAATTTCTAACATGAATTATATTATCAAAAAGATGTGAACGCAATGGCCAAATCCCTTGCAAAGAAGAAGGTCATCACTAGATAAGTGAAACCTAAGCTCCAAGAAGCTGAAAAAACATAAGCATGTTTTTAAACTTCCCTGTTTTACTTCCAAAATAAGGTTACACACATATTATGAAATAAATGCCTCTGGAAGAAAGTCTCATTGCTTTTCTTGACTAGATCACACTACGGCATGTAGCATCCCATCCCATCCCATCCCATGTATTCATTTTAGGAAAAATGAATTATTAAGAAAAATGTTTCGACTCGCCCTCGCCGCGGTTCCATTTAAGACTTGATTTAAAGTTAATTAATCACTGCCAAGATTTTACGTGGGAAGGAAGCCAATGCTTAATCTCAAGTGAAGTGGCATGATAAGATAGCGATGTTGGATCATATATATATAATGGTGGACGGTGGTAGGAACATCACCATTCACCAGACAGCTATTTTCAAATCCAAAGCCCAAGAGTTGGAAAAATAGGTTCCTTTAGAAAAATGTGGTTAGGAACAAATTACAACTAAGATTGGGGCCAACATGTTACATGTTAACAGCATCAATCCTTACCACCTTCCAACATCAAAGAAAAAGACAGATTGAGACGACAAGGAAAAAATAAGTGGTGTCGATACAGACCCAACTATCTTTGAATGAATGCCAATGGCTCCTAGCTATCATTATCTTCTTCTTCTTGTGGGTCCCATCTCTCTCTTCTTTTTCCAACACAACTGGCATATGTACACAAATAAAAAAGTTGAGCACGCTTGAGCCAAAAATTCAGGATCGTAATGTTCCATTCAAAATGAGATGGGAGTGGGAGTACTAGATAGTAGAATCGTTATCAATATTCGATGATGGTGAGGGAGAATATGGAATGGAAGAAGTGAGATGATGGTGATTCTGATTATATGCCTATTTGATAGTTGAGTCTCGAGTACAACTAGCTAGGGACTCTGAGCCTGTAAGAATTTCACTTAAAAGAATGAAAAAGAGGACAACTTGGCAAAGTTGAGAATAAATATACTATTTATTTATTTTTTTTAATCTCAATGAGGATTTTGTCCGAAAAAATGGTCAGCGGAAAAACTCAACCACAAGCAATTAGTTGGTAAATTTGAATTCAAATGTTGTATAGGCTTCTCAAGCCTATTTTACAAAAAATCTATTTTTTCTATTTTATACCATCATTTTTATAAAACACCCACATCAATCCATCTATTTATACACTATATTTATATAAATAGTATTTATATATTTTTTTTTTACAAAACACACCATCATTTTTACAAAACCCTCACATCAGTCCATCTTTTTTAATACTAAAATAATGTATAGAAGAGCTACAGTAACCTTGCATTTATGCACGGTTACTGTAGCACTTGTACATTTATGCACAATTTTACATCTACTGATGTTGGTGTTTTTTGAGTCAAAATGTGTAAATTGAGTTACTTTTTGAATTTTGCAAGACTTTACAACCATTGATGTGGTTGCTCTAAGTTGGAAATATGATAACAAGCATCTTGCCCACTTGGAAATAAATAATAAATTAAAAACTTTTATCTTTGTGATTTGATCCTATTACAATTAATCCACAAACTTTTAATTCTTATATTTGATCCGCTACATTTTGGATTAAAATGAAGCTATTAATACTGTCCAAATCAACAAAATTTACACTTTTTTGATTCCCTAATGTTTGGATTAAAATGAAATAGCTAAGGTAGGGGTACAAATATAACAATTTGTCAAATCATAGAGAGATGAATTGAAAATTTCCTTAAATAATATCTTATGTTAAATACAACAAAGATCCTTTTATTTAGATAAATATTGCTAAAATTTGAGTTTATAGGCTTTATATGTACTGTGCAACATTTTTTAACAAAATGAGAGTAGAGATGTAAAATTCGGTACTGTAGGTGCCGACTGCCGAATTGCTCAAGAAAATGGCACAAATGGTGTCGATTTTGCAAAAGAGAAAAGAGAGAATGAGAGGACATAGGGGAGAAGAGCGAGGAGAGAAGTAAAATGTGGCACTAGAAGTGCTGAGTTTCAAGTCCCAAAATGGGTCCCACAAAAAGTACCCAGGCCTTAGTTGTCCATCATTAGTTTCTTTTTTATTTTCTATTGTTTGTTTTTTAGTTTGTTTATAAGGGTATGTTTTTTAATTATTTTTTTCTTTTATTTTATGTTTTCAATTTTTTTTTTGAGATTAAAAAATTTGTTTGGCAATCTAAAATGGACAGGAGCAAAAACTGTTCTCAAAATTTAATTTTTTAAAGAAATTGAAAAAATATATAAGTATGTTTTCAATTTCTAATTTTTGAAAGTCAATGAAAACACACTTCTAATTTAATAAATTTATCTCATTTTATGAGTTAGCACTAGAGTTCGAATTCTAGTAACAAGAAATTTCAATATATATATATATATATATATATATATATATATATATATATTCTTTTCTCTTGCATAGGATTTTCTCTCTTTATCTTGCACTCTATTTTTATTTTTTTTAAAACTCCATTGTGTGAAACTCAACTGTCCTATAGAAGAAGCAGCACCTTACAAGTAGGAACATCCTAGGCTAGCATATTGATAAAGTATTTATGCAGGTTGTTAGAAAATTGCATAAATTGTTCATAATATCTCGTGGGTCTCCATGTGCAATGTTGGCTTAGTTCCCTGGTTGGTTCTCACTAATAAAGAACAAATATTGGTTTATATTTACTGTTCATATAAAGTGCACAATATTATACACTATTCATGCAAATATATACATGTACACATTTGTTTAATCTACAATGTAAATCTTATATAAACATTAAAATGTAAATTAATAATTTTCTTATTTTATATGTCAAAATTGGTTGTACTGTCACCAGCATTGCAAAACTTTTTTTTTTTTTTTTACAATATCCATCTAAAACTGATACCATATACCTTTGTGCACATAGAGTATAGACTTTATAGACTATATAACAAATAGCTTCTTTAGAAATTTAATCACCCTACGTGCTATATCTCATATTTGGATAATAATTTTCATTTGCCTTTTGTAAAAAGTATATAATCTTGTTTTAGCATCATCAAAATTACCAAATAAATTTTCTGTTTTTTTATTTCGATTTTTTTAATTTAAACTAATCAAGCATGTTTTTGATTTAAGAAATACAAGAAAATTGTTTTTTTTTTCTTTTTATCCCCAAAGACAAGTTTTTGAAAATAGAAAACAAAAACTGTTACTAAACATAACTTAAGCTTTTATTTAAGAAAAAAGCCGCTAGACTGTACCACATTTGATATATATGTTTTGGAAGTTAAAAATATTTATTCTTTAAAAATGATTAGATATTTAATAAAGAAGTATACGTTTTTCCCTCTTCTTTAAATCAATAGTAAGGCCAATGGGCATGGTGGATTTGAATTTTGAACATCAAATTTTTGTTGTTGTTGTTTGTAATTAGCGTTTGCTCATTATAATTCTTTTTAAAAAATTTGAAATTATTTGTTTGTTTATGCAAGCATGCCATGTACTTAAGGAATTAAATATATTATATTTTCTTGTTTAACTCATGTGATATATTTTGAAATTATATAAATTTTATTGGATACTATTTTTAATTAATGTTGCTAAATTTTACAAATTTATTCTATTTTTTGTATTTATTTAATATTAAATTAATTATTATATCATCATAGTTGAACTTGATTCAATCTCAAAACCTCAAACCTATCTATTTTACAGTTTTTTTTTGACAATCCATTTATTTTAAGCCTTGCCCTCATATTAGCATTTGCAACAAATAAAGTTATCTATAATCATATAATATGAATATGTAATTATGGGGTGGAAGCGGTTGAACTTGATTCCAGGCCGAGGCCCAAAGGTCTAGAACGTCATACTTTATGAGATGGTATAGGTCCAAAAATCTGGATAGGAGCAAGAACGCCTGAGGAATAAAAAGCGATTTCCTAGAACAGGTCCCGTGGAGATCCGAGTTAGCCACCATTACCAAAACTCTTATATGAGGTAACAAGTAGGGCTTGTCCTTCGGTAGATACATCGGGGACCACGAGCAACTGATTCCCTTTTTTATTTGAGATGCCACCACCATTAGATTCGTCTCGAAAAACACCTTGAAACGATAAGAATCACATAGACAGTCACCTCCGCGTTAATGAGAGGTTCTCTACTTAATCTTTTCCACGTTTAATGCATATAGATTTACATGAATAGTACAGACACCCCCAAAAGTCTATTTCATGATGAAAAGGAGGTAGAATAGAGGAGTGATATGACAAGTATCCCGAAAATCCAGTTGGAAGTAGGCTAGCTGGGGAGATAAGGGAAGGAAAAATGTCTGTAAAAGGAGAGGAGGGTGCAAGAGAGAGAGGTTTTGGAGATATTAGGGGAAAAATCTAAGGAAGAACAAGAGAGAGAAAATTGCTTAAAGAGAGATAAGACTTTTTTAGCTTTCTATGCAACTCTTTGTATCTTGGGAGAGCAGTGTATATATCAAGATAATCTTATCATCATTCATTTCTTCTTAATCAGTTGTTTAGATCTCCCATTGTGGAAATTCTACCTTGTGTTTCTTATAAATAAATTGTGCAAGTTAGTTACTTAGTCATTGTAATCGGCACAGTGTTTGTTTTTTGACCATTACAATTGGTGCCGTTTGTGGAAATTTCCACCAAGTAGTAGGCCTAGAAACTGGTTTAAGTAAGAGGATGGAAAATCAATCAAGGAGTGGGCCTACCCACCTCTCTCGTCTGAGAGTCTCGAAGGAGTTGATCCACGAGGACAAGCGTGTATGGTCTGAAGTGCATAGGGAAACTTAGGAGCAATCCTCATGGGGCCATAACCAGGAATTTACATCCCCCCCACACATAGGTAGAGGTTAATTACTAACCCCATAGGACCCTCCCAATCTAGTAGGAATAGGGAAATGGATAGGCTGAGGAAGCAAGTATTGCCCCTGCAGCGAGAGGCTAGGAGGAATGAAGATTGCTTCCAAAGAAGGAATGAAGTTCGCCTTTGAAGAAGGGATGAAGATTGCCTACACCAAAGGATCCCTAGCCCTGCACTGAGTCATCCCTGGAGAGAGGAAAGTAGTATGGGGGAACACCAAAGAAACCATGATAGGAGGCAACCCCTACCTCATAGGGAGAGAACAACTTCTTTGCCCTGGAGGTGTAGGAGGGAGGAGTCCCTATTGCATAGGGAGAGAATCAGAATACATCCCCCTCTACGTCCGGCATTCCGGGATCTCGGAGAGCCTCCTACCCCTTAGACTTTGGGGAACAATGATATGAGCAGGGCACTGTAGCAGATCTCTCGTTCTCCATTCTCAGAAGAGATAGAAAGCATAGATTTACTAGGCCTACCTTCACCATTTATGATGGTAAGACTAAGTGGAGCACGTCAGCCATTATAATCAAAGTATGGCAATCTACTCTAAGAATGAGGCCTTGATGTGCAAGATTTTCCCCTTTAGCTTGGGGCCTACTGTGATGAGATGGTTTGATGGGCTGGAAAAGGATTCCATTTGTGGTTATGATGACTCCCTCCTCACCATGTCCATGTCATGAAGGAAGGTGAAACCCTTAAGGCATACTCGGATCTTTATTGAGAGTTGTACAACGAGATTGGTGTAGATAACGGAGGACTTGCAGCGAGTACCTTCAAAGTGGGGCTCCCCATCGATTTCGAGTTAAGGGCTTCACTTGCTTTAAAAACAGTCATAGATATGCATAAGTTGATGGAACGGTAGAAGAATATAAGAGGTTATAAGATGATTAGTTATAGGATAAAGCTAAGGCCAATGCATCTATGGTGGAGAAGAAAGAGATTAGGGTGGACCACCCTCCTTGGTTGAGAAGAGATTTCTTCCCCCAAGTACAAAAGCCGAGATCTGAGATGGTAGGTTCATTGTATAAAGAGCTGGTGTATCGAATTGTAGAAAAGAAAAAAAATGAACCATACTTTTAGTGGCCGAACAAGATGAGTGGTGATGTCTTGTAGAGAAACCAGAAACTTTTTTGCTTTTATCATCGGGACAGGGGTCACACGACAAAGGATTGTCAAACCTTGTAGGATCATCTTGGTCAACTCAAAAAAGTGGGACATCTTAAGGAGTTCATATCACGGGATGGTACCCGACCCCAAGATGGGAAGGGGGCAAGTTCGTCACGAGCCTTGGCTCCCTCTCTGGGGCTATGGGCATAATGGAGGGAGTACACCTTGGCCGAGTGGACTAGGACAGAGAAGGAAAATGGAGTCGCCACCTAGATTAGGTCAAGGAACCATATATATAGCACCCTTGTGGAATGACTAATCTTTATTAGAGCACGTGTCCGGAGTTTAGGTATGGGGATAGGAAGGTGTTAGGAACCTAACCCCACTCGACTCGTGGGTCGGCATCCACTCGTTGTGTTCCAAATCCTAATCTCATCAAGGGGTCCTCTAATATGTTATTCTAAACTTACACACACACTAGCATGCATCTAACATCCAAACATGGCATATGTCCCACACTCAATCCTAGCATAAAAACCTACTATTCATCTAACACATACATATCCAAGGGCAACAAGTATATCACAAGATAGAAATATCAATAAGGCATTAATCACTGAGTATATTCAATCTTCAAACCTAACATCATGGTATTCATCAATCAAGGATACCAATCATCATATTCAAAGATGCATGTTCATATTAATATGCATGACTTATCTTTACTTACCTCGCTACACCATAACACCTCAGTACCTATGCATCAATGCATGTTCAAGTTCATATCCATGTTCATGTGATTCATTAAAGACATAAATCCTAATTATCAATCTATCAATCCAAGCATATGAAACATGTTATCCTACTAACCCTAATGTAAAAATGTGAAAACTAAACTTAACAGGACCTAAATATGTGATTAAAACTAATCAAAACAAACAAAATAGCAAGAACCCTAATTCTGCGTTTTTGCGCACTAGTATGCATGCGCATACATATGCCATGCGTGCGTATCCCAAATGTATGCATACACATACTTTGAGTATGTGTATGCATGCATAGAGCATGTGCATGCATACATGCCTAGAAACACAGTTTAAAGCTAGCAACAAAATGACAATCAAACAAAACCTAGTATGCTTCTAATATTTAAATCAACCCTTCATTCAAAATATGGTAAGACACAACAAAAAAAAACCAAATAAATCAAATCATATTTATAAACATGTATAACATATAAATCAAATTTAAGAACAACAAGAACACAAATTATAAAAAATCCAAATCAAGGAAAAGCCAATAAGAGAGACTCACCTTGATTATGGAACACAACTTGTCTGATATTTTAACCGGCCCCTCAATGTCTACACAACAAGATTGAATGATAATCAAGGGAATCAAATATATCAATAGTCAATTAGTAATCATAACTCAAAAATAAAAGGTTTTGAGAAATCCCCTTAAGAATAAGTTTTTGCCTTTGTTTTGTGCTAGAAAATGGTTTTGAATCCTTGTAAAAACCATGGTAGCTGCTGCCCTAGGGTTTTTGAGAGAGAAAATAGGGTTTAGAAAGTAAAGAGGCACTCTTTCTAGTTAGGGTTTTGATTGGAGACATAAGATGAGTATTTATAAGTTAAAATTAGGGTTTTCAGGGCTTTTTAATGGTCTTTGGACGTCCCCAAGGGTCTAGGAGCTAGTCCATGTAAAAAAAAAAAATGTTTTGGGCCCTTAAAAATGAAGTTATACTGCCCAGAAAATCGGCCTGCATATGCATCTTTTGAGGGTGCGCATGCTCCCTTGAGTCATACATAC